>NW_020454772.1:1624183-1875904 GCF_003342845.1 Nothoprocta perdicaria
CTTCTTTCCTTCTTCTTTCCTTCTTCTTTCCTTCTTCTTTCCTTCTTCTTTCCTTCTTCTTTCCTTCTTCTTTCCTTCTTCTTTCCTTCTTCTTTTTTTTTCAATTAAACTGTCCCATCCTCATACTGAATTTTCTAAATTTCCAACATTACAAGAAAGTAGGTTTTAATCTTGGCTTTGCCAGTAATTTGTTGAATAGCCTTGGAAAAGTTCCCTATTATAGGGATATGCTATTTTATATCTACAAACTGTCTTAAAAAAGCATGTGCTAAGGTATTTCAATGCTAAGGTATTTCAGCATGATTTGTTGTAAATTAATCTTGGAGCTTTAAAGTCTCATTCTGTTTTTATAAGTTCAGGAAGACACTGCTATTATTCAATTTCTGCCAAAATTCAGGGAAATATCTGGCTTGTTTTGGTTGGTAAAGTTTGCATGTTGATTATTTTTTGTGCTATTATTAAAACTCTGATTTTCTTGGTAAATAATGCACGTTACATCCTTTCAAGTAAAGGTGTACCATTGCACTGTCTTTGTGACATGGAGATGCCTTTTCTACATTCACAAATTAACCCAAAGCCTGTCTTTTAACCTCTCAGGCAATTTTAATTGCCACTGAGAATATGGTAACTTTCTGATTTTTACACTTTCAAATATATGTATGTATGTGTGTGAATATGTATTTATTTACACCTTTAAATTTTCTCCCTTAATTTAATTCCTATTTGGAATAAAATATATGAAATTTCTTTGCACTGTGCTAGAACTTGGCAAACCGTTCACTGAACGGTTAGTATGGATGGCTGTGTTGATAAAAATTCAGGCCCAGCATAAACTGCTGAAGTCAAGGGGACTTACTTTCTGTTCTTCCAGGACAGTGTCCTCACCACTGTGGTTCAATGGGTACAAACTACAGCACGCCCCTCCTGAAGAGGCTCTCTACCTTTCAGCATTTAAGGCTTAACTTATATAAAATTCCAAGGAATTACTTGTTTGGTGGTCTGAATTCTCCTGAGGAAATGTTGAGGTTTATTTGCTTTTGTTCATGTATATCAGAAGGTGAAAACTTCTTGCCAGCAGCACAGAGCAATGCATGCAGAGCTTACTGCAGTGATCGGGTACGTGTCTGCTGTCATTGCAAGGCTGCTACCTGAGTTTCCTTTCTCCTCCCTGCTCCCTGTCCTGTTCTTCTAGGAGATCCAAGTCCTCTTCCTCCTTCACACCTGGAGAGATGCCTCTGTACTGCAGCAACAGGTGAAGGTTTTCCAGAACACTTCTTTAGTAATCAATCACGAAACATTTTCAGTGTTTTTTTTTGACCAACAGTGATTCTATAGGTATGCCTCCTGAATGATGCTGTTTCATGGCACCTTATACTTCAAAGAGTAAAGGGCAATATCTGGAAGCAGAGATTTTAAAATAATTTGCGATGCCCATCAGGGATGTGTACTCTTAATGCTTTAATGAACATCCCTATGTGATTGTGGACTGTTTGCATCGGTTAATTCTTTTCCTAATATTCTTTAAACCTATTTTGGAATATAGCATATTGAGTACTGCTTGGAATGCAAGCAATGCACAACAGAGTGGGTGAAGGAATGAATAAACCAAAGCTTCCTCTTCAGGCTACTGCAGTGTCGAGATCCACGTGTAAATGTATAGGACATTATAGACAGATATTTCTGTCACATAAATGGAGCTCATGCATGCTGCTGTTCGAGGCTTGTTATGGAAATGCAAAGAAAAGTAGCTGCACAACATTTATTATTATTTTATAGGTCTCTGGATATTAGTGATCTCTTAAAATCAGTATATGTCTAATATTTTTAGGCTAAGAGGGAGTTTGTTAGATCTGACACTCTTCTTTAAGCCATAGGACTGGTATAAAACATAATTATTTTATATAACTATCCTTCCTGGAGCGATATTTTGGCTTTATCACTGTAGTACTTACAGATTATTCCAGACTGGTTAAAATGGTTAATTCTTACCAGATTTCCAGTTCATATCCTTGTTACTTTGACGATGACTCTAGTGGGACTTGGGTCTCACAGTGGACAAGAGCATTTCTGGAGCTCAAGCCAGTATATTTAGATTATTTCTTTTTTCTGTTCTCTTGTTAAATGACTGTAACATATGTCCTCCTTCAACTGTCTTTTTTTTTTTTTTTTCTTTTTACTTTTATCACAAAACCACTATGATATTTGCCCATTTTCAGTTTAACCCTACAGCCCTACATTTATTCTTCTCTGTTCTTCTTCTTCTGGCCCAGTTTCTCCCACACTTGTATAATTGGTTCAAGACTCAATAGCTTTTCTTTAGAAGTGATGCAATCTGAATCGCATGTTCAGTGTGAACACTTGGGCAGTCGTTTAATGCTTTTTGCTTTTAATGCTTTTTGGTCTTGTTTCATGTTCAACAGCGAAGGTTGATACCTTGTGGGTCCTTTACAAGAATGTTTTTTTGTTTGTTTGTTTGTTTTAAAATGCATTGGCAGCACAGCAGCCATACAGACAATTTATTTGTGAATTATAACAGCCTCCATTCAGTTGGTCACCATTTTCAGCAGTATGTGAACAACTAAGTCTGAATAAATGCAGAAAGGTTGCAGCTCATTGACATTGAGATGCTGGAGTGTGCCCAAAGAAGGGCGATGAAGCTGGTGAGGGGGCTGGAACACAGACCTATGAGGAGCAGCTGAGGGAACTGGGATTATTTAGTCTGTAGAAGGCTCAGGGGAGACCTTATCGCTCTCTACAGTTACCTGAAAGGAGGTTGTAGTGAGGCAGGGTCTATCTCCAGAATAACTACAGATAGGACAAGAGGAAATGGCCTCAAGCTGCAGCAGGGGAGATTCAGGTTAGACACTAGGATGAATTTCTAAAAGGCAAGTGTGGTGAAGCCTTGGAATGGGCTGCCCAGGGAAGCAGAGGAGTCACCAACCCTGGCAGTGTTCAAGAAACATGTAGATGAGCCACTTAGAGACATGGCTTAGCAGGCGTGGTGGTGGTGGTGGCAGTTGGGCTTGATGCTCTTGAAGATCTTTTCCAACCATAATGATTCTTTCATTTTTTTATTCATGTATGCACACCAATGTCTAGTATTTAAATGCCAGTTTCTTCTCCAGGCTTTGCTGTGGGGACAGGTGCCACTTTGTTGCTTTTGTCCTTGGTCCCATCTCAGGGCTGTCTGCAGTGTATAGGAGGGCAGGTGCATCCCTGTTGCAGCAGGACACGAGGAAGGCTCCAAGGTTTTGGGGCAGGATGCCTTGAAGGGTTCTTGCTGTCCGCCTGCAAGCTGAGCCAATGTAGTAAATGACAAATAGCTTAATAATAACAATAAATACTACAAAAAAGGCAATTTGTTATTGCATTCGCTAAGCCAATCATCATTTCTAGCATCACACATGCTTTAATTCACGAGTCGGATTACAGGGTGTTTCAGCGGTGGCAAGCTTGAAAATTGTGAAATGTACCTGTGCTGTGTGTGGGTTAGGGAATATCTGTAACTTTGTGATAACTCCCTCAGCCTGTGCTTATATGCAATATATAGCATATTCCCTGTGTTTTAGCAGTTAAAGCACCCAGTGGGCCCATATCATGCGCAGCATACATTCTGTTGCTACATAAAGCATATGTGTTGTATACCTGAATATTAAAAAAAAGTATAAAGCTATATTAAAACCCTTTTACTTTTAAGGGCCTGAGAGTGGGAGCCCGAAGGAAGTATAGCTCTGTCCCTTGCCTGGAGGTTCAAAAACAAAACAGTACCAGCCCCGACGCCGACCCCTCCAATAGATGTTATCAGCACATATCTGTTTATTTCTAATGGCTCTTTCAAATGACGGCTTCATAAAGTGAAGTATCCAAAACAAAGGCCACAAAGTTTACTTTGGCCACCCCGAGTAAATGTTTCTAATCTAAACATCAGCAGTGCCTTTCATAAATCAGCCCAGTGACGTCACCATCGCAATTAGTGAGCTCGCTATTTGTGCCCTGGCCTAAAAAGCTATTTGATCAGTTAATGCTTTAAGGCTTGGTGGTAGCCCCGACTTCTCGCCAGCCGCCGTTCCCACCAGCCCACTTTCACCAGGCATTTATCAATAATTGCCATTTTTTAAGTGCAGAGAGCAGCTGGGGATTAATGGCCTTCCTTATTGTCTGTTGGGAAAAACAAGTGTCCTCTGTAGATTTTTAGATTGTTCATAATATGGCTTTAACATACTGGGCTTAATTTTTTTTTTTTTTTTTTTTTTTTTTTTTTTTGGGGGTGGCAGAGGGGAGAGATGACCAAACATAAAAGTGAGTAAATATTAGCTGTAGGTTGACAAGGTGGGGAAAGAAGAGAAGATTCCTGCGGATGGGGTGTTTGCAGGATAGGCAAAAGGAGATGGGGGCCATGGTGGCTGCGAGCTGCCCATCATCCCGAGGGCGCTGGTTTGGTTTCCCACAGTGTGCTTGAACCCCAGGTAAAGAGTGCTTCAAAGGGATTCAAATCCATTCTTCCTTTCCCAGACACACGTTGCAGGGATCCAGCATGTGCTAACACGGAAGTTTCCTAGAATTTACCTGTAATTTTGGGATGGGGAGTCATGCAGTAACTGCTTATCTTCGTCTGTGGGTACAAGTGCTTCCTCTGCACACCACACAGACAAGGAAGGGATTTATTCTGACAATTTTAGCTAAAACTTTAGCCAAAATCCACTAACTGCCAAGAAATAGCCAAACAAAGCAGGGCTATTATATCTCTTCACAATTCCTTCCTATCCCTCTGCAAAGACACAAGTAAGGCTGACGGATTGAAGAATCCCAGGAAATTCAGGGCTGAGCCTTAAATCCTATCCTTAACTCACCCAAGCAGCACATCTAGCCCTTGCAACATCGATGCTATGTAAGGTCACCTACTCGCAGCTCCGAAGCGTTGACTGTGATTGAGCTCCCGTAAAGAGAAACCCAAAATTATCTTAAGCACACAAACTATTCCATATGTGTGCGCAGGATGTATGGTTTTGCTTATGTTAATGAAGGGACCTGCAGCAGTAAGTGGTTATGTGCTTGGCTTGCAGCGTGCCAACGCCTGAAACCCAGTGCCGTGAATCACTTTCTTTCAGTGTCCTTTGAAAGAGCCTGGGCTTTGGCTCCTGCGATGCTATTTCTGGTGCTCAGCTCGCTGCACACAGCAGCTTTTCAGAGGACCTCCTGCCACTTGTCACCGGTGCAGCACAGCTTGGTGTGTGAGGCAGCTTCTTCTCCTGCTCTTATAATGTATTTCAAGACAGAAAATGTGGTGCTAAACATACCCTTAGCCTGCAGCAGAGGTAAGAGATGCAGTCTTAGAAGACACTCAAGCCTCAGAGTGGTTTTAGTGTCCAAGGTACCTCGGGCACGTTGAAGACCTGGAAGAAAGTGCAGTCATCTTTCCCAGGGAGATACCTGTGGGTCTTAGCTTTCATTTGGATGGTTTGGCTCTTGGTTCAATTCTTGCCCATTAGCACAAGGCCTTTGCTATAGGCTATGAACTGACCACAGAATGCAGAAAAAATGCGCTTCATACTGGCTATGAAATGGGCAGTGTCCTAGGGCTTATGCCTACCAGATGGCTCAGCTGGCCCCTTTTGCCTTTGGTTTGCCCTCCAGCATGCAAGTGGGGTATGGGGTGGGGTGGGAACTGGGAAGGGAATCAGATTTATTCCTGCAGCGCATGAGAAAGGTGTGAGGGCTCCTTGTTTCAGGTAAATCAAAGCAAAGTCCTATCAACTTCAGAAAGAAAAACATGCCTGAACTAGTTGTATGTGCTAAGCTTGCTTTGCCACACTGGAGTTTTTCTGCCTTAGCCTTGTGGACAGGGCAGTGCTTGAAGTCATAATTTAGTCCTGACCAAGTGGGCTTAATGTGGGTTAGTGTTCTTTTTCTATGGGCTGAAGCTTTTCTCATTATGTTTCTTGTGGTCAATTGGGTCAGTTCTCTTTGCTGCAGGCAAAAGGTGGGTGGGCTGAAATGGGCAGGTTTGTGAGTGTGTTACAGGCTCCATTTGAGGGACTTTGTATGTTTTTTTTTTCTTCAAGAACATTAGTTATAGGGCAACACAGAAGGGCAAAAAAAGCTTCATTAAAAGTAGCATGTTAATGGCCGTAGAGATAGCAATGAAGCAAAAATATTTTCCTGAATTGCCCCAAAGCTTGATATTGTACCTTAAATCAGTGAGGGTTTCTTTTCATAGGATTGTGTTACAGGTCTCTTGTGAACAGTATATTCATTAGATGGGACAGTTCACTTTTTTGATAAAATAAAAGATTCTATGACTTAGCAATGGTTTGTTTTTAGAAGATTTTTTCATCTGTTAAATTGTATAATGATCTTAGTGATAAGTATTAGTGGAAATATTCATCTGTTGGTGGCTTTATTCATTCAGTGGCAATACATATTTCATGTATAACCTGCTCAAAAATATTGTTTAAAGAAGGCATGTGGTGAAGCATTTGCTGATAGCCCTATGGTAGCAAATTATTGTCCAAAGTTTGGACTTTCAAGAAAAAAGAAACATGAGAGTGAACGATTTCTGGAGTGTGTTATATCTAGCAATTAAAGGCTGTGTATTTTCATCAGAGGCTCGAAGATTGGATTCAGATATTACCTGATAACTGCAGCTGATATTTAGTTCATCGGTTGGAGTACTGTGGATCCGGTCTGACAATGTCCTTATCTCTTTAATGTTACTGGTTGCAGGGAAAGTACCTTTTTTAGCCCTTCCTTTATGCAGAGGCTTCTTGCATATCTGAAGGGAAAGCTCTCTCCTTTCATTTGGGTCACTTGAGTATGCCAGCGTCACCAATTGGAGGAAGCAGAGCTTGAGAGTGAAGGTTTGCTTCATGCAAATAGAAAGAGGCAGCAGAAGGAAACCCCACATAAGAAAGCTGCATCTCTAGAGACCAAAGCTAAAAGCATTCCAAGGATCTTTGGTGGTGGTGGTGGGCTTTTTTTTTTTGTTTGTTTGTTTGTTTGTTTTTTGTTTTAAGATCAATCAAAGAATTGAAAAATGGTTCAAAAATCAACTTCGGCTTGGGAAGCTGATAAGGTGGAGTTTGTTTAGCGTTGGCTATCTGAGTCTAGGATGAGAGTGGATGACTTGGCCTGCATACAGGTGAGGCAGGATATCCTGGAATAACTACATTCCAGCAAAATTGAACAAAGGTGACATTTCAGCTTGGAAAAGCAAAACTAGAGACAAACTCACGAGCTGTAGGGTTTTCCATGAGCTCCTTGTTGAGGGAAATTACTGGGATGGCCAACACTGATTTCCTAACCCTAATGAGAATGCCCAGATGGTAGGTACATCTGCCCCTTCCAATATTCTCTTGGGATTACTTGTGTCGTAAATCCTAAAGGGAATAATGTCTGCCACTGTTAACTGTTGTGCGTATGAGATGAAACCATGCAGAAAGGGAATTTCCTTTTGATCCTAAAACTAGAACATGCAAGACCACAGCATGGAAAGATGTTTTCATGTGTGAAAAATGAAGACTTGAAACCTCAAGAGAACAATTTTGATGATTTTACTGTATATGGGAGTTTGCGTCTCCATTTGTCCTGGAAAGAGTGAAGGAGTTGACGTATAAAGACATAGAAAATGTGATACATAATGTGTCATGATGTTTTAACAATTCAGCAACAACCACAGAGACAGAAAGATACGTGGAATGAAATAAGTGTATGGCTCAATAACTTCTGGCTAAAAAATGATAATTTAGGCCTCAATAGGAGTCCCTCTGTTCAGGGAACAAATATTTTTTCTCAGGTTTATACACTTAATTAAATATGGATTTTTTTGAACCAAGTAATCTGTTCCAATCTAATCATACAGTTCTTGGTCAAACATTGATTTCTGAGCAGATGCTCTAGGGTGAAATTTTGAGAAATCCACCCCTACCTAAATGAGCTAAGGATTTTCTTAAAAATCCTTTCAAGAAGTTGAAGGAAACATAAATGGTATTTTTCAATTGTAGGTCTTGCAGTCAGCCTTGAGCTGCACGTAGTATGTTTGAACAATTTCTAGATTCTATGGTTTCTAGCTGTAATTTTGATGAAGGAAAATGTTTTATATCTAGTTTTTAGAATGCAGCTTCACAGCCGTTACAGGTGAAATCTCATTTCTGATACTCCTGTGATGTCAGGAACTCATTTGTCATGTTTCGGTTGTGGAGTTTGTCGTTTTCTGTAGTAGAACCAGGAAGACTCTAGTTAACTGTATTGTGAATCTGTAGGTGTAAGCACACCAGAAAGTCCAATGTAGTTTAGTATTGATAGTTGTAGACTTTTATGAAGTCTGCAACCAGTGATGGATACCATAACCAAACCCCTACAGCAAAGTACAGTTTAAGTTTAATATCTAGAAAAAAAAGTCTGAAAGGAGAAGGTTTTATCTTGGTGCATATCCTGTGCAAAGCTTGTTCTCCTTATATAAGCTCATGTAAAGCCTTTCCACAGGAGAAGAGATCGTGTGTGTAGAAGATAAAGGTCAGCTTATTAGCAAGCGCTTCTTTGGTCAGGAATCCCTTTGAATTAGTTTCTTTGACTTATATTGTCCAAAGCCATTCTGAGTTTCCATAAAGCATCTTCTAGGAGCAACTTGCTCCCTGATTGTCTGGTGCCAGCTGCTGGCTATGGGGTAGGAGAAAGCCTGGCTGCCTTCTCCAGAGCCTTTGTTTCATATTTCTTGCCTGGGTGGGAATGGGTGTTACGGTTCCTTTTGACGCAAATTTGGTTTGGTTAGGCATGAATTGCCGTAATCAAACCCTGCAAGAGTATTAGGTTGTCTAATGTGATATGTTTTTCAAATATTTCTCTGTCTTATTTTTCAAGTTTTCCGTGGACCAAAAAAAAAAAAAAAAAAACCTGTGAAAAGTTTTACTGACTAAGTGTCTGTTTTGCCTTTCTAAGCTATATTCACTAAATCCTGTTGCTCTTCACAAAAGTAGTTCTAAATATCCCTACCCATGTATGTGAACATGCAAGTATTCCAGCATGGGGGAAGCTTTCAGGAAGTGGTCCACTCATAAACTGCTGAGGTCTTAGAAGATACTCCGAGGGAGTGGGAACAGATAGTGATGCTTAGCTTCAATTCTCATTTTTTCTTTTTACTTATGTATTATATATTATATGTTTGCTCATATTAGGGTTACGTTGTCCAGAATGTATATTACCGACTATATTATAACATATGCCACTGGACTTTCAAATTGATGGCTGGGAGTTCAGGTGGGTAGGATTGTTCTGCCATGAATGAAAAGATGTCTAGGGATGCATGCTTTGGACAAACATTAGCATGATTCATATGAGATGTCTAAACTCAAAATAGTAAAGGGAAAAATATTAAACTTGACCTGATCACATGATAGAAATGACTGTGATAGTCTGTTATTTCAGAGTATGTTTTGCTGTGAAGGGGAAGTACTGAATGTGGGAATAGCTAATAATGTCAGTGTTATAAAATAAATACCCATAATGTTAGCAGTCTTATCCGGTGATTAAGTAGCCATGTCAGTGACCTTTATGATATTGAATTTATTCTGTCATGCTGTTAATTTTGCCTCTCTTGAATTAAGTTGTTTAAGCTGATTAATTTGCCTTTCCTTTTGATGATGACAGAAGAATCCTAGGCTGCTTTTTGTTCAGAATTAGAGTTGTCATGATCACACTCAAGGTAGATAGGGACTCCTTAGAGTCCAGCTCTCTGGACACTATTTGCTCAGCTGTTTAAAAGAACGACTTGTAGTGGCTGTGCTTTTGGAACCCATGAATCCTCAAATGTATCTTCCACAGCTTGCACAATAGTATTTGAAATACTGAGGATGGGGAAACTAGATCCTAACAGGTGCAAAAGAGAAGTGCAAAAATAAAGGAAGGTGGAAAAGGAATAGAACTACTTCTAGGATAAAATTCAGGGAATATGGTATATGGTTTAACAGGCATGATATTGAAGGTCTTATGGCTGGACTTGATGATCTTGAAGGTCTTTTCCAACCATTATGAATCTGTGATTCTGTACATTTCAGTTAACAAAATAAAAATTTATCTGTTCATTTTAGAGGTAAAGCACTGCAATACTGCCTTGACCATGCTGCTGTCATATAACCACATACTTGAAAGGAGAGCTCTGTCTAAGGATCCTTGCAGCTCAAAATTAATTGGCAACTAATTTCTTGTATCTTGTGGACAGTGTCCATAGGAGCACAAAGCCTTCTTGCATATTCAGGCTGAATTCTTAGTGATTTTTATTGTTCTGTCAAATTTGAAAGATCACAATGTATGATTAAATGGCTAAACAACTAAACATTTGAGGTTTGATGATTGATGTTAACTAAAATTAGACAGTTTATGCTGCACCAGGAAGTTTACAGGTGAAGTATTTACTCTCACAGATTCTCCAGATAATGACCTCCAATTTACAATTATCTCTTAATATTAAATAAGAAAATCTGCCTCTCCTTTCAGTTCACCTCTTGTGATAATTCTGTGTTTATCCTTGTGGAAAAGAGTCTGGAAAGGGGCCACCAAAGAACAGGCACTGTTTGAGTATTTATTTCTGTTAAGCAAAATAATTTTCAGATGCAATCAATTTCTGCACCATTTCTGATATCTGTTATGTTAGCTTGCCCTCAGCTTTCTGGTACAGAAGCTGAAGATTCTTAATCTTTCTTTTCCCAATAGCATAATGGTCTATGTTGATAAAAGAAGATAGATGCTAATGAATTAATAACTTTTTTTTTCCTGAAATTGTAAGAGCCTTTTTTTCCTTCCTCCTTGAGTGACCCTTTTCCATTTAGAAAAGTTGCTTTTGTGTCTGAATAGCTAGTGATTTATTTGGACTCAGTCGTGGGGGTCTCTGAAATGTCTTAAGTAGACCTATGTATGTCATAGCTCTTCATCCTGTGCTGTAGGAAGGTTTTTAATTTGTAATCTAATTTCTCAAGCATTCATAACAATCTATTTACAAACAATTTGGAGGTCTGACAGATCTCTAAAATTACCCTATTCAATTATCACTGCTAACTTAATGCAGGTCATAATTACTTACTTGGACCAGTGGGGAATTAAAATCAAGCTGTTAGTCTATATTTCTTCATCAAAGAACAAAAAGCTACAGATAATTAATCTGATGGTGTGGGACTGCTGCTTGACTTGTACTGCAGGAAGGGGATACCTATTTGCAGGACAGAGTCTCAGAAGCAGAACTGTATGTTGCACCTATGTTGTGGACATACTAGCAAATGACGATGTCTTTCCAGTTTGGTGTTTCAGGCTAATTATCTTTCAGGTCATAGACACTGTGCTGATATCTATGCAGTGATTTAAAGTTACACTTCATTTTACCTAGAGTTTCATGCAGGCTGTGATGTGGCATGATATAATACAAATGAGATACTATGGGAAGAACAGGCATAAGTGATCTACTAAGAAAAGCAGTTAACATGGATCATTCAGAAGCTTCAGTTGTTCCCAACTTTCCAAAAGCAGCACACTCTGATGACACCTCGCAGGCATGATATCGGGCAACAACCCACTGCTGCAGTTAATCAGATTAGACATTTGTTTTGTGGTCATATTGACAATGTAGGGAACACTTCACATTGTCATGGAGAATAGAACAAGAGCATGAGTACTGTGGTGAGCTGTAGACTGAGGACCCACCTTCTTGTCTGGCTTATTCTTCTCTTCTCTCATTGCCTTTTTTTTTTTTTTTTTTTTTTTTTTTTTTTTTTTTTTTTTTTTGTTTTGTTTTTCTGTGGTTTTTTTTTAGCCTCTTGATTTTAGTTCTGCACTGAACCCTGCTTGTGGAGCTTAGCAGTTCCCTTGAAACTTTGAAATAACTGGTGTAGTAACTGTGCAAGTAGTATGGACATTTTTCTCATTAAAAATAGGGAAAAGGAATGACTTTAACCAAAATTCTAGGTGATCAATTTGCTGGTAGGCAAAGATGGAGAGCAACTTTCCACCCTGTAGGAGTCAATCCAATTTCTGTTGCAATGGGAAAGGTGGTGAGAGCTGCCACTGAGATGGCTGAAATTTCCTCATTTTTTATCAGTGGTCTATATGAAAAAGATGAGTTGTGTAGAGGATGCTTGGCAGAATGTGATAAATTTACAGAAAGCCTTAGAAGGAAGGCATTCAGATGTTTTCAAGTAATCTTGACCTAACAAATTTCATGCGAGGATATAGAAAAAGCTGGTGACTAACATTTTGGGCCTTTTAGTAACCAGGTTTGAGATCACAGATGAGGTAGATTAGGGTCTGAATCTGTTTTGAGAAAGAGGGAAGGTAGATGAGCTGGGAACTTTAGATCTTCAATTCTCAGAAATACACTGTATCAAAATAGATCACTTGTAAGCACCTAGAAGAACAGAAGGAAGAGAGTTACAGCTGATGTTGGTGTTCATAATTTTCACTAACAATCTGGATAATGGACTGGAGGGAATGTTTATTACACTTGAAGACCACATGGAGCTAAGAGCAACTGTCACTACATTGCAGAATAGGTTTGAATTTCAAGATTCATCTGGACAAATGGGAGCTACTGCACAGAAAATAAACTGCAGTTCAGTTGGGTAAATGCAAGTTACTGCCAGTAACTTCCATCTTCACTTAATTCAGTAGTGTCCACCAGCATAATAACAAACCTTTTGGTCTTCATAACTGCCGAATCCAATTCCAGGCTATAGTTTGTAGCTTGTCTTTTCTCTTTTTGATCCAAAAGTAGGTCATAAGTTTTGTTTCCAAAAATAGTTGAGGGTGTGTGTGTGTGAATGAAGGATGGTGATAGCCATGTGTTGGAAATGCACCAGCTGCTGTCCACTTGTATAAGGACTGGAAATTTGTACCTTATTTTCATCCCTTGCAAAAATTGCATTGCCTTAAGTGTTGAGGACCAATCTATAAATTTCTTTATATAGGGATTCAGCTAGCCTGATCAAAGCTGATTTGGGACGAATACATGCGTATGCACACATGCAACTCATTAACTTCATAACAGTGCTTCATTACTTCATTTTGTCCTCGTTTTGATTGCATCAGTGTGAATGATTTGTAGTTTGACCCTTTGAAGTTTCCTTTAGGATGAAACTTGCTGTAACAGTTCCTTTAACAACTACATTATTCTGACCTCAACATTAGTTTCTTTCAGAGATGAATGGTCTCATTTTAATTAGAACTCGATACAGAAAGCAATTGTTTCTACAGTGGATTTAAAATTGGGAAAAGGAATGCAAGCCATTCAAAAAGCAGGTAAAGTTTAAGGAGCAGCTGTTCAAGAAACAAATGAAGAAAAAATAACTAAGTTTTCTGATTAAAACTTCTAAAATTCCCAAACTTCATCTGATGGCTCTGCCTCACTTTTTTATTTTTATTTATTTTTATTTATTTTTATTTATTTTTATTTATTTTTATTTATTTTTATTTATTTTTATTTTTTACCACCTTCTGAATGCTTTATTTTAAAGATATTGATCAAGTGAATGATCATTACGAGTGCATTTTTACTTGGTTAAAATTGTGAAATTGTGAATGCAGGGGCTAGTTATTCAATTGGGTGTAGAAGCCATAATAAGGGTTTAAAATCACAGCTCAATACATTACAAGTATTTAAAGATGTGCTATGATTTTATATTTCTTATGCAACACAGTTATTAAAACATGACTGCAATATGTTTTTATTTTAGGCAGAAATTTTGAAAAGCTCTTCTGTTACTATGGCAAGGGACATCATTTTGTTTGACTCTTGCTGTAGTGATTTGAAATGATGTTTATTTAGCTGTTTAGAGAACATCCGAACTGAGATTTTTAATGGCATAAAAATGAGTTGCTTTTTGATGCTTGAACGAAAAGATGCTCGAAAGAAAAATGCCACGAGACACTGAGGCATAAGGTTGTCATCTGTTGCTTTACTTCACAGCTCAGCAGAGCCAGCAAATGTGTCTGCACTTGGGCGGTTTTTAGGGCACACTGCTTGAAATGGCAGGACTCTACTTACTAGTGCATGGGCTTTACCAGCGGAGAGTAGAAAGAAAATTGCTGTTTGCATTGAAAAACTGCATATAGTACATTGGCTAGAGCAGAGGATAGCCAGAGTGCTCTGCTACCAAAACGCATGGTTTCTTTTCATGCACGCTGTCGTCGTGCACCATGGCCTTACCTAACTCATTTTGCAGAGGGCTGCCAAGCAGTTATCAGGCTGGTAATGATTTTGGCTGCGAGGGACCCAGGATAGATGTGACTCGATATGTGTGAGCTGACAAGCTGCACATCCAGTTTCCAGAGGTTCCGTGTGCTTTGATGTAATGGCTCTTATGGATTGCTTTGATTGCTAAAACGGTGTCTGAGCCTCTTATTAAAAGTGACAAACCTTCTGAGGCTCCTTGGGTTTAATGTTCTTGACTGGCGCAGTACTTCATGATAGCTGTTTCTTCTGTGTTTGTAATATCTGGCAGATCCCCTTATTAAATTCAATAAGAGAGAAAGCATATTTCCATTGAAATGAATACCTCAGGAATGAATTCTGTTTTAGTGGGAAAAACTCTAGCTTGTCTGTGCTTTTATTTTGCTCGGTGCATGAGCCCTTCCATATATTTGTTTTTGCACTTACTTGCAGTGCCATATAACAGAGCCATATATAGATATGAGTGCCTGTCTGGTTTTAAGCCTCTGCTAGGCAGTATGTGCTTGTCCATGAATGCGCATGCACAATTGGAGCCCTCTAATCATCTAGCTGTGTACAAGTAGATCAGGAAAATCCTGGTGGACTATTCTGTTTAAACACTTCTTTATTTTCTCTGTGATGTAATACAGATTCATCCAACAGATCTTAGATGCTCCAGTGTGTTGGCATCACCAACCAGTAATAAAATGTCACTCAATCAGATTAAAAAATTGCTCATTTTTCCTTTTTTTTTTTTTTTCTTCCTAAAGGCCAGACTTCTAGAAAAGTTGGTTTCCGTAATGGCCTTATTTGATTTAGGAGAGTTTCTGTGCTTGCTAAAATGTCAATCCTGGAAATCAATGAAACTGAGTCCGTATTGCCGCCTCTCACACAGAGTTACCTGGCCTACAATGGCCCCATAATTTATGGAACAATCTTTACTTTTTCACTTAAGAGCTGTATGCTATTCCAAACAACAGAGTTAATGTTTTAATAGCCAGACAGTAACTATCTAATTACTTCCACATTAAGGATATTGGTGGGATGTCTAGATAATGCATTGAAAGGATTAGATCCTTCTCTGGAGGAGTGACTGGTGTGATAACTGGCTGTGCTTGGAGTGCCTAAAATAGCTCAGATTCTCCATAAAGGGTCATTGGTTGAATCTCTCTTCACCAAAGTTTTCATGAACCTGTGCTTGAGAGCAATCTTCCCCCACATCAAGAGTGACAGTAGATAAATTTCTGGATGATTGTGTCAGTGATATCTATTTATTTCACCTGAACTGGGGAGTATACGTTACATTGTCCATGCCATTCTAATGCAGTTTTTATATATATAAATTTTAAAAAGTGTACACTAAAAGATGTATACAACTCCAGTGTCAAGCATTGGATTTAAAAACTAGAATGATATGAGAAAAAAAATCTTTAAGCGTCACTGGAGGTTTTTAGTTGCAGATATATGAGAAATTCAGGAGACCTATTTTGTTCAGTATGGAGAAAAGAATTTATTAAATTCTCTTGCTATATCATGCATAACAAATGCCTATTCTATGCAGAAGATTAGAGGAGGAAAAAAAAAAAAAAGGATCTGATATATGCTGGTATCTGTAATTTAAGCTTAGGGATAAAGTGTAAAGGAAGTAAATGTTGATCCAGCATGGTCTGAAGACATGATAGGCTCTCTCTCATGATGCCATTGCCATTTTAAAAAAATCATCACCTCGTGATTCAGCCAGACATATTTCTGTGTAAAATGAAGCATGTTGACATTTTTATGGAAAAAGTCTAGGGGAAAATAATATTCTGGCACTTAAATATGTGAATTTTCATTACAATTCAGATCAAAAATACAATTCCTATCATATAAAAATCAAGCATATTTTAGAAGAATCTTTCAAATGTTTCAATAAAAATTCAAGGATGGGATTGGTCTTCTGTTGTAGCCCAGAGAAAGAGAAAGACCATATTCTGAGGAAGAACCATGCTGTCCTGTAGATGTGTGGACTTTATGGCCTTTCCTGGGCCTTTGTCCGTCCCCTACAGTAGGAATCCACCAGAGGAATAGACTTCATTTCTAACTCTAGGGTGTCTGAAAGTTAATTGAGTTGCGTCTACCTAATGTGATTTCTAGTTCTGAACAACAAAAACAACCTGCCCAGTGATGTCCACAGCGTTCTCTTCCATACTAATCTGAACACCAAATGTTCAGAGCTTCTTTAAGATTGGGGCATAGTTTGATGCTTATTCAAAAATCAGCAGTATCAGTTTTAAAAGTTCTTACTACTCCTGTTCCTTACTTTTCTATCATTTGAGATACCAATTACCAGAGTGCTAATATTTCATTTTAGAACAAAGCAAAGCAGATCAATTTAAGACATCTTTTTAGCCTGGGCTTGACATTACACTAAGCAAAACTGCACTTATGTTTGTGTTAAGGTATGGGGTAAAGTGACCTTGTATCTGTTGGCAAAATCCCAAGTAAACTCTCTGTAAACTCTCTGTAGCCTTTATGTAGACTAATGATCTTAACTCTTATTTGGTCCATCTCATTGAGGCTTAGGTAGGCTGTGCTAAGAGAGCCACCAGTGGTAACTTGACTTGGGCTTTGTGAATGAGGAATTGTTGTAGATTTTTTATTCTTATTGATAAGTTGAATTTGAAGCTTGTATTGCTCACAGCTTATCTCAGCTAGTGTAGGAGATGAAGCACTGGATGAAATGGAACTGGACTAGATTTGCCCAGTGGAAAAAGGTGAGAATACCTTGAAAACATAAAAACAACAACAACAAAAACTTTACCAGGATTGTACCAAAAAAGGAGGTAGTAGGTTGTTTTCACCCTACAAATCTCTCTGCATAGAACACTGTATGGAAAAAGAAATCGGCAATGCATTTTCCTTGCAGAGAAAGAAGCACAGCATTTCTCTTAGGTGGCATTCCTTTTTTTTTTTTTCCTGTGCCAGGCAGAGATATTTAAATAGACATAAAAGAAGAGAAAAAGGAAAAAGCTTCTTTTTCTTTTTTTTTTTTTTCTTCCTTTACCTTTTTTATAAGGGCGTGCTTAGTTAAGTATTCTTGGCAGAACCTCAAAAGGTTTTTGGCATGCTGCAAAAAAGGCCTCAAAGAATTAAGATAGTGTTGTGCTGTACCTGCCATAAGAAAGGCATTCTTTGGGAGGATGTTGTCGCTTTAGATGTACGTTCTCTGAATAGTGCAAAAAAATATACCTGCATAGGATGCTACAAAATGCAGCATGACTTCACTCTAGGAGGCAACATCTGAGAGCACAAATGTATGAGATTTTTTCTGTTCAAGCTGGGCATGCTTTGAATGGGGAGGAAGGTAGATGGAGCTGTGATGACAGCAGATTGATCACTTGCTTTGACCAGAATTGTGTTTTTGAAGTCTTTCCTCCTGTTTCCTGGTATGACAGATTTAGAAGTGTGCCTGAGTGTGGAGTTGAAGGCTGTATGGTAGATATATATGAACCAGGTGTTTTGTTTGTTGAAGAGCTGCAGAGTTTTTTTTTATTTTTATCCCTTTTTACTTCATATTGGAGGGATAATACAAGGAGGTTAGTTTTTGAGTGCTGATTGTCTTCATAGCACTAACAAACTCTTTAATTTAGAAGGGCAGAGTTGATGAGACTAATACCGTAGTCATATGAGAAATTAGCTGCCAGCCTGATAGCTCCCTGTTCTACTATCCAAAGTTTACGGTATTGTTAATGTTAATGTTCTGCAATGTTGTTAATGTGACATTGTTATGTCCATTGCTGACAACCTTTTTTCTTCTTCTTTTTTTCTACTTCTTTTTTCTCTCTTTTAAGAAAATGTATTCTTTAGCCATTGTCACAAGTAAGATGTAAGTCAGTTATGGTGCACTCAGCCAAGCAAAGTAGTCTGGTCCTAGCAGTAGGCTTAGGCAGAATACAGTTAATCATGGTACATTACTGAGGACAAAAGTAGCAACTTACCCTTTTCAGCAGTCCATTAGCACTTTTGACAGATTATTTTGAAACACACCAACAGTTCCAGGGAAATGAGTCAGCAGCGAGTGGGCTCCAGACCATGAGTGAGCTGGGTGCTCCCGCTGCCAGGGGGGATGAACCCACTGCCTTTACAAGGAAGTTGCCAACAGGCCAAGAGCAGAGATATTTCCCATCTCTGCAGGGCTTGTAGGGCTGCATGTGGAGAGCTGGGTGTACAGGAAAAGTTGCTACATGGGATCACATCCCATGGAGGGCCACCAAGGCTGGAGGACATTAAGTATGAGGAGAGGCTGAGGGAGCCAGAGGTGTTCAGCCAGGGAGCCAGAGGTGTTCAGCCAGCAGAAGATGGGACTCAGAGGGAACTTATTGCTGCCTTCAAGACTACCTGGAAGGGTACTACAGGGGAGACAGAGAGTGTTTTGCCTTGGAGATGCATATTACAAACTCCAGAACCATCAGTTACAGCAAGAGAGAATGTCATTAGATTGAAGAATTTTTCATGATGAGAGTAGTTAAATACACGAATAGTTACCCACAGGGACTGTGGTCCTCTGCCTTGGAGATATGTAAAAAAAACCACCAGGATGACTCTGAGCAACTTTACCTAACATTAAAATGAGCCCTTCTTTGAACAGGAACTTGAGCTAGATGACCTCCAGCCTTTCAATCTTTATTCAATAAATTACATATGCAAACAGATTGTGCAATCAGGGTTTCAGTGACTTGCTAATTAATGCAAAATGAGATTTTTGTCATAATGTTTTAATTGCTTCTTAAAGAACTCAAATCTACTGAGTTTGGTGGTTTCTCTAGCTTTGAGGGGCAGGATTTTCCTTGACTTTCATAGGGACTACAGATTTAATTTGTTGGCAGTGAGATTCCGGAAGTGTGAATCATGGTCATTTGCCTTTGGAGTATGATTGAACATCCTTTGTTCCTTTGTACCTGCACATCTTCAGTGCTGGATTGGGATGGTGACACACCAGCTTTTCTTTTATCTTTGTTGTCATATGTGGTAACCCCAAATACATAGCTAGCAATATGGCCTTTGTGGATGCACCTTTTTTTTTTTTTCTAGTGGCAATAAAAGGAAATACCTTTTTGTCCCTCTCTTTGTTATGGCAATAATGCAAATTTTAAAATGGATTTATTAATAGCAATTTTCAAACTCTTTCTACCTCAGATTATGAGTAACTACTACAAAGATCATATCTCATGGATATATTATTTTATTTCTTCTGGCAAAAAGTAAAAAAAAAAAAAAGAAACAAAAAGAAACAAAAAAAGGGTTCAGAAATTTTCATGAGCTTCTTTTTTTTTGTTATTCTTGTTGTTTGCTTCTCTAGCAAATAGTATTTAGAAACATTGACTGAATTATCTAGAAATATGCAAAAATACTTGTATGCTTGCAGGAAAGGGAAATACAGCACTGTCATGGGTTTGTCCTCTTCTAGGAGCACAGGAGACCTACCTGCTTTCTATTTCTACTATCTTTTTTTTTTTTTTTTTTTTTTTTTTTTTTTTTTTTTTTTCAGCAGGGCCTTCATTCTTTTACCACTGCCATTTCTTGAAATGAATATTGAGTTTTTGTTTAGGATGTCATTATGCTGGCCTACCTCAAGGAAAAACTCAGGCCCTTCCAGGGAGTATCAAAGAGGTCAGTTATAAATGAAAGGTAGGGGAAGGCGGGATGTTTTCCTGCCTTGCTTCATCATTTTCACTGATGGAGTCTGCAGAAGCAGAACAGTCTGGTGTTTGTAATACTTGGAGATGGCTCTGTGTTTTCTGAGCTCATTCTGGAAAAGAGCCAGCTAGAAAGCTGGAGAAGTTAACAGGCTGCCCACATGTTTAGCATGGATGGGGGAAACTGCTTCAGGTTCCTATTTCCCAGTGCCTTCCCACAAAAAGAAGTGAAGGGAGATTTCTCCTCCTCTTTTGCGGAGAAAAAAAGAAAATGAAATAAGAGAAAAACTGACCACAAGAGAAGGATGGGGGGATAGTTTCTGCTGCTCTTAAGGAGACTGGCACACTAGATATAACATTTGAATAAGAAATATGCCCTGTTTGGATTTTCCAACACATGAATTTCAACAGTGCTGCTTAAACCTATTGGCCACAGAAACGTGTAAGGAAGTCCAACAGAAACAGTCTTCCTCTCCAAAGAGGTTTAGCTTGCATCATGTAGGCTCCTTTGCTGGTAGACTCGTCTTTAGTGATGTAATAAAAAAATATGTGGAAGTGGTGTCTTTCAGAGCTCACTGTCAAGCCACTCCAGACTTGGACAAAAGATGTGAAGGACTGTTTATAGCCCATATGTGTCACTGCATAGAGGAAAGTCAAAGGCATTCAGCGTTATCTTGGTTTGTTTTGTGCACTCCTGATAAATTCTCTTTTGCTCCCCTAAACCAGAGAGAGGGAAGGAAAATGTTGACTTTGGAAACTGTGACCTCTTCTCATAGGAGAGGTACTGATGTGTGGTTGGCTGGCTTGGATTCTATTCTGTCTTTCTGTCTGTCTGTCTGTCTGTCTGTCTGTCTTCACTACAGTAACAGCCCTGCATATACTTACTTACTGCAGCCTCTGGGCCAGGGGAAAGTAAATAAAAGATGGTGTCTCCACCATGAACACTGTGGAGGGCTAAAGCCAGCACTGTGACACTGTGCCAGAGGTTGGGTTTTTTTTTTTTTTTTTTTTTTTCAGAATGAGAGGTTTCCTTTGTCTTAATATTTCCATTTTTCATCAGAGAACTCTTAATTATTGGGAGACTCATCCTTTGTTTCCTTTTGTACCCTCATGCAGTCTTGTCGCTGTACCACAAAAGGAAATAGTAACAGCATGGTAGTCATCACAAGATGCTGCTTAACTAAGTACTTTTGTATTTCAAGCTGTCCAAAGCAGGGTGGAAAACTCAATTTTTAAATATATTTGTAACAATTTGTCGTACTTTAACGGTACCATTCTGATTCTTTACTTCTTGCTAGAAAACTCTCTTCCCCCCCACCCCTTTATTTTTTTTTTTAATTCCACTGGGAGAAGAGAGGTGGGAGAAGAAGTGGGATTTAAATACAAGTCTGTTTTAGATACAAAAAGTAATGCTATGATGTAATGCTTAGTCTTTTTAAGTCTCTCTTAAACAAATATTCCTGTCCCTGCAGGTGATGGTTATTACCAGGAACCATGAGGCATGATAGGTTGCCTTGTAATCCAGAAAGCAATGTGTTTTTTTTGTGATTACAGCTGTCTCTTCTGTATGTACTTTCTGATTTTAAATCTGTCCTCTTTAACTGTTGATATTGCTTGAAGTTTTATCCACTCCTAAGTTTTCTGGACCGGCCAACTTTGGCAGACTGGAAAACAGGGACATTAGTACACCCTCTATTAGAGGGGCTGTAAAAAATCATAAACATCTTAATTCCATGCTTGAGAAAAGTTGATTGTCTGAGGGCTTAGAAAGAAAAGCAATAAAAAAAAAAAAATCTGAAAATCTTTTTCATGCTTTGTGGTCCTTAAAAGCTCAGCTTATTGGTGCCAGTTGCATACACAAGTCCTTGCTCCCTCCCTCTCCTTTCCCCTGACCTGAGTGCAGACATCAGCATAGTCAATTAAATTAGACATCTGATTTTTATTTGTTTTTTTATTTTTTTAAAAAGCAGGCTCAAATGAAAGTGCCTGTTTACCTGTAGCTAGGCTTCATTGTAACGTTATGTTTCTCACATAATTTTTCTTCTTCCAAAGTGAAGTAAATTACATAGAAGTACCAGTAACAAAATAACATTATATCAGAAAGTCCTCTGAGAGAATGCTCTTGAAAGCTGAAGTTCACAAATTATTAGGTTAAAGAACAAGGTCCCAGGAAACAAGATTGTTAGCAATGCAATATTGGTCTTAAATGAAGTAGTACACTTAAAAGCTAAGGGAACTGTTTAACCTCTTTTCCTTCTTAAAGTCAGCCACAAAAAAATGGTTGAAAGGCTGCTCTTTTTCTTCAAAGCAGAGACTAGTAATTTTACTAAATCAGGTAAATGGAAGCTCTACATGTGTAACTGGAAAAAGATCTCAGCCTAAAATGATTTTTAGTAGTATTTTAACGAGAAACACTTTCTGAGCCCATTCACACTGGATCGTTCCACTTGCTTTTAAGCATTCATAAAACTTGAACTAGAAACAAAGACAGGTTTCATTTTTCCAACTGTATCCCCTGTAAAATTACACTGAAAAACATTATAAAGACCCTCACAAGTTAGGAGGTTACACCAACCTTTTATGATCTTTAACCAACTCAATGTCCCATTATTGTCCTCATGTTCCTATGTGTCCTAAGCCATTACACTGCATTTATCTCCTACGTATATATTCTACTTTTTCTTCCCTATAGGTTCCTTAATCTGTTGTTGCACAGAATAAACCTATGTTGGGTGTAAGCCTGTGTTCTCTGCTGAGGGAAGTGGCATTTCCTTGGATCACATTTTTGAGGATGCCAGAATGTCTTTGGGGAATGAATCAGGAGATTGCAGAAGGAAAAATTCAGGGTTAAGATAGGTGAATGATGCCCTGGAGTACTGACGTTTTGTGCAGTACTGGGCAATGCATTTAAAATCCTGATTTCTTATAAGTGAGTTCCTGTTTTTATGGCTGCCAGACTCCTTATCTTATTTACTGAATGCTTCCCAGAGTTGAATGGGAACTGTTTTGAATACAGAAAGTATTATGTAACACCAAAAATTCTCAGAAATTGGTCTCAGTTTTCTCATACTGCATCTTTCAAATCAGTGGATGTATTTGAGTCTGCACTCTTTGTCTTACTCTCTTCCTTAAGGAAATTTTATTCAAATACGTATTCCCAAAGCGTTCAGATACTGTGGTGATTAATGTTAAAAGCTCACAAAGAAAAGAATAGATAGGAGAATTTCAATAGCTTGGAGTTCAGAAGTTGTGGCACTGTATTGCCTGAACAAAATGCCATGAGGTTACTCATTCAGCAGCATTTCGAAGGGGCACCCTCTGTGCCTGCTGGGTGAGAAGGGGCCTGACAGTGTAGTACTGGGGGCTTGCTTCATTAAACCATGTTTTATGCAAATGAAGAAATGGTGAAGTAAAGGTGGACTTGGGAGGTTAAAGCTTCCTCATGGGTTTTTCTTTGTTTTGCATTCTCTGAAATTTTGGTTCTTCAGGTTTTTGTTATTTAGGTGAAGTCCTAGCTCAGAGAGGTGAATATTTGCCTATCTTCCCACTACAAGAGGTCCTTATTTCCCCGGCCAGTTTTGAAAGGAGCATGCCCTTGGCTTGTCAACCACAATGGTGCAGGGACTCATTCAGGTCATCATAACTCCAAGCAATACCCCAAAAACCCAACAGTGCTTTTCCTCGAAGCGCTGGCCCTTAAGAGTAAGTCTCCTAGAGGAGGTTGATTCAGACTCAACTCGATGTCTCCCCAGGTTTGTTTTCTTCACGGTAAAGCTTGGTACTGTGCGTTCTGAGCGCCGCGGCGCCGGTGTGCGCTGCCATCTGCGCACGTGGCCATATGTTTCCTTCAGCTTGCTGCCGCCAGGAGCCGTGGATGCCCTTTCCGTGGAGCTGTGGGCACCAACCGGCAGATTCTCAGGCTTGGTACCAAGGTAACGTTCCTCTGGAGGAGCAGGGAGGAAAGAGGAGGCTGGCCAGCAGCCTGCAAGGGGAGTCCCCTGCAATTTGGCGAGAAAGACCTTGTGGTGGAGACAGCAGGTTCTGTGTATGCAAGGTGACTTTCTCCTTCTTACTGATAGATATTTTAAATTTTATAGCTCCTCTTTTCTGCAGTACATCAGGAAGATGCTCTGACTCAGGGCTCGTAACCTCCCTGGGCTCCCTTGCAGTGATTCTTCAGGGAGTTTCTTCTTCCTGTGCATTTGAGTGAGAGTTCAGCGGCATGTGAGGTCATGGCCCTGTTTTTCACCATTTCTTTATTTTTATCTTAATAATTTAGAAATAAACACACTTTTATGGTATATGCAAGTTGTCAGTGGTGTGCATCTCCAGTTTCTCATGGTTATTATTTTTTCCATGTATATGAATGTGCATGCATATCTATATAAGTAACCCCGATGAGGAATCTTTTCAAATCCATTGCTCAGCAGTTCTTACTGTAAGAGTTAAACATTTGAAGAGTAGACTTGCATGCATTGTTCCCATGGGCCTATTTTTAGTTTCTCTTATGGGAAGAATAGCAAAAAATAGACCAGGACCGTGACTTTGGATTTAGTGCACATAATATTTATAGGTTAGCTGACAGGAGTGCCTACATGTGTATGTGGTGCTGTACTTTAGTACTACACTTCCTGTACATTCATTAACAGGACTCGGGGCAGAACTACAGTAGCTTGAGTGCTCTTAATGCCCATTTTAGCATGATGCTGCAGAATGTGTCACAATTCTGAAGGCTGCAGCTCTTAAAGTGCAGCATATTCTGCTGCTGCTTCTCAAATCATTGCTGCAGGAGGCCTTAGAGAGGTGGAGGCATAGAAACTTGTTGTCTTTTATCTGGGGAAAAAAAAAAGACATTTCAGTGTTATTTTAACAAACTAACTCTGGTATCTATTACATTTTCCATGGAAATACCTGCCTTCTATTTTCTAAGTCACTTTCCATTACAGCTGCTTCCTTGCTAAATAAAATGTGTGCTCTGTTAGTGACTTGATCGCCTCTGAGAAAAAAAATCAGTGAGTCTGTGAGCAAGGCTTCCCTTCCTGTGGGCTTCACACCTTTATGCATTGTGAACCCTTTAAAAAAAAAAAGCTTCCTAACTTCATATTTCCCTCCAAACGCCCTAAAAACAGAAAGGGAAAGCAAAAGCCCCTACTCCATCCGCTGGAGGAAGACCTGAAAATGTTTCAAGAGGGTCTCCTCCTTCAATTTCTTCTACAGAAATCCTTGAATATTGACCAATTTGGAAAACAGCAATGAAAAGATCCACCTCTAGGCTATTCTTTCCTCCCTAGGAGGATGCAGAGTAGCTGCTTTGTCCATTGTGCCTGGACTCACTAGACTGGGTCCAAAACAGAGTGTGCAGCAAAGGGCTATTCAAAACTTACATGATCTGGCCCTTAAATCAGCAGCACAGAGTGCAAATTATGACCTTACCCTCATTTTCCACCCACTTGTATCGTTCTGTGTTCATGGGCAAGGATTTGGGGTAGAAAGGCAGACTTGGCCTTGTCTCCAAAGTCTTGGGCAGGTGGAGGAGATGTGCTGGTCATTCCAGTAACAACTCCAGATTTGGTCCTGCACTTTTTAAGAGATCACCATCACGAGAGGTCCTGCCACCCAATAGCACTCAGATTTGAGAAGTCATTCTGCCTACAGTTAAAATTAAAGAAAATATAGATGAGGGAGGGAAGGGAGGAAGGGAGGAAGGGAGGAAGGGAGGAAGGGAGGAAGGGAGGAAGGGAGGAAGGAAGGAAGGAAGGAAGGAAGGAAGGAAGGAAGGAAGGAAGGAAGGAAGGAAGGAAGGAAGGAAACGAAACGAAACACACACACACTATACAAAGCCAGACTGGGGTGGTATGAGGGTGCGGTAACAGTTTTCCCTTTAAAAAAACTGACTTCATCAAACAGCTTAGTTTCATTTCAGCTCAGATAAATGCTTACACCCACTGCATTGAATGCATGCTGTGTGCTTCCTTTCTACTTTATAGACGGTGCAAGAAATATCCAAAATATGTTGCCATGCAGAAAATGGTGCTTGGCCTGTTAGAACTGAAGAATTTTTGCTAATGAAGAGTCAGAGAACCAGTCTGGGGAGAGCAGAAATCATCACCCTTCATATAAATAGGGTGTATCTCGAGTGTAAAAGCTGCCTAAAGACCTTGCATCGCCTCCCCGCTTTCGAGCGATGCTCAGGAGCAGAACGAGCTGAGCTCTGAGCCTGATGCGCCGTTTCCTCTTGGCCCCCTGCTCCAGGCAACCTACATTTCTTGGCTCCGTACAGCTCCGAGTCTGTTCGGGCTGTGACGTAAATGACTCCCAGCAAGTGACCCCCGTGGCAAACCTGTAAAACATTATACAGCATGAATAAGAACTCTCTTATTAGGTCTGCAGCTGGCTGGATGCAGGCATATGGCAGCAAGGATGTTTTGGAAGAACGACACTGCTTGACAAAGAACCCAGTCTCCCAATAAAGGTTTATACTGGCACTTTCCTGTGTTTATAATAGCATATGCCAGGGGCATGGCCTCTTTTTTCATCATATTGTTGTTTAACCTTTTTTTTTTTTTTTTTTTAAACCTAGTCAGCTCTTAGGTTGAGGAGTCTGAGAAGCAGAAACTTGATATCTATATTTATAAATATATGTATTCTTTTTTTTTTCCCCCTTAGATTCCTCATACTGAAGTTATCCTGTTATAACTGCCTGGACTCAGATATGTCGCATGCATAAAGTGAAGTCAGTTTGTCAGGACCAATTGTTTCTGTTATGAAAAGGAAGTTTTATTTTTGAGAACATTCTCAAAAAAGGCAAAATGTCGAGGGAATTTTTTTACGCAGATATTCAAGCATGTTTGCTTGCTTATTTTTCTCAGTTTATTATTGCAGGATAGTATAGTCATGGTTGTTTTCAAGGAGAGCTGCTATTTGAGTGTATTTTTATAAACTCTTTCCCTTGCAGCTGAACAGCCTCAGTAACAATCAGCCTAAACTTTTCCTATTTGTAGGCATCTAGGCTCTGGTTTAAGACCTGCGCAATCTCCCTGCTCTTCTATCAGCAGCCTGGCAAAATGGTATTTTAAATAGGCTTACTTGACCTTTAGCAGTCATTCAGACTTATCGATCAGTTAAATCAATATTTACATTAGTAGCTGGAGAGATTTTTTGGCCTAGTGCAGCTGCTCTTTGGGGCTTTTGTTATGTAAAAGGCAGTAGCCCGTGGGGTCCCAGCTGTGGGTTGAGACCTGCTCTTTCTAGAAGCTGCACAAAAACAGGAGAGAGAGGAGCTCCCTACTCCAAAATGAAGAGAGCTGCTTTTATGGCTTTCTA
Organism: Nothoprocta perdicaria; assembly: GCF_003342845.1. Taxonomy (NCBI): domain Eukaryota; kingdom Metazoa; phylum Chordata; class Aves; order Tinamiformes; family Tinamidae; genus Nothoprocta; species Nothoprocta perdicaria. Next base: position 1,651,370 of record NW_020454772.1, read on the forward strand.
CAACTGCACTGAGGCACAAGGCAGTTCTTTGGCTGCTGAAGGCTGAGCTGTTAGTGCTGTAGAGACGGTGTCTTCTTAGGGCTATAAAATTTGCCAGCAGCACGTAATAGCCACTGTGGTGCAAAGCTGCAGCAGCCAGTTTGATGGATAAATCACTGAGCAAGGAAAAACCTGAAAATAAATACTCTCAGGTTAAGAAAAAGCAGTGAGAACTAAAAAGAAATCTGGTATCTTTTCTTTTTTTCTTTCTTTATTGACTCTTCAGGATATAAATTAGCCTCTTCTTAGCTACTCCATATTTCAAGTTGGCACTAAACTTCCTTTAATTAAATCTACAGCTATCTGGAATACAAAATATCTGCATACTGAAAACTCTTGGCAGTCAAATACTGTTTTTTTGGATTATCATGTTTCAGTCTCCTTAGCTTCATCTTCCCCACGACAGAAACAGCTTGCATAATGATAAAGGGCTAAACAGTTTTTGAGCTGCATTAAAAACTCTTGGTTCCCTTGTCATTGCTGATGAGACTCCTGGGTTATTGTGGGTATTACTTCAAATCCCGGTGCATCATAAATGATATGGCGGTTGCTTTTTGTCTGTATTCATATAAAATTGTGGCTGATATCTTACACACAAATGGAGAACTCACAACGAAAACCAGAAGAGCTGGCTCTGAAAAGCCTGGGATATGTTCCGTACACCTCGTGAACCGGGAGAGATCCTCTCTGTAAAACTGAGTCATTGTGCAATTGCTTCTTGGGATATTTACAGTCATTTTTGTCTGAGTAAGGAGCCATTACCATTTTCAAGTTAGTTCCGACCTAACTTTAAGGACAGACTTTTTCTAGGCTTTTTTTTTTTTTTTTTCCCCTGTGAGTCTCAGCCAGGATCTGACATAAAACAAGGATGAATTTCACCCAAATAAAGCTAGTCCTGTGGGTCTGCCCTTCTTTAAAGTGAAGCTGCTGCTTACTGCTGTTCCCAGTGTGCCTTGGTGACAACGAGAGGAGATTTATGAAGAAGAGCAAAGCACACCAACTAGCTAAATAATCTTTATCTAAGCTTACTTAAGCTAAGGATGGATTTTGCATGTCCGAGGTTGCAGAGCTGCATCTTCAATAAACCAGAGAATATTTTGCTCCCCACTGAGCAGTTGGGTCTATCGGCCTGACACAAGGGCAAGCCATATACCCTATCCCTCCCCGTCTTTTTTTTTTTTTTTTTTTTGCTTATTTGGAGTAAAAGCAAAAGGCTGGTCATGGCCTAGCATACTCTGCATTGTCTCTGCCGGGTTATGGTGCTCAGTTGGGCCTGTGCCTTTCCAAAGATCGTATTCAGTAAACTCTTCTTTCTGCAGAGGTGTCATCCATTGGGGCTAAATACAAGCTGATAGCTGTAGGACAGGATATATTAAAATAGTAGGTAGGGCTCAGAAGACTTTAATAGAAGACTCAAGCAGCAGCGGAAAGGCTTCCCACTGCTAGCTGTGCGAGCAACATTCCTCCCTGCTATGAAATCCTGGACCTATGACTCCCCCACATGCAGCAAAACAAACCCCAGCCATCTGCTTGTCATGTTCTTAGTACATTTTTTGTTTGGGGTTTGTTGGATGTTTTTGCCGTTTCTCCCCCTGCCTCCTCTTTCTTTCAAGCAAGTTGACTTGCTGCTTCCAACCTCCTCCTACCGGGAAATTAACTCGGATGGTAATCACAGCAAAAGGGCCCTCCAGGAACGGCTCCAGCCACGGGGACTAACGGGAGAGCCCCGCTTTGGGATGCAGTGCCGGAGCTCGTGGCGCTCCCGGCTCGTGGGCCAGGCCGCTGCCCTCATTCTGTCTCGGCTCTCTGACGTCGGCGCTCTACAGAATCCGCCGAGTCCTTCGTCCCGACGCGCTGCTGTATATTAGCAGTGACACGAGCGTGGTGCTCGAGCCCCGAGCTGGTCGGGATTAATGATTAACTGACCGGGAAGGTCAGGAAATGGGGCCACTCTTCCTAAATCCAAAGCTCCCCTTGCAACTGTGATTGCAAGGAGGGCAGTGGAGGCATTGCCGGAAAGACTTCCAAATGCAGCCTCTTTCTTTCTTCTTCTTTCTTTTTCTTTCTTTTTCTTTCTTTTTCTTTCTTTTTCTTTCTTTTTCTTTCTTTTTCTTTTTTTTCTTTTTTCAGGCAGAAGAAGATGGATATTTAGAAGTGCTTTGGCAATAAACTTTCTTTAATGCAACAGCAGCAAACTTGATTTGGGTCTTTTTTTTTTTTTTTAACTCTTCAAAATTTTTCATTCAGAAACAATGCAGTAAAACAGAAACTGAAATGCTTTTGTCCCTAGATATTAAAGCAGGATGTTATGGTGTCGTAGCAGTGTCTTCTTTCTCACTCCCTGAGCTTGCATCCAAAAAAAATCCCTAATGAATTTGTTTTCATGAAGCACTTTGGTTTTCAGGAAACCTGGTTTTAATTCCTCTAATCAGCTCTCCCGGTCATGTTTTTGCCTTATATGCAGGTGCTGTTTCTATGCTGGCTATAGCTTCTGCACAAGCTGCTTCACATCTGCCTAGAATTCCATATTTTTGTCACTTATAATTCACCTGAAATTGGTTTTCTAAACAAAACAAGAAAACTTCGTGGATTTTAGTGTGCAAATGCATTAGAGCAAATCTACTGCAGTAGATTTTATATACACAAAAGTCTGCATAGGACATATTTAACTCTTTCTCATGCCCTCGAAATCAATCTTCTGTGTATATTTGTGCAACACGGCAGTCAGTAAACTGGGAGGAATTCTCATGCTAATCTGTACCGCTGTGAGAGCCGATAGTTAGGCAGCGGATAAGCTACTGGGTAAATTTTCACATGCTTTCTGACCTTTCTGGTGCTGGCATCGCCTCGTCTTCTCAAGTAGCAACGGAAATAATTTGGCCCCTGAGATAAAAGAAGAGAGATACCATTATTTTTAGTAATCTCATGCTTTAGTTCTGGCATTTTGTCCTGTCCTGCCCATCTTTCTCCTAAAGGGGAGGGATGCAGCTTGTTTATGTTTTACCTTATCTGCTGTCCTGGCTTTCGATACCAGGCAGAGCTGAGGTTAGTCCTTCAGAGGCTTTCCCACCAATGTACTGGCAACTCTCAGCTTTCTGGAGATTGTGCATCAGTTAAAAATCCTCATTTTTGATCCTAGCATTTTTTTTCCCTTTCACTATCTGAGAGTTAAAAAAAATCATTCCTGTCTTAGGGAAAGTTTCAACTTCTTTTGTTTCCCCTCTGCTGTTCAGATTCCAGGAACTGAAATTTCTAAGAAAACCTGAGTGCTGTGAGAGTATTGTCACTGCAGATATCCTCTCTTCAACTGCGTAACATTGGCATGGATGCTCACTCTGTCACTTAAAATAACAATGTTTAGTAATATCGTCTTAAGACATTCAGAACATTTTGAGCTTATCTTTATTTGCATGTATGGTCACTTGGTCACTACTTATATATTCAAAGCCCTTATCTATGAACTGTGTATTTAAAATCATGGAAAACGCTGATAGTGGAGACTAAGCGCGCTTTTTAGTCATAGAGGCAGCACAGTATAAGCTGTGACATTTTATACCCTTGGTAGGATGATGCCTGTGACCATCTCTTCCTTGGCTCTGATTTAAGATTGCAGAAAGAAAGGAGTTTTCTGTCCCCTGTGAATATTTGATTTTCTGTAGTGAGATCCCAAGACCTGAATTTCCTCCCATCAAACTTGCTTCACATAGACGGCTTCCCAGTGCACCCTGAACTTCATGAATTTCTCTGTAACCACTTTTGGTGCTTTAATGTAAACTGCCTTTCATCGAAAACATGAAAACTCCGGCCCCAGGACTACATGACATGTGAATGGTTGTGGGGAGTGCATGGATTTGTGGGAAGAAAATTACTAGGTTAGCAAAAATATTCAGGATATATACATTGTTACTTATGTTCTATATTTAGGTGTGAGAAGGGAAGTCATTTTCTTCATCCTGCAGTTCTCTTAAGCTCATAAAGCATCTGTTTCTCAGCCTCTGTTGCCTAAGCTGAGGTTGTTGGTGGCCCTGGTTCCTCTGCAAGGCAGCTTTGTTCCAATAAAGGTCCTATTCAATGTGCCAAGGACGGATGGGCCAAGCACCAAGTATTTAGCCTGCTAATCCACCGTGTAACACCTAGCAATGGATTTATGGAATATAGGTCTCAATAATGCTCAACTAAGTGAGCTAAAATTATCTTAGGTTTCTCTTTTAGAGAAAAAGAGATTTGGCAGAAAATTACCACGTGGAAGAGAAGGAAATCCTGTCCAATTTATGGAGCTCTTGAGGCAAAGACTTTCATGCCAGAGATGCCTCACACACCTCAGTCACTTGATTTTGATAAAAAAGCCTGCAAGCTTCTTGAGAACACTTTTTCTTGTGGCATTTCATCTCTTTATCCTTTCTATCCACCTTCCATCTCTGTGTCCCAGTTCAGATTGGAGGGGGCTGGATAGCTTTACGTGCTGGGGAAAATTCAATTCTGACATATAGCAGCTGGATTTTTACCTTGCTAAAGTGGTTTTTTTCAAACTGAAGTCCTGCTAAGTGAGGAAAGAGGATTGTAGGAGGCCTGGATGTCCAGCAAGGGGTAGTGGGAAGAAACTTCCACTACTTTTGTTGACTGTGAAGGTCATTTAAGTTTTCCAGTTTATCTTGTATCACTTTAGGGCAATCTTAAAAAGGTAGGCTGTTGATATTTGGAGTCTGTTTTCTTTCTGATATTTAGAAAGGCTGAACAGTAAGTTTTCAAAAAGAGCGATAAGATCTCCTAGCAGCTGAAACTGAGAATAATTCTGTTCCCTGGTGAATGTTCTTGACTCCTCCCAAAAAGAACTTGGGCATATAAATAGTCAATCAAAAATAAGCCTATGGTCTGATCCCATGAACTTAAAATATTTAGATTCTATTCCTAGTTTTGGAGAACTCTGCTGGGTAAATGCTTCAATTCTCCAGTTGTGAAATGGAGATAAATAGAATTTTTTCTCACAGAGGTCCTATATGACTTAGCATGTTTGTGCAGTTGTATGGAGATAAGTGGTTTAGAAGTGGTTGCTGCTAAGATTTGTCTGTTTTTCAGCTGAGGCATAATAAGAAGGAGAGACTCAGAGCTGTCTTATAGAGAGTCAAAATAATTCTGTTTAACTTAGTCTCCCTGAGGATCCACCTGGCTGACATGCATAGGAGCAAAAGCAAAGGACAACATCCAGGCGAATTGGTGAAAATGTAGGTGCTTGAGTTACTGGATAAGCATTGGATCTGTAATCAATGCAGCTCTGGATCTCTCTTTTTCATAGTCATAGCACTGGATCTGCACAGCTCTTCAACACTTAGTGACTTTTTTTTTTCCCTTTGTAGCTAGAAATATAAATACCTTTCCATCTTGGCTTTCCTAGTAGGATGAAGTCATGTATAGTAGTGTCTATTGAAATAACACTTCTGATGAAGAAAAATAGCATTTTTACACAAGCCGGACATAAGAAGATGAAAGAAAGATATTTGTGACACAGGAAAGAGAGACTTAAATTACTCTTTCAGCAGAAAAGAAGAAAGCTGAAGGCATCGTAATGTGATTTAATAGAAAGGAAAATTCTACTTCTGAGTGAGTACTGAATAGCTTGTCATAAAAAGAGGAAATACTGTAGGGTTTTTTTTTTCCCTCAAATTTGTTTCGGAAGTCTATATTTCAGTACCACTCAAAATTAAGTTATGGGAGAAATAAAATTCTGGCAAAAAAGGGCCATTAGCAGAGGGGAAGTAGATGCTCTTTTAAAGGGAAGCAAATATCAGAACAAAGCATCCAGAACAGGAAACCTATCTTTCCATATCGAATAGATGGGCCTTTTGGTCACACAAATGTTTTACCACAAACTTGCCACCTAGTTGTGTGGAAGCCCCTTTCGCAGAGGTAACCTTGGTCAAAATGCCATTTTCTGATTAAAAATCCTCAAAACCTTTGCGCAAATACCCTAATGGAGGTCCCACATCTTGCAGGCTCTGGTTTTGCTGTTAGTGGTGCTGCGACGGTCACTTGGGTGACCACACAGAGTTGGATGTTGGCAGACTGTGTTGCAGGGGAGCCTGTTTTATCACGTCCCTCTGAGCCGACACACACAGGGCTGTTGTTTTGAAAATAACAACTTGGAGGTAAAGCTTTTAAAGAGCTGCATTGGTGCAAATGGCAGGATTTAAAAGTGTGGAAATACCCTGACCAGGATAAATATGTTTTATTTTAAACTTTAATGTCCGTGTCACTTCCACTGGAACAGGGGGAGGATGTCAGTCGATGCCCCTTAATGACGTCTAAAGAAGCATCGGCTGCATTAAGCACCATACAGGATGCAAAGCAAGGTGGAATGGGTCTCACAAGGGGAAAAAGCAGTAAGAAACCTCTTGTAAAATAGATATATCCTTGCACCAGTATGTGCGCAAAGGGAAAAGCAGTGGAGACTGAAGGTCAGTGAGAGGGGAGCTCTGTGCGCCTCTGTCCTTGCCCTGTCCCTGCCCCTCAGTGCTCTGGGCTCCATGGTTCCCTAAAGCGGGGGCAGACAGTGAAATTATCATGGTGACTTTTCTCGGACTGGGACCGCTGGCGGACACACAGGGAGCTGCCTGGTGAAGGGGTGGGTGAAACCTGTCGTTCTGGAAAAAGATCACGGAGCTGATTTAATTAGTTCTGATCCGGAGGATCCGTTTTTGCTCAGGTCACTGCTACATTCATCTATTTGCTTCCCCCTGCCCCGCACCCTCCTCTCCCCTTTCAGCCACGGACAAGTGCAGGGTGATAATTAATTTGGCAGGTTGATTGAGATTGGGTGGCAGAGAGGGAGGTTTCCCAGGATGAGTGATGAAGCGTCGCTGGTTGAGCTCGAAGTGAACGGTCTGAAATAGAAAGTAGTTACGATGAATTCCCCCCAGGGGGGTGTTTAAACGAATGTACTTGCAGTTGTGACATTGAGGGTTTTCAGCAGCCTAGCGGGCAGCACAGCGTGAGTCTAGGACGTTTGCTAGCTGAGCTCTAGCTGTTGAAATGGCCAGGCTGCTCTTCCGTGCTGCAAACCCCAAAGCCCGGAACATGGCTCATGGGTTCGATATGATTCAATATGGTTAATAACATTCAGGGAAGCCATCTGCTGAAACCACGAGAAATTATATTTTGTTATTATATGCTATATGTTTTTTTAATAAATTATATTATGCTTTCTGATTGGTTCTAGAAGATACTCAGTTCATTCCCACACTCGGGTTTGGTTGCTTACAGAGTTTCTACTTCGTGCGGGGAAGTAAGAACAGGTATGACTTGGTGTGACTTAAAAGAGACACTGCAAGGTGTGCTGAGCTTCTCTGCCCCCAAAGAGGCACAGAATTTTTGGGTTCCCATATCTCTCACCAGTGGGTGTTTGCTCTGTGGGGAGGCATGGAGCTGGCAGACACCAACATTGCTGTCCTGGGCTTGCAGAGAAAAGCTGCTTCTGAGGGTAAATGGCTGGGCAACCCATACTCAGTCCTTGTGTTTCTATTTTTTCAGCTCAAAATGCTGTAAAGGATGTCAAATTGACATTTTTTTTTCCTTGGAGGTAGATACTTATCCATTGGGATTTGAATTGGAAATTCCCATTTTTGTACGAGAGAGTCCTAGGCTGTTCATTTAATACACTTATTAAACTAATCGAGGATAAGCCTTCAGTGTGACCTTTCCTCTTTAGTATTGGGGGTAATTTACCTAAAATAGTCAGATATTGGCTGAAAAAGCCTTAAAAGCCTTCCTGCTGTTCCAGCAGGTTTTCAATTGCAATGCAAACAGACATTCTCTGTATCTTCAAGGAACTGATTTATTTGGAAATAGAAACCCTCCTGTGTGCTGATAACCAGCTGAAAAGAGTGTCATTTTCGAGGTTTCTGTTGAGAAGTAAAAGCCCATGTGTATTAATCTTTACAGAGATGGAGAGGGAGAGTAAAAGACTAAAGAGAGAACATCATTTTTAATGTTAAATTACAGAGCTGAGTTCTTGTGCAATAGACGTACTTAGATTCCTTAAAAATAAAAATGGACATTAAATACAAAACAAAAAACAAAAAACAAAAAACAAAAAAAAAAAAAAAAGAAATACTTTCTGACTGCATGCTGACTTTATCTGCTACAATAAACCCCGTTAGGTTTATCAAGTCTGTGCCGGGTTCAGTATTGTTACTGAGGTTCTAAATGCATAGTTAATGATTCCCAATGGAAAAAAAAGTAAATAAGCTTTCTGGCCTTTTCTAGGAACTTAATTACACCAGAATGGACTTAACTGTGTAGCTTTGAAATCCAGTGACTTAATGTGTCTACTTTGCGTAGTGAGCAAGGTTTAAATAGTAATTTTCTTCCTTCTAGCATTCTATTTTTTTGCTCTTTTGCTCTTTTGCTCTTTTGCTTGTTTTTGTCTTTAGGAGTCTTGGTGTGGCTGTGTTGCCGTGATATCCTCATGCATTGGAATCTTCTCTGTGGGTTGCCATCAATGAATTATGGTCATATGCGGGGTTAGCAGAGAATCTGCCCTCATTTTTTATCTTATTAGTATGGATATTTTCTTTCCACTATGTTGGTTTTCATGGACATGCCCAAAATAGGAAAGCGAGTTTATGGAAAATGCGGCAAAAACTTTGACTTATTAAGTACTTTTCCACCAAACCAACATGCTTGACATCCATCAGAACATACACTAATATCCTAGTATCCACTAGTATAATTTAAGGGTTTAGGAAATCTGCTTATGATAATTTTACTTGTTTTATTTGTTTATTAATTTTTTTTCCACTATCCAAATTAAGATCAGAACCTTTATTTGGGAGGCCTTTACTACAAGAAATCTGTTCCACATCTGCGAGTAGCTGTTTTTATGGCACTTACTTATTAAAGGTTACAGAGGAGTAAGAGTTGCTTTTCTTTATCAATTAAGAAAAAATTTGAATTCTTTTCTCTCCAAAACTTGTTGTTTTAAAATCCCATCTCATAGATGAAAGATTAACAGGGATCTAAGAAACGCAATGGAATGACTGAAATAAGAACAACGTATAGGGACTTGTTTTACTACTGTCATCTGTTTGAGTAGCTGTAACAAAAAAACGTATATAAACCCAGATATAAGATGTGAAGGAGGATATTCCCCTTCCTTTTCTTCTTCCCAGCTACACTTTTTATTTAACAGTATCTCCATGCTAGAGAAGGTTAAACCTGCCCATTTCAAGAAGTGGCAAGCACCAACTGACCGTGCACTTGGCTGCTGCCAGTTCCCGTTTGCCGCATCCTGCGTCTCTGGGCCTCCTGCCCCCGCGTCCCGACGCCAGGATTCCTGGAGAAGTCAGATGCAGTTTATTGTCTGGAAGTATTCGAAAAGGTCACACACTGCCATGAGAAAAGTCCTCAAAAATGTAGTCTCTCTCTCTTGCTGTCTCTCCCAGCGCCAGATATGATCTCACGCCTGCTGTTCCCTTGGAGTGGAGTCGACGGTGACGTGCTGGGGATGGTTTCTGTCCTGCAGGATGGCTGGTCCTGTCCCCGCTCACATTGTCCCCTTGGGCTGCGGGACCCACCACCTCACATCCTCACTGAGGGCTTTACTGTCCCAGTGCTCCTCTGACCCTGTGCTCAGTCACTGCCCCCATACAGTTCATCTAGCCAGAATACGCACATTTTTCCCCGCTTTGGAGCAGTATCTTGCAGTGTTCTGATGCCCTGCAAGTGGCAAGGACACAGCTGCCTCGGTGGCTTCCAGGGCCACCAGGACACCAGCTTCAGAGGGCTTCATATCTCCATGCCAGACTGCTCCTCTGGGGACACCCTTCCCACAGCTACACTCCAGCCCCATCCTTCTCCCATCCAGAGCAGTGCTGAGCATCAAAACACAGCTTTAGCCTTGCTTGGCTCCCCACACCTGAGGTTTAAAACCACCTTTTGGCCTCCAGCTGTTCTCCCGCAGCCCTCAAGCCTGCAGCACGACCCATCTGACTAGGAAACAACAAAAAGCATCCCCATCTATTTATTTTTTTCCAATGAAGTTGTGTGTTTGTGGTTTTGTTTTCTCGTTTTGGGGTGTTTTTCCTCTTTTCGCAGCTCACACATCTGGCTGAGCAATGCAAGTCTGGTGTCTGCTGTGGCAGCTTCTGTCTGTCACTGCTGCCTACACCAGAAGTGCATTCCCAAAGCTGGTGGAGTCAGTAAATCTTCTCGTTTGTCCCAATTACTAGAAAAGTGATGGGAAAACTCCATCAAATAGAAGAAATCCTGCTCAGAATAGCATGTACCAAATACACTATTAGTTTCTGTGTGACCTCATGCTTGCATTTTTGTAAAAATAAATGTTACTTCTAGTGTGTAATCAAGGAAATAATTTGTACTGTTTAGTTACCCAAAAAGAAATTGTCAGGAACCTTTTGTGCCCACGCGATGGTAATAGACAGTTTCTTTTTACATGTGGAAATATGATCCAAACCGAAGTGCAGCTAATACCATTGAGTCAAAGAATATGTATCATACTGTGCACCATTCAGGGCAAGCTGTGAGGAGGCAGTGTCAGGGAGCTCCACAGTGAGACACTGTTTTGCATCTTCAACATGTTCATTCAACAACATCTCTTCCTAAGAGAGATGATGTTATGCTCATGTGTAAATACAGGCTGCGTTGTTTGGCAAAGGTCAACACCACCAGCTTCTTTACAGTGAAATTAGATGCGTCTATCTAGCTTTACTGGACACTGATTCCCCAAGTATGAACATCTGCTGGCTGTCACACAGCCAAAACTCTTAAGAACCTCATTGGTAATTAATTTTACTACTGCTAAGTGCTTTAATTCCTTGCAAGAGGGATAAAAAAGGCCTTTTTTTTTTTTTTTTTTTTTTTTGCAGTCTCTCAGCTGAGTGGTTTGRGGRGCTCAGGACCTTTTATTCATGTATTACAGCCAGTTCACCAGAGAATATCAGATGCCAAGTATTTGGCTCCCCATCACAGAGAGTCAGGAAGAGCTTTTTCTCTAGCATTCCTGTGTTTTTCTTTATCCTTACCTTTCACTTATTCACCAGGAGAGAGCAGGTCTAATGTTCCCTGTAACAGAAACTCAGTATTTGCAAACTAAAATCTTTGAACTGCACGGGAGGAAGCCAGTGCATTGCGAGGAAGGCCCTGGCAGATGCATTTAGACTGCGTGGTCCTGCTTTCCCTCTGTGCTTCTTGGCCCTGATTCAAATCCCATTGAACAGACTGGCATCCATTTGCCAGCCTTGGTGAATTATGGTAGATTTAGCTCACGTTCATCATCACTGTCTAATTATTTTTATAACCTATAAAATCATTGTGTATATGTAAATATATATATATATCTAAATAAAAATGCCAGAGTTGCAGACACTGCCATCTGAATAGAATTAGAATATGCACTGAATTGGTTTTAGTCTTTTATTCGACACTAAATATTACCATTTTATTGGTCCTCAAAAGTACTTAACATGAAAAGATCTGCTCATTCCATCTAATAAAACTCTGTTGAGGATCATGTTTGCTTTAATAATAATAATAATATATAAATAAGTGGTGATTTCAAATGCAATTGCATTCTGTTACTGAGGACTCCTTCCCCTTCCTAAGAATATAGATGGTATTGCTTATAGTTTGAGTGCTTTTTATCAATTTTGCTAAACAGTGTGGGTCTTCTTAATAAGAAAATGTCTTTTCTATTTGTGTGTGTGTGTCTGTATTTGTTTGTTTGTTTCTATCAGCCATAGCATAATTAGCAGTATTGCCAATTCAAGGGGTTCAAAAATCAAAAGCTAAGACAGAAGAAATTATATTAAAGTAAGGCCTTCTTTCCATCTTTCCATCTTTCCATCTATCCTTCTTTCCTTCTTTCCTTCTTTCCTGATCTGAATTCTCCTTATTTGCTTTTTGTTTTTTATTTTATTTATTTTTAGAACTTTCACAGTATGAGTGCGTCACATTTTCCTGCAGTTCTGCAATACTAAGAAGCTTTAGAAGTGTGGTTGATAAAAGTTGAGATTTTTGTGTAATCATATCCCAAGTCTTTAGTCAAATCTCCAGACAGAGGAAGAACCTCATTTAGAGTGGTGAGAACTGAAGACACTATTATGTCTTTGATCTATTTTAGCATGGCATTTCAGATGAATGCAGACAGCCCCTAATACCCACCTTATTGCTTTGCAGACGTTAGCAGGTATCTCTGCATTAGTGTGCATCTGGTTTACATTTCAAATGTGTTTTTTTACAACCACGAGGACCTAGAGATTATAGTGAAATAATTACAGTGTTTATAGTGAAAGTTTGAATTTAAAGCACAAGATACCACCCCACACACTGAGCGCGAGATAGCTCTGACTCACTTCACTTTTTCATTTCTCCATTTAAATTTCCTCCTCTTTTACCTTCCCTGCTTCATTGTTTGTTTTAGGGAAGAAGTTTAAGCCGCCTTGTCAGTCCTTGCCCTGAGGAGATGAGTCCTCTTGCTGGTCTCTCTCGTCCCCGTTCTATTCAGCAGGAGCAGGGGAGGGAAAGAGGCTGCTTTCCCTCGAGACCTCTTAGTCAGTGTGTAAGGGGGAGCGAGCCAGTTGGCTTTAGCAAGGCCAGTGTGTTTATGCATTCTTGAACATGCAAGCGTTGTTCTTGTTGCTGGAAGCTGCTTTCGACTGTAAGTGTTAAAACTGCCAGAGCTGCGTTTCCAGGACAGCTTTAGATGGCATGCAAACTAATTCCTTTCCTTCTGAGCAATGCATGCAAGTTATATGGGAGCATGAGTTTGTTTTTATCCCTCCTTTCCTACTGTTCATGCACTTAGCCCAGCAATCCGGGAGGGAGAATAAAAACAAACAGTAATTGGATAGTATGCAATCATTTAAAACGAGTCCAGACCAAATCAGTTCCTAGTAGTTTTTAGAAGGAAGGCAGGGTTCTGAAACAAACCCTTCTCTTAGCCATAAACATAAATCCAAGTGTGTTCTTCCATCTGTGTCTCCATTTGCACACATGTGCCAATTAAATAATATTTCTTTCCAATGCAGTGATTTCAGAAGGCTGAGAATAAACGGTATAGATTCTGTATACTTCTGACCAGTAGAAGATATCTCTTGATATTTCCATGGCAAGTAGTTGGATGGCCGGGCATACTTGCTTTGCTGTGTGTCGTACCCTAGCACTTGTGGCCTGTCCATTCAGACAAGATCTTTCCCTGGTTCAGAAGCCACCTAGCACAGCGTGGCTTGCTCAGGTAAACAGCACCCTACCGAGGTGCTTGGCCCTCTGCAAGGTGCGTCCCTGGCAGAGTGTTTGCCACAGCTGCTCTGTTTGTATAGTAGTTTGGGATTGTGTTGTAAAGCTGGAAGCCCTTGTACAAGTGTGATTTATGTTATTTGTTCTCCTGTCCCTTTTGTTGCAGACCCCATCGCAGGCAGATCAAGAATGTGCTAGCAAAAACCTAGCAAAAAGCTAGCAAAAACAAAACCTTCTAGTGTGTGAGGGAGAAATGCATTTTAAAGCCAATGTGTTTTCTGTAGGTTATAAAAGTAATAGGAAAAGATTGGCTTTATAGGGTCGTGTATTTTACCGCAATGCTTGAAAAACAGCTAGAATTCATATCTAATCCTAGGACTTTTCTTTGGCTTCCTTTCGTTCACCCTTTTGTTACCTGACAGGTAACCTGTAACCTGACAGGATTAGTTGAGTCAGGCGATTAGTTGAGTAGAGCAGGCAGGTATGGCACAAAGAAAGAACAATGTTACTGAGATTGTTTTGCACTGGGGCAAGGGACCCGGCAACAAAAAACGCAAACACGTCCGATACCACCAGGGCATGTTTGTGGAGAAATTAAATGAAACACGGATTGTGTAATTTGCTATGAAGGAGCTAGCAGGTTTGCTCATAAAGTTGCGCCAGCGTCACTGCCAGGATAAGCAAGGGTCACTGCGCTGGTCTCACTGCATTTATGACTGCTTGCTTCATTGGTGACTTTGGCTTGTCCTCAGCATGTATCGTGGCAGTCAAATACAGGACGGTGGGAGAAAGGACGGGACGCCGGTATTTCCATGAGCAGTGTCTGGAAAAGCAAAATATCTCTTATAAAAGCAGTGGATGAGTGGTAGGGCTGTATCAGGTGAACACGAGATGACACTGTTCATCTTGGAGTGCTTGTCTGCACATGCAGTTTGTCTCCATTTGGGGAGGAAGGCCACCAAAAGTCACAGCTTACAGAAATGAAGGGCCCTGTGGAGAAGGAGGGGATATGTAGGGAGAGCTAATGGAGAAGACAGGATTTCGTGAGAGAGGTGTGTGGCTTTGCTTCTCCTTTTTCAGAACAGTTTTCATCTCGGTTGTGCTAGAGCAAGTGTTTCTAGCGCAAATGCCACAGTAACCACAGTAAGCCTAGACTGTAAATCTCATTGCCTGCCTCAGACCTCAGAGAAGGCATTTTCTCTAGGAATGGAGGCTGGAAAAAAAAAACAGGAACAAAAAATGACTATGACTGTAAGTCATTACATGTCATACTCATCCTCCCATGTTTCAGTATCAGATTCCCATATTTGCATTAATCTGTGCTTATCTGAGTAAGAAAAGTCATTACACAGTGGAGATCCCCCAAAAGCTGTGCAGACATTAGCTCCTGGGTGGGAATAAGGTCGGTGAAGCATTCGGAGGCAGGACTGCAGCCCTAGCCTTGTGTATGGCCCCACGCTGGCTGTCCTGAGGGCCTGGCTCCTGCTTCCCAGGGGCTTCCACAGCGTGCAAGGCAGTGCTGAGCAGCTCCAGTGCCAGCAGTTTGTGCTTGCTCCCGATCGGCCTGTACATGAAGCAGTGATAAAACCTGTTGAGTTATCTCTGGTTTTGTCTCACCATAACGTGCATGGAAGGAAATGCTGGGTGTAACTAGTGTGTTGCTTAAGGAAGGAAAGTGAGCGCCTCTTCAAAACTTGTAGTGTGCATCTATGAAATACAGAAAAAAAAAAGATGGAGAGAGCACCTTTACAAAATCCCACAAACATCTGAGCAATCTTTTTAAAACAATCTCTAAAGTGTTTTGCAGAGCATTTGAGAGACAAACTTAGGCTATAATGAATGCTTAACTTGAGGGAGCTGTATTAAAAATCTAAATTTCCATAGGATCCCACCATCTCTTTGCTATCTGTTTTCCTTTCTACCCCCTGTTATCTAAACCTTAGAGGATGTACATTTACTTTAACATTGCACTGAGTAGTTTTAGACTACTTCAGTCTAAACTTGAACCTGTGGCAGTGAGAATTTTATTGGCATGAGCAGAATATTACGCTTATGGTAGTGATAGGTGTGATTTGACTCTGACTACAGAGGTAGAGTAATAAGATACTAGTGAGTAAAAGTTATAATTCCAAGCCCTTCTGTCCCTCATTCTGAAGCTAAAAAATGTGTGAAAGAAATGTGTAAAATCAAACTTGATTTCTCAAAATCTGTAATGCATCTAACACAACATACATTTTTTTATTTAAAGTTAATCAATGCAATTTATCACTTATCTCTACTTTTATTTTTTTTCTTTAGCTCATGGGGCATTCTGAATGGGACCACAAGCGGGGACCCAGAGGATCACAGGTCAGTTGCTCTGAATTTTTCTTTCTGTTGTTTCTTTGTAAGTTTGAGGTATTCAAGCAAGTGTCCCATTTGAAGATGGGAAAATGGTTCATCTTATTAATATATGGGCTAGAGCCAAAAGGAAACAGAAGAAAATGCTTGCAGAACTGTACTTTTTTTTTTTATAAGCTTTCTAAGATTTTGCTTATATGTTATTTCAAAATCATCATGGCTGCAGATCTGATTTTTCACATGACAGTATCTGTGCTTTCAAAAATTTTTAAAAAAGAGTAAAAAAGCTAGTTTCTGGTGAAAACTGAAGCATTTGAGGAATCAGTGAGGACTCTTGAATGTGTAATCTCACCTTTTGTAACGCAATGGTTGGTTGCATTGAGCTTTTTTGGTCTGAATAATGACACGTAAATTGGACTCCTCTAAATTACCCCTATGACTGAGGAGAAGTAGTTACTTCAGTGACTCTTAAAGCAACTAAATTTTTAAAAATCATTTTACCATTACTGCAAATCCTCATCTGATTTTTGTATGAATACAGAATGTAGATACGTTATTGCATGCTGCGAACTGTGCCCCAGATGCCTATAGGAAATATTTGGAGCCTTCTCATTTGAGTCTATATGACTTTCTGCACTATTATTGCATCAAAGACTGGGGTCTGAGTCCTGTCTAAGTCCTCATGGCTAATGTTTCCTCTCAGATTGTTTTTATTGGATACCCACTTTTGAAGGGTTACAGGCAGCCCATAAGAAACATTAGCGAAAGAGATTTAGGAGGCCCATAAGTAGTATGGATCTGATCCAAATAGATTTTAAATTAAAAGGTAAGACAGATGAAGTGGACTATGTAAAATGTGTCATGCTGCAGGAAATTGGGGTTGTGCTCCTTCATAGATTTCTATTGTATGTTTTGAAAAAAAGTGGAGGATGAATGTACAAGATGAAACTGTTGCTGAAGAATTTTCTAATGATTTGTTCCTATTGAGGTTATGATTTTTTCCAAGGTGGATTCTAAAGAACTTACTATATTGCCTAGTTTCTGTCTTTGGTGCCTCATAGAGAATAAAGAGGATTTGTATGGCATGGTTTATTCCAAAGGAAGAGGTCACCTGGGTATTCGATCAGTATTTGCCATATAGATGCCATCTATATGGAGTTCAAGGGAAATGGTTTGTTGAGTACTAGTAGAGATATTCTATATAGCGGAAAATGATACTACATGTGCTGGGTTTCAGTAGGGGTGAAAAAGGTGGTATTTCTGAGCAGAAAGTTGTGTGTAAGTTTGAAAATATTCCCTTGCTGAAAACCGCTTTGTTCCTGTCCTCTATGTTAATTTAGATATTCCGCTGCTCATTTTTTAATAAAAAAGCAGGAGTGGGTAGAGTGTGAGGTTCTTTAGAATTCTTTGTAGGTCACCTGTATTCAAACAATTTCCAAAGAACAATCTTGTATTTTTAAAGGTGATATTGCAGACAAGTCTGCATCAGATTTTCAGGTAGAAAATTCCTGCTGATATTTTGTTGTTGTTGTTTTTCTTCCTTTAGGCAGACTATCTTTTTATTTTAGTTTTAAGAAAATAAGCAAAAATACTTCACCTTCCGAGCCAGGAAAGTGTTCAGTTTATTGAGTCCATTCTTTCAAAGCAGGAGAAAACCTGCGTATATAGAATGGTCTCCCTGAAAGCACCGTGTTTCCTACTTAATCCATCTACAAGGTTGTACAGTTTTGATCACTGTCATCCTCTTTTATTTCATTTATAACAAGTGCTAGATGCTCTGCAAAGCTTGAGATTTTGCAGCAAAACATTGTAAGTTTTGGAAGGACCTTGTAAAACTAAAAATCAGTGTATACTGCAGAAATTTTAAAGGACCTTGAACAGGACGGGAAAAGAAAGTAACACAAACTCTTGGGTTGTCCTAATGCCCAGTCACAAGAAACAGGGAAGACAAGTTTCATGAGGGGTAAAAGAACAAGTCTCGTGTAGCCTGGAGGAGGACTGGGTCCTCAGGCTCTCTTCTAGGTGTCTGTGAAAATCAGCTTTAATAGGAAGGATGTTAAACTTTGCTTCACTATTTGCTTGAAAGGATAGAAGAAGTTGAGAAGGATCCTATTTTGACATACTAAAATAAGTATTTTTCAGTTGTGTTATTGATAGTTTATGTTCTTAATGAAGGTACCCTTTGCTACAAACTCATGTTTAATATAAAACTTACTAAACAATAAGTATCATCAATGAAAAATAAAGAATAATTTCTTATGTACATCGCTTCTTCAAATATGATGTGTCAGTGGTGTAGACATGGACTGGCCAGTGCCTGTGGGCTCTGCCCTGCAGTTATTTATGGTATTTCCTTGCATCTGTGGGCTTTCTCTCCAGGAGAGGAATCGGGATGTGTATCAGAGAGGTTTCTCCTGGCCATTGGTGACCTGTGCTGCTCCAGTATGTAAAGAGATTGAAGAAAGGAGTTTTCAAGTGTGTGTTATCATGAGCCAACTTGTTAGTTTCTCATGATCTTTTAATTTTTATGGAAGAAAAAGAAGAAAATGTAAAGTTGGATTTTGGACATCTTCCTGCACACGTGTGAATGTTAGCAATGCCATTTGAAAGGAAAGAAGCGGAACCACAGGTTTGCTATAATATAAAACTGAAATCCACATTTAAACTCATAAAAATATTTTACCAAGTAATATTAAATAACACTAATTATGACAGGTTCCTTTTTTAAGAGTTAGTAGATTTACTATAGTTTGTGTTTGAAATGTGACAGGAGACTTCTGCAGTGCATGTCATATTTTTTAATGGCCTTTTCCACTTGGGGAGTTAAGCGCAAGGTGAAGTAGCTACAGATAGTGCAGAAAGTCAAATGAAATACACCTCATCATATGGGAATTCCTGCTCACAAGAGTCAATCTCTTGGAACACATCTGCAATTCAAAAGAATGTAAATGGAACGAGTACAAAGCTGTCTTTATGGTAGCTAACTTACTACTCTTTTAGAATGTCTCTTCCTTTAGAATAATTTTACTATTAAAGCTGCTGTGATTAGAGGAATTCCTATATTACCTTGCAGAAAGGAGATGGGTTCCTGACTACCTCTCTCCTTTTATTTTTTAACATTTTTTTTTTCTTTTTTTTTGGTCTCTGAAGACAACACCTTCTACTGAAAGTGTTTAATGCTCAGAAATGCTCTCTGGGCTGGGTATCATGCAGAGAGGATGAACTGCAGTTTGTTATGTTCCTTACCTAACATTTCAAGTTAACAGAAATTAAGATGGAGTCATGAAACTTCAAAATTAAGGTTCACATTTCAAGAAATTGCTGGATTTTTAAGAAATTTCTCTCTCAAATGCACATCTGCAATCTGTTAGACATTATCTCACTCACATGAGGGGAAAACAGTCACATTCGCCATATATTGTAAGAGTGCAACTGGCAGAATTAATCCTTGACGTACTCTCCCTCTGCAGACAAAACATGCAGAGCATTTCAGTCATTCTGAGAAAGCAGAGCGCTGGTTACTGCCGAGATGCCTCAGGTGAGAGCCACTGTAGTCGTGCCACGTGTGCGTGTTCTTGTAGGGGACAGCGAATGCGGAGGTGTCATCTGTTGCTCTGACCCTGCCGTGGTTGTGGAGCCTCGTTTGGCTCGTCGAAGACGTGGGCGTAACACGGGGATGCTGAGGAATCAAGCGATCGCTCAACGTTACCAAGCGATGAGAGTCGGGAGAGAAGCAGAAGACGAGTCCAGTGCTCTTAATTCTCTCTAAATCTAAAAGCTCTCAATTATATATATACACACACACCGGAGGTGCTGCATTTTACCCCTCCAGTTCCTAAGCAACAGCTATTTTCAGAGCGAGCGCGTCTGGTGTTGTCTACCTACTCCAGGCTTCTGGGAGGTAATTCGTCAGCGAACGCCCGGCTTTTCGCTGGCTCCGCTCGCCATGGCGCTCTGAGGAGACCGACACCAGCACCGACCCCCAGGAGCTGGGGCAAGACCCTTTGCAAGCTTGCAGCACGCAGAGCCTCCCCTGTGCTGGTCACAGCAATGAAAGAAAAGAAACAGAAATAAGGCTCTTGTAACTGGTTTGAGGGGAATAAAAAGGAGAAAAAAAAAAAAAAAAAAAAAGGAAAGAAAAGAAAAGAAAACCCTTTTGCTTGAGTGGGAGAAAGGTCTCGAGCAGATTGGAAACCATGAGCCGGAAATCTCTGTACTTGCTGAAGCGTAGGTGGGAGTCCATTCCCGTCTCCGACCAGGTAGGGCGCTCGGGTGAAGCTGTTGTGTAACTGTGTCCCCTGCGGTGCCATGGGGAACGTGTCTGCGGTGATTGACTTGTGAATGCCTGGGTTCGTTCAGTACAATGAAAGCCCGTTGACCATTGCCTGTAATTTCCATGATGAATAGAGCCAAAAGTGCATGTGAAGGTGATTTTGCAAGAGTGTGTGCTCATGAATGCAGAGAGACTGTTGCCGTCCAGTAATGCAGAATTAAGTAACAGGCAGGACCATTTTCTCAAAAAGGAGACTGTTGCTAAAGGCTGAATTAAAGGAAAGATGTGTATTAAGCTGCTCAGCCAAGGAAAAGTAGTCAACTGCTGATGGGTTTCTCAGTGCATGTCTTTGTCACATCTTCTGTGTATGAAATCACTGATTACAAGTAGGTGTCATGCATTGGCAGAACCTCAACTTGGTCAGCTTCATCTTGGTTGATGCTGCAAGTGTGTTTACAAGGAGGAGAGTACAGTGAACCTAAGTGATACAGACCAGATGTAACATAAAAATTATGTCATGCTGTTTGCAGCAAGTATCATCACCACAGATTAGGACTAAAATGTCCTGAATGACTTGTACAGTTAGTACATGCCTAGCTTCAGGAACTCCAGGGTTTTCTAAAATGCTTTCATTTTCTTACTCGGGATATAAAGACAGGAAAAGAAAGAACTCCAGAAGAGGTGGTGGTAGCAGCTTAGCAGCTTACTACACGTTCCAACTCCCTTTTTCCCTTTTTTTTTTTTTTTTTTTTTTTTTTTTTTTATTGAGAGGTTGACTATGAAGTACATCTTGGGGCATCTTTATCTTTTACTTTGAGGGTAAGTGGGGGAGAGGGAGTTATTGGCAAATTACATGCCATAGTTATACAGCTGTAGATTTTAAATACAAACTGGACCACTGTGGTTATCTAGAGCTCTCAGACATAACACTAGTCATGCTGTAGTCTCTGCAGCAGGCCTGTGTTTTCTGGTTAAATGAGAATATTCCTTTTAGAAATATAGCCAGTCTTAATTTAAAGGCTCCAAGTGAATAACAGCCCACCATATGTTCTGGAAAAGTTGTTCCAGATGCTAAATATTCTTTCTTTATAATATAATGCCTTCTCCTTTATTTTTGCCTAATTTAGATTTCCAAACATATGAATTTGCTAGACTTTTGAATGCCACATTTTAAAAGCCATTTCTCATTTTTTTTTCTTGAATAGGGACCTAGCTTATGCTTCTACTTTGCTTTGATTTGCTATCACTTGAAGTAAATGAAACACAAAATTACAAAGGGATCAAGGTTTCCGGTAATGCAAGACAAAAATAATAAGGCATCATTTTGGATATGAATTGATGCAGTTCAATGAGGCATTCTCAAATCTCCTGATAAAAGAGGGGTAAATAAATGTTCTGTTACCGAATGAGTTCATCTGCCATTTCGTTTCTGCTAAGGTGTAGGGAGGCAAGTGTCATTTCAACCTCTTGGCTTCCTTCTTGCTCTGACACAAATCCAGATTCTCGACTCATTATGACCAAGTATTTGACCAGCAAGTGATCAATAGCATTGTATTTTGATTCTTAACCATTTAACTTTTCCTGTGTTTTGTTTTTCTTTTACTTATTGTAAACCTGATACTTGCATCATACTTACATGATATATCCAGAAAACTATCCCTTACCTAGATGTGAGGTGTGTGTGATCTCACTGAACTACGTATATATCTTTTAGCACCTTCTGTTGTCTCAACCCATTAAGTCTCTGAGCGGTTTTAATAGAGAACAGGCGATTTACCTGACTCACCTACCACCCTGGGGCAAGTGAGGCTTGGTAAGTGATGCCTGTGGATAGCTCTGGGTTGAGTGTAGTGTATGTCTGTAAGGCTTTATGGAAGGTGACCTACAGGAGAAAGAAATGTTTGGCTTCAAATCCACTGATGATTTTGGATGTCCTTGTAACTCTGTATGTCCAGCTGGGTGGCAGAGGTTGAAGGGGGCCACTGTGCTTGTTCTCATGCATAGCAGAAGCCTCCTTCTTAGTCAAAAGGGCTTTGGCTGTAGGAAAATGCAATCACTGCACGAAGTCAGGACCATGGAGGGAGAGGCAACTTCACCATACAAAAATAATAGCTCTGCTTATTTGGGCAAATTAATTATCCAGTCCTTAGAGGGATGCACTAGCTTGTTGTTGTTATAGTCCAAGCTAGGCTTGAAGAAATGGAGATATATTTTAATATGTAAGCAGCTAACAGCATTGTAGACTTTTTCTCTGTTCAGATAAGATGAGATGTTTATGTTAAGTGATGCCCAAAAAAAAAAAAACCACCACAAATAGCCTATCTCTATAATCACTTTCTGTAAAAGACTAAGGAAAATGGAATTCTGAAAGTGAGTTTTTTGGTTTGATCTCATTTGTAGTTTAAAATAATATGGCATATCTGGCTTTTAAAGACACAGGAGCCCATATCTTTGCTGAGAAAACTGATGTCATATTTGAACAGACTGGATATCTTCTAAAAGACATCCAGTGACATTTCTTCTAAAAGACATCCAGTGATTTTTATTCCTTATCTTACCTATCTAATAAAATGAAACTTAAAGCTGTTAAGGAAAAGCAAGGAGTGAGCAAGGTTAAGAAGCGTGAGTAGAGAAAAGCCTTGAGTAGTTATGACTAATATAGAGAATAGTGGGTTTGAGAAGATGTTTTATTTTATTTATTTTTGATCTTTTGAACATCTTTTAAGATGCTGCAGGTGTTGCATCACAGATGTTTCTGAGGTCTGCTATTCACGTCAATTTTTGGTTGATTTTGCCCTCTGTGTGTGTGTGTATGTGTGTGTGTAAGAATGAGGAAAGGGGATTTAAGTTGGAACTCTGAGTTAGACATTTTTGAGTTGCAACTGATGAGAAATGTCTTTTTATACATTTTAATATCTGAACTTGTGGACAGTTTTCATGGGTAAATTTAAGCAAAATGATGATTAAATATTTATTATGCATTAGCATCTGGTTAACAAACAATAGTAGAGATACTCTTAGTGCTTGAATCTTGCATAACTGTGCAACTCATTAATTTCAGCAGAGAAGAACCTTTATACAGTTAGGGAAAGAATTTAGGAATGTTTTTCTTTCTTGCCCATACAGCAGTTAGGTTTGCCTGAAAGTCTTCAGCATTGGAAAATAATTTTAAAAGCTTCTGGCCTTGGAGTTTCAGTAAGGGTTTTGAGAGAAATGTTCTGACCAATCATTTTATTTGGTGTGTGTGTCTGAGGATCTTGGGTTTTTGGACCAATCTTATTTTTTTATTCCTGCTAGCCATAACACAGAATGATTTCACTGAACGGATATGTGGTAAGGGAATGAGCCAAAGGTGATGAGGTGTTAAATATTTGCTGTAAGGATGCTGAGTATTTCCCCCTGCCTGAAATTCCCTGCAGACTTCATGAGCTATAATCTTTGAGCAAAAGTTGGATTATGTACCTGTCCTAAACAGAGAAGAACAGGAGTTCATCACTCATTAGCCTATGATGTAAACTTTTAATGAGATTGTCATTGCTGACTATGAGTTTAAAGTCAGAAGCTGAATTTCTATGGCACTATAAAACCAGTAATTGATAAATAGGTTTATATAGCTGCAAATAGTTTAAAGGGTTCTACCAAGCAACATCATCAGTAACATATTAAAATGCACTGTGAAATGCACTCTTACAGAAATATAAATAACTATAGTATTTTCTGTTCTCTTAAGTCACCCGTTTAGATTTTGATAGATTTGTGTAAATCCCAGGAGGTGAAACCTTGTTCTTACCCTCCAATGATTTACAACACAGCTATGCCTAAGGCAGTTTGCTTGTAAGGCTCAATATCCAGTCCTTGCCACTGATCCAGTAGATGGGAGAAAATCCCATAGCCTACAGCCCGTGCAGACTGTTAAACAGCATATAAATTGATCTGAATATGCCTTGGGTCATAACTCCATGAATGATAAATTTTTGATGGTTGCTTAATTTTTCAGAGAGAGAGAGAGAGAGAGAGCGCTTGATAGGAGGTTTGAAGTGTGGTGACTGCATGATGACATGTACAAAGTCATTTTGCTAGTTTAAAGCTGGGAAAAAGTTCAGTGCCTCTGCAAGGCAGTGCTTCGATGCCTAAGAAAAAACAATATATACAAATGCATCAGGAGCATGGCTGAGATTCACTTACAAGCAGTCCCAGGGCAGTATCAGATGGCGTGGCTTTAGTATTCCCTATACCTCCTGTCTTCTCTAGGGACCTGGATAAAATTTTTAATGCATTGGAAATTCTGTGCAAGTCCCATCTTTCTGTATGAGGGTCAACAGCCTCTTCATAAAGAAGAGAATGAAGAAATTGCTCTGAGTGAGGAGGCCCCAGAGCAGCACACATGGGTTTTTAGAGGTCTCTTAGGCTCACAGGTTCCCTAAGGATCCAGAAAAGCCAGAGTCAGTTGGAGCTGAGAAGTTCCTTTTCCTTTCAAGTGTCTGGTGGCGTGTGCCTGGTTACTGCTTTTGCACAGCTTGTCCTCATGGGAGGCAAAGCCATGTCCTTGGATGCATGCTAGCTAGTGCACCGCCTCTGCCACAGCACGTGCTCCTTCAGTAGCAACACAAGACACGCACATGTGGCTGAGCACCACAAGCCAAGGTAGAGGTGATCAATCACCTCATATCATTGCACCTCATTAGGAGGTAAAATGACACTTTGATACTCCAGAGGGCTGTGCTGCCATTCAGATGAACCTGGACAGGCTGGAGAGTTGGACAGAGCACAACCTCATGAGATTCAACAAGTGCAGGGTCCTGCACTGGGGAGGAATAACCCCAGGCACTAGGAGATTGATCTGCTGGAATGGATCTCCACAGAGCGAAATCTGGGAGTCCTAGTTGACACCAAGTTAACCATGAGGCAACAGTGTGCCCTCATGGCCAAGAAAGCCAATGGAATCCTGGCCTGCATCAGGAGGAGTGTTGCCAGCAGGTCAAGGGAGGGGATCCTGCCCCTCTCCTCAGCTGTGAAGTGCAGTTCTGGGCTCCCTAGCAAAAGAGGGATGTCGAGTTTCTAGAGAGGGTCCAGTGGAGGGCAACAAGATGATTAAGGGACTGGAGCATCTATCTTATGAGGAAAGACTAAGTGAGCTGGGCCTGTTTAGCCTGAAGAAGACTGAGAGGAAATTTGATCAATACGGATAAGTAATTGAGGGGAGAACGTAGGGAAGATGGGGCCAAACTCTTCTCGGTGGCAGCCAGCGACAGAAGAAGGGGTAGTGGGAACAAGTTGAAACACAGACAGTTCCATCTCCATGTGAGGAAGAACTTTTTTCCTGTGAGGGTGACAGAGCCCTGGCACAGGCTACCCAGGGAGGTTGTGGAGTCTCCCTCTCTGGAGGTCTTCCAAACCCATTTGGATGCCGCCCCATGCTCTGGATGTCCCTGCTTGAGCAGGGAAGATTGGAGTAGGTGATTCCTAGAGGTCCCTTCCAACCTCAACCATTCTGTGATTCTATGATTCTGAGAAGCATATGCGAGCAGTCTGTCTAGTCAGCAGGAGCAGCAGTACCAGCAAGTGCAGAACTCAGCAAAGCCCCGAGTTCCCCTTGCGACTCCAGCTTGTTCAGACTCCAAGCAGCCTGCTTTTATGCTCCTTTTATTCACAGCTCATCTCTTCCCTCCCTTGGGCCTCAGAAAGGCCCTGGGAATATGGCAGCAGGCACTGGTGGCATGCCCAAAGCTGGGTTCCTGCTAGGAGATGTCACAACAGCAATCGTTATATTTAACCCCATCCCTCTTACCATACCTGAAAGCAGTTCAAAAATGTATTTCCTGTAAGTATGTTTTTGTGGTTTTCCACAGCTATTCATTGTTAATAAAGCCTTACATTATCCTTTCATTCAGCAGACAAGCTTTCATTAGCTTTTATGGCAGAGTAAAGACTTGTGGGGCTTAGGATGTTATGAGAAAGAGACCTCATGGGAGGCCTGTGGGTTGATGGGAATACGGAGCTGCGGGAGGAGAGTTGCTCTTGTGCAGCAAGAAAGATGCAGAAAACTGAGATTGCCATCAAGAAGTGAGCTATAAAATACTTTTTTGCAGCAAATTAATGATATCATGCAGGGAGTTATCTCAGAGAAATAATCTGCCTTGGATTTGTCTTTGCTTGTTCTTGGAGATGAGCAGTTGAGGCACAAGCATTGTGGGTGCAGAAAGGAAGTGGGGTGGTTATGAGCTTGACATGTTAGGGACAACTCTTACTTCCTGTTGTGCCACTCCCACCATCCAACGGTCACTGTTGATGATCAGAAAGGTTCTCCTCCCAGGTCAGGACTGTCAGGTTGTGCCTCTAAGCCAGGGGGCTAATGTTGCTCAAGTACAAGAACAGCTTACAGACTCACGGAATAGTTGAGGTTGGAAGGGACCTCTGGAGATCATCTAGTCCAACCCCCTGATTTCAGTGGGATCTGCGCCAGAAATATACTTGGTTTAGGGCATAGCTTTGATCAGGCCAAAGCTATGCAAAATCTGTACATCCTTCCATGGTGATAAGTGGCATTAAAATGTCCATAAAGATTCCCAGGAGCTCTAGCATGACAGAAACTCCTTTTCCTGCTGATGTGGAGCTGATATAGAGGACAAAGGACAGGAAATGCCTCTCTGACAGTTGTGATGTAGATAAAGAAAGCAAACCTTCTGCCCATATCCACAGCGCGCAACATGGAGAAAAACTTTCTAAATTATGTCAATCACTCTCTGAATCACCTTCTCAGACAACTTCTGTATTTCCAAATGATTGGCAGTGGGACAGGAGGAGTAGATTGGCAGGTTGATTATGGCTTAATTCTTTCTAAGACTCAGAAGCATCATGATGTTTGCATTCTTTGTAGCTGAGCAGGAGCTCAACACAAATTTCCATAAATACTTCCTTTCTTGAAAAAATCAATCTCTCTCTTGTTAATCCTGCTGTGCTTGCAGGGCAGCCTCGTGCTGTGTTTCAGAAAATCCAGCCCTCTGAGAAGAGCCTGCTGGTGATACTCCAATTAAGTTATATTTTACTTTATTGAGTTGAAGGTGAACAAGAATACATGTTCCTGGAGTGTAAGGGATTGTTGCTACGCAGCAGTTCATGCAGTTGTTTGGTGTAGTTCAGAAATGAAGCAGTTAAGAAGCGTGACATTTGACTCAGTATTTCGAAAAGGCAAGCTGGTGGAACGAGCTGAGCTGACAGGCTGTCTTTTCTCTTTTTTTCTCTGAAGCGTTGGCTTACAGAGAGTGTGTATCCACTTCTGTGACGTAGATGCAGATTGATCTTGGCAATTGAATTGAGAGGATGAGACGGTGGACTGTTCTCAGCTGGGCACAGAGAGTGGATCTTTTTCTCTCCTCGATGCTCTTGCAGACTTCCTCATCTCCCTCATCACCACACAACGTCTTTTTGATTGAGGGCTTTTCAACACGTTTTTGTTTTCAGATCCCTACTTTTTATGCAGTGCAAGCTTGCAGGCAGCAGCTTGTAGGAAAGAAGCAATCTCAATTGCTTCTTTGTAGATACCTCTGAAGTAGTTCAGAGGCTATAGCTGGATATGATCTTCTGGTTAAAAAACATCTTAACCAGTCATTGGCCAAGAGATTCTTTTTGTGTGTTTTCCCATTTTCAGTTTTCCATTTGTAAACTGTTAGAAAAATTGTCTGCTACATCATTTATATTGGCCTGTTTGTTTTGGAGGCTTGAAATGTATTGACATCTAATAGAAAAAGCTGCTAGCTACCTTTATGTATGCAAACACAGTCTTGGCTTGATCCTTAGCACTACAGAACTACAACTGTGGGCAAAATCCCGTGGCTGGAGGATGCTAAGCATGTGTAGACTTTCGGAGAGTTTCATCTGCTGAAGTGTGAGTTCTCTGCTTTACCACAACCAATGTACAAGTTTCCAAAGATTTGCAAGTTCTTCCAGTTGCCAAAATTTGGGCATCCATATGCCAATTCCTGAAATAAAAACAACACTGAGAATGTTCTGCGTCCACATTGGTGCCTCTCAAAGAGGCTAGTAGTTAATGATGAGCAAAACAGTGTCTCAGTCTTCTGGAAATGACTGTATTGGATAAAATTTTCCAAATTCAGGCTAACATTTACAAGAAAAACTTCAGCACAAATCTTTAAAGCTTGACAAAAAGTATAAGCAACTGAAAACAGAGGTTTCCACCCTGAAAAAGAGGGAAGTAATGGCCAACTTAATAATGGGTGATATAGCAAACTTCCTGGTATTAAACAAAACTTGCAGTATAAAATTATGTAGATTTGTGGGTTTTGAGATGATGAAAGGTCAAACTTCAGTTCCTTCCAGCTATTAAAAGCTGACGGAGGTGCCACAAGGTGTTCTTTTTCACTTCCAGCGACATCTTAAATTTCACTTACTACTTCTGTGCGTTTCAGGCCTCTCCAAGCTAAGTATTGAGCACAATCATTACAACTTCTCTGGCTTCCTGTTTACAGAGATGAACCCAATTCCAGAACGAACATGATTAATGTACTTAATTCTTTTCTGAGCACTGATTATACCCAGTCTTCAGCCAGGACATTTCCACTGGTATGTTAATAATAGCACTGCTCGAGGATGTGGGTTGCTCCAACCTTTCTTACAGAGTTTCCACAATGTAGCAGTCTCTTGGCTGACGGAAGATGTCTTTAATAAGAAGGGAGCAATGAACTGCCTGATTTCACTCTATAATGGAAACTTGAGTATAAAAACATTTGTATTAAGAGTGTTTTTTTTCTCTCTCTCTTTTGTGTCTGTATTGGGGAAGACATGCTCTAATTGCTGCTCTCTGGGATAGCTTTAAAGAAGAATAAATAAGTGAAAGTATTTCCTATTGTTTCTTCCTTACAAGAACACATGCTGAACTCTCTAGTAGCTCATTTTATGAGTTTCCCAGTGGAAAAGCTCACAGCTGATCATCTCTGTTCTCAACACCAGATGTTCTTTTTCTGCTTGACTTTAGTAGTAGGCCGTAATTTTGTTCTGTGTCTGATGGATCAGTGTTCAAAATTTCAAAATGAATTATTGGAGCAGCCTCCTGAGATTTTTGAATAAGCCAACACTAGAGTAAATCTTAAAGTCAAGTTATAAAGAAGTAAATTTCACGTGGGGTTGTATTTTACGGATCAAAGGTTCATTGTGTAATAGGTCTGCATTGCTCAATTTTCAAATCCTGAATAACCTTGAGTGTTATAAGAGCAGTATGAGTTCTTGCAGTCCATAAAGGAAGTCTGGATATTATCAGGCATGAGTCTAGAGTTCATAATTGTTAAGTTATTGGGCTCTATGCACGGCTTAAAAAAAACTAATTGTAAAATTGAGCAGAAAGTCCCTAAAGGGGACTTTTACTTTAAAAAGTTATTTTAAACTAACTATTTTAACTATTTTAAAGTTATTTTAATGTTTGAGTTTTTTTCCAACATAAAAAGGTATCTTCATTAATGACCAGGATGATGGGACAGAGGGCACCCTCAGCAAGTTTGCAGATGATACAAAGCTGGAAAGAGTGGCTGAAACACCAGATGGTTGTGCTGCCACTCAGAGGAACTCCAGCAGGCTGGAGAGATGGGCCTTCATGGGGCTCTAACAAGGCCCTCATGAAGTCCAGCAAAGAGAAATGTCTCGTCCTGCACCTGGGGAGGAATAACCCCATGCAAATGGAAAGTAGTGTAGGAGAGAACATCCCGGGGCTCCTGGTGGACAACATGTTGACCATGAGCCAGCAATGTGCCTTTGCAACCGAGAAGGCTAATGGCCTCGTGGGCTGTATGAAGCCAAGTCAAGAGAGGTGATGCTTTCTCTCTGCTCAGCTCTGGGGAGGCCACATCTGCAGCGCTGTGTCCAATTCTGGACTCCCCAGCACAACAGAGAGATGGACACAGAGGAAGGAAACCAGCAAAGGGACAAAGAGATGATTAAGGGACTGGAGGAGAAGCTGAGAGAGCAGGGGATCTTTAGTCTGGGGAAGCAAGGCATGGGGATTATTATAAATACTTGATGTCATGGGCACAAATGGGCACAAACTGAAAGACAAGAAATTCCACTTAACATATGAAAAAGCCTTTTTACTCTGCAGGTGATTTAACACTAGAACAGGTGCCCCAAAAGTATGATACCACAGTGCATCATTCCGTAACCCTTGCAAATCATAATACTGATGGCCTTCCTGACCTCTGGGTGATCCTGGTAAAAGAAACCAAGAAAAACTCAGAGAGAAGGGGAACGTAGGCTTCATCTACTAATTCTTTTTGGAGCTCAGAGAAAGAGCAAGGGAGACAGCATTCATGGTCCTAACCTACCTGTGGAGGAATGGGATGTCAGACTGTCTCGGCCCCATCTGGCAGCTGGAAGACATGTGACAATAGCAGATGTTTCTTTTTTCATACTCCCTTCATCCTCTCCCCTGCCCCCAACACACACAAATTGGGAGGAGGAAAAAAAGGAGGAAAAAAAATGTAGGCAGGGAGAGGGAGCCAGAAAAAAAGAAAAAAATCTTTCCAACCAGAGCTGGAGCTTTATTAAAAACTAGCTACCAAAACAGTGATTTAAAACATGTAATTCTGTTCAAGCTACATAGATAGGATTTTGGTAGAAACCCAGATAACCTTTCTGTTTCCAATAGTTTTCCTTCTGGAGCATGTGAGTCTCCTTCTCCAAAAATGAGCTTGCATGTGTTTCTTTTATTACTACCCTCTATTCATCTTCTGGTATCTGACAGACAAATAATTTGAACTTTTCTTTCAGGTACATTTTTGAAAGTGCCTATGCTGTTCTCAAATACGTGCCCTCAGCTTCTGCAGAAATGCAACACAGCAAACATTTTTGGTTTTCGCATTCAGAAAAGAGAGACCTAAATCTTCAAAGTTAGGTGACAGATGTGACAGAAATGTGCAATAGTGATGGGCTTTTTGTTGCTCATATTATCACAGAAATTTTATAGATGGCTAAAAATAACAGCTGTCTATCTGTATATCTGTATATCTGTATATCTGTATATCTGTATAGAGATTTTGTTTTAGGACTCCTGAAGGGTTTTATGTGGCTGAGGGTTGCCCTTTTTTAATTTTTTTTTTAAACAAGTTATTTTATATTAAGTTCTTCATTAAAATGCAGATAATAGAAGGGGGAAGTTGTCAGGAAAAGCAGCAGTATTGCTTTCTATTCCTTAAACTCTGTGGAAATGAAGGTAATGAACATCCTGAAGACTATGATGAACATCTTGAAGGATCAAAGTTTCCTTTGAGAAACTGCTGTTTCAGCCCAGAGGCTGGGATTTTAATGTGGTTGTATTCTCATCTCATAAACAAGCCCCAAACAGAATCACTTTGTGAATTTTTGCTCATTTTTGTTCAAAGAGGAATTGGTAAAAAGTATGATTCTAAGAATGACTTCTCTCTGCATTTGCCACCTCCTGCCTCATAAACAATTACTTTTCTTGAGCTGTTACTAATATTGGCTTCAGTGGTAGATGCTGCTTCATGATGACAGAGAAGCAACACCAGGTGCCATCTCTCCCATCTTGAAGGAAATGGTGCAGATGGAAGTGGGACTTCAGCACCTTAGCTCTAATAACTGATAAACCCTCCAATACATTTTGGCTATGGCAGCTGAGGGCATGCGACATAGTACGAGCTGTTTACTGTAGAGCAATAGAGCTTGGGGAGGAGGAAAGGTAGCAACTGAAATAGCAATGCCTTAAAATGGGATGTGAAACAGAAATGCAGTTACCTTGTCCTGTACCAGGTCTGTTTTCCAGAATGAACTCCATAATCTCTTGATATGGGCTGTCCCAATGGCTTGAGACTCTATAGGTAGCACCTTTTGTTCAAGACTGTCCTGCCTCTCCTCTGTTCCTTCCCCCCAGCACCCCAGCAACAGGTCTTAGACTTGGAAGAAGAAAGTTAGAAGTTTATGTAACTGGGTTGTGGATTCTTGAGATGCTCAAGGTCCTAGGGATGTTCTATTTTTATGACTGCAGACATTTAAAAAAATGTACTTCCAACATTTTGTTTTGGAATTATTGCTGGAGTTCTGAAGTTCAGGAATTTTTAGCAAGCCCTCACCATGGGAGCAGAAAGAAACAAATCCAAGATATTTTAATATGGCACAAATAGTTTCACTGTTGCCAAAGGGAAGTGCTCTGCTTAAATGTCAGGACAGTCTTAGGAACAGCTAACTTGGGACAATTAAACTGGTGATCCCAGTCCCAGTTTCTAATAGTGACTGCTCTTTTGCAGAAAACTCTACCTCAATCTTTTAGTGCATAAGAGGATGCAATCTGCCCTCTGCTCTGCCTTCTCTAATGGCTTCTTCAAGGTAGGGTTTGCAGAGGCATTGGAGGAGGGCAGATTAACCCTCCATTGACATCATCTCTCTTGAGTATTCTAGAAGGTACACGCATTAAGCAGCAGTGATAGATAGAATGGCATAGCAGCATTTACTTGTCCGTCTTCTCCTCTGGTGCCAGTTGGAGGTGCACCTCCTATTTCTGCTTTGCTAGCAGAAATGTGTCTCCTGATCCCGGTTTTCTTTGCCAAGGAGATAAATAAGCAGCATTATTTTAATTGATATTCTTTGTTGTTGTTGTTGTTGTGGTTCTTGATACCAGCTAGAATACTTTTCTGTATTTCCACCACACTTGTATGATTATCCCCCCAACATGAACTTAGCTAGTTAGAAACTTTCATATGCATGTCTCATGCCATGTTTGAGCAACATTAAAGGTTACATCAAAGGATCTTTTTTTGGCACACGGTTATCATGAGAGGAGGATTTAAGTTAGTGTTGTCTTTAAGTTTCTCAAGTTGGAATGAAGTTGTATATACCTACTGGTCCTGGAACTGTTTTAGGTGTAAGTTTTTAGCGGAATGATACACGATAGTTATTTTTCCAAGTACTATTTTAGAGTCCTCAACCTGACCCCTTTTCCCATTGAGTTCCCGTGCCTGCTCAGTCCTTTATGGAAATAACTGTATATTACTGGCATTCCAGACAGATGTTTTCATCTGATCAGAGTGCATGTCTGCACTTAGTAATTTTTCTTCAACACCAAATTAGATATTCTTCTGAACTCTTGATTTTACTATTTTAGAGTCTACTTTTTTTTTTTTCTAATACTTCTGAACATTACTTTTTCATTTACTGAATGAAATAGTTTCCCCTAATAAGTTTCTCCTAAAACCCTTCTAGATATCTTTTAGGCCTTCGGTGCATCATTTTTGGCTCTGTGTAGGCCCTTCAATCTGAGCTGAGCTGTATGAGCCTTGCCAACCTGTTTTGTGCTCTTGCACAATATTTCTAATATGGAACTTTTCCCATCCACAAAATGAGGTCTGGATTCTCAGTATGTCATACCTTAATCACTGAAACATCATTTTCTTTGATCTTTAAAGATACCCTTTTCAACTCAGGACAAATTTAAATAGTGCTCATAACTCTTATCTATCTTTTACTATTTCTCATAATTTAATTTGCTCTGATCGGAGCAAATCTCAATGTTTGAGATTTGACTCTAAACTCTTTCATTGTGCCAAATGGCTGTGTCATGCAGCTAACTTAATGCATATCTCTAAAACAAGAAAGCAAAAGGTGACTCCATTTTTTTCTTAACTGTTTTGTTTCTGCAGATCTTTGTTGTTGCTGTTGTTGTTTATTGAGAACTTTTTCTTTCTCCTTTGTTTTTCTTATGCTTGACAAGCCAGATCTCATCTTTATTAGTTTGCAACACATGCTATATTTAGTGGGAAAATTGATAGATGATTCTTGTGGTATTACAGCTTTTTTAAAATGCAGGTAGCAGAAAAATATCCCCCCCCCCCCTTTTTTTTTTTTGCAACAGTGCTTTCAAAGAAACATCATGACAGATGATGCGACCATGTTTTCAGTGTTTTCTGCAATGCTTTTTGGCTTGTTGCTGAGAGAACAGAGTGAATTTGGCAATGCTGTTTATAGTAGGTTGTTTATCTTTTTCATGTAGTTTGACTTTTTTATGTTAAAAAAATCACTATGCAGCTTATAATTCTTTTTAGTCTCCAGTTCTGAGAGGTTTTTTTTTTTTTTTTCAATCCCATTTTGAGATTGTTTGTTAACAAGAATGAACAGTTGAAAAGTACTGAGGGGATGCAATTGAAAAGAGGAGTGGGTGATGCAGAAGACGAGAACTGGGGGTAGCTGTGACCAGGGAGATGGAGCAGGCTGCCTGCGTGTAATGTTCTCTGGATACCTCTGCAGGGTGTAACCTGGTTTCTAAATTCTTGGCAGCTGGAAACATCACTCAGTGAGAATTGCCATCCAGGTGATGCCTTAATTTATGTCTGTCTGGGTATATGATATTAATTTCTAGCGTGATTTTTGCCAAAGTGTGAGAAAATCAAGTCCTGCTCTTCGCTAGCGCCTGCAGTGTGGTTGGTGCTGGTGTTTCCAGGTTTCTTCCATGCAGTGACAGTGTCATGAGCAGTGGCCTTATCTGTGGCCTTCTGCCGGAGCTTGAGGCGAGCTGTTTCCAAAATGAAACTTGGCAGCAAACTGCCCCTTACGGTGTCAGTGAAACCATCTCCCCAGCAGCTGCTGCTGCTCTGCACAGGTTTGCCTTTGGGGCTGCCTGCTTGTCCAAAGGCTCCTTGATCCCACATTTAAGGGCAGCAGGGATGGCAATGAACGTCCCGACGTCGGCACGTGCTGTGGGTGGTTCTCCTTATGGCTCTTTGGGCCTAGTTCTGAGGCTGCATCCAAAGCTGCTGGCTTCTACCTCTGTGGGCCTCTCCTCTGCAGCAGGCAGGATTTTTTCCTTTTTTTTTCCCACACTCTATGTTTAATGTAGTTTAGAAGGAAGAAACAGCAGGGAATTAGCAGTATTTACACTGGGCTTTTTAAGCCAGGAGAATTCTTCCGATGCTTCCTCTTGCTAGCTGCAGGCAGCTCTGGGTAATCCTTTCATTAAACTCATGGAGATCTGTGTTCCTATTGTTTCGCTTTTTTCTCCCCTCCCCAAATTCTCCCATAGTGGTAAGGAGTAGTCTTCCAATCTCCTACCTGCATTTATGACCATGTTAAACCCATTTGTTATAGTCCAACATTATCCTCTAGCGTAGCCAAACATCCTCCCTGATGTACTTTAGAGAGCAATCAAATTCCCTTTTCAGCCATCCCTCTGCTGCATTAAATAAGGTTTGCTTTTTCTAGTCTTCCCATAGGATATTTTCTGCTTTCTTAACAAAGGTCTTTTCTGCATCTATCATAGTTAAATCAACTTTCTTCATAAATTGGATATAAATTATAGTCCAGCTAGACACCTGTTTAAAGGAAAGATGATAAATCAAGTATATATCTATTTTTAATCCTCTTGTAAAACGCAAGCATTCAGCTGAACTTCAGAGAATGTAGTATGTACAATGTATTACTCCAAATGAGGGCTTACCTGTGCCTTGTACAAAGGCATTAGGCTTCGCTATGCCTCGTAAAAAGGCTTTTGATTTATCTAAGTATCCTGCTTTCTGTCTGCAGCTGCACTGTATCAATGCAATGTATTTATTCTCGCATTAAACAGTGGACACAGATCTTGGTCTTCTGCAATGGAGAAACTCCAGTACTGGGCTAAACATTCATCACCTAGGTAGTCCCTAGATGTGCAGCTTGTCAGCACATTACTGAATTTCTTCTGTCTCTGCCACTCCAACCCTCATCAATGTTTTTGATGTTATGATGACCCAGTCCTCTCTTGTGTGGGCAATGTCTTCTAATGCTGTCATCAGCAAAATGTCATTTGCTGACTGTACTCCTTGTGACAGGTCACTATAAGAGTATTAAATTTGATCTCTGCTAGGCTTGACCTTTGAGAAACGTAAGGAATAATCTCTTTGCAGTCCACACTGACACTTCCTCAATAGCTGGTTTGTCACTAATTCCTTTAGCAGCAGGAGCAGCCAAAAAAATAATTTCTCACTTGATATAGGTAAAAAAAGTACTGCGACTGTAAAAAAAAAAAAAAAAAAAAAAAAAAAAATCTGTGTATGAGCAGGGCTAGAGATCACAATGGCGATTCTCTGACGCTGAGTTTGTCTCTGCAGTCTAGAGAACTGTAGTGGTAGAAATCAATGTCATTCAGTTGTATAAAGGTTAAGTTCTTTAGAGACTAATAATAGAAATGTTCAGTCCAAACAGGCAGATTAATGGGTCATATGTGGTCTGTATGAAGAGCAATGAGCAAGTTAGAGATCTAGTGAAATATATTTAGTTGGGTTTTTTTTAACATAATATGTGAATGGTAAAGAGTGGAAAATACTGGAAATTTTGAAAACAAGATTTTTTAAAATTATGCTATGTATATCATAATTAACAAACAGACTAGAGGTATAAAGTTAAAGACACTCCAAAAGGTAACTGTATTATGCCTGCCATGTTTGCATTTTGTGATTTCACTCCAGAGAAGAAGGAAGAAAAAGCAGGAAGATTCAAGTGTCTTTTTTCCCCCCAGTAAAGCTGCATTTCATTTAGCTATGTGAAAAATCATTAAAGCAAATAGGAGGAATACTCTGCATTGAAAAAAGTGATGAAAAAGACAGAAGCCTTCTTCAGGACAAATGGCCATAGGAGCTGGGTTTAAATTACCCCTTCTCTGTCTTACTCTCTGGATTATCTGATACACTGGAGCAGCTCAGGTGGAATCTACTGCCTAAATGCAATCAAGTTTTGGGTTTTTTTTTTCAACGATTTTGGTGTCAGTTTTGTTATCAGTAACTTACCTAATGCATGCAGGTTGCAGAGAAGACTGGAGCATATCTAATTCTCAGCTGATATATGGCACAAAACAGGACTGCAGAAAAATAATTGTAGGGCTTTAGGTCCTTGAAACCCAGGATAAACTTGGGAATCAAATATTTCCTACCAAGTTGTTTGATACTAAGTACTCCTTTTGGCAGATATTATCCCATGTGGAGATTTCTGGATTTTTATTTGTGATGGAGACTCAACAGTAAAGTGACAGCACTTTAAACTGGGGATATCAGTTGACCTCATATTGTCAAAGCACGTAACGTATAGTTTATATATGTAAAAAGGAGGCCTTGATATCATCCATTTCTCAAGACATATGGCCTGCTGTGTATTGTTGGATGGATCTGTATTGGTTCAATGCCTTTCCTTCTTCTGTGTTGTCAAGATGAAGCTTATTCTGATTTGCAGGTTTTGTGAACAATGTTTAAATAATATTCTTTCCATAGTTGTATGTATAACCCATATATGTGGGAGGGATGTAGGTGTACATCGCATTTGCCAAGCCACCTTATATAATGCCAAAGGGATTTTAAAACATGAGGATATGTTTCAAGTCGTTGTTACAAAAATATTGTTTCTGTTGTTTATTATTTGGATCTGATCTATTGGACAAATTTGCTTTGCAGAACCAATTACAGGTTTTGTGCATGTTCTGCTAGGCTATTGGTTAAAGGGCTGGGCATGAAGAAAGCAGTAGCAGCATCTGTGCAGAGTCTGGATTTGTAGCTTTGGAAATTACTTCCTGACCATAGAGCATGTCTGTACTGCAGGATTTTCAAAATAAATTCTTGTTTATTGTTTGTTTCCTAATGTCAATCAAAATATCTCACTCACGTTAAATAGGACATTTAAAGTAAGCACTGCTAGCATGGTATTGAGATAGGTTTGACAGCTCTAGGTCTTCTGGCTCTCCTCCTAGTCGCATGACTAGTTTCTTAGCTGTTGGAGTTTTCTGAGTAATGTCTTTTTTTTTTGCTTTTTTTTTTTTTTTTTTGCTTTTTTTAACAGTATTTCAAATTATTGTACTCATGACACCATCTAACTGGCAAATTCAGCAATAATTGCCATTTTACTATCTGTTAGAAGGCAAGGCAGAAAGTACTAGTGTTAGGAACTGTTTACATTTGGAGTATTGATGAGGAGGAGTAAAAAGGCAAGAATCCCTAGTATGAATGTAAATGTTTAGGTTTATATGACTTGCAGTTGCGGCTTAATTTGAATTTGTTGCTTTACATGTAGAAGTCCTAATTCAGCTTGATTTGTCAGTGATTTATATTCCATGTCCCTTATACACTCCAATTCCCTAATCCCTATCTCTAGGAATAAGAAATAATCTTGTAGGAATAAGGCAAGGTAGGAGTGGGATGACCAAGACAGGGAGCTCCTGACTTTATGTTGGAACCTTTCCCACTCTTCTTGGGAAGCTATTTGGGGTGTTATCTCTCATGAAAGCTCATGGTCCTGGGAAGGAACCTTGGAAGACTTTAAATGCATTTGACTTTTATTTCATTGCCACATTCAACTGAATGGGGCCCAAAGGTTTCAGCTCTCCCAGAAGAAGTCTGCTGAGGGATGGAGAGAAAGAGAGAGGATGCCTCATTGAGTTTATTTCTATAAAATACTATCTTTTTATAAAAAGAGAAGGTAATATGCCAGACATTTTGTATCTTTTCAGTTGTTATAAGAAACTGGTAAAATATCTAGCCCAGAATAATTCATTAAAACTACAGCATTTATCTGTTCAGGTATATTTTTCAACTCTCCAATGTGATATTGAAGATTGTTGACTTACGTAGGAGTGTACCTCCAGAAAGCTCTCATCAACTGTGTGTTAGCAGGTATCTATAATTATTGCCTGCTTACTTCGCTGATTGAGTATAAAATGAATAATGAGCTCAGCAGCATTTGTTTAAGTGCACAAATGAGAGAACAGTTTCCTTGTTTAACAAGAAAGCAAGGACAAGTTTTGCACTTCCCACTTGGAGAAGAATTTAATTTATTTATTAATTTATTTATTTATAACTTCTGATACAGACACACAATCATTAGCTGCTGCCACAGGACATAGAGTTTTCCTTTGACAGTCCTGTTGAAATTAGATCTGTTTCCCTCCCTGTATTTTCTGATAAAATTAATACAATTATATTAACATTAGAAAGACTAAAAGGCGCATGTGACAACAGCAAGTGGACATATTGGCAAAACAAAATTCAAAGCAGATAGATACTATCTTCTGTGCTGCTTTAATGGTGGTGAACTCTGTATGAGCCCAGACTTACATTTGGATTTGTAAGATAAAACATGAGACTTCATGTGTAATTTTTAATTAGAAATTGAAGTGAAATATTTCTTATTTTTCAAAGACATTTTTCAAAGTTAAAGTCTGGCAAAGGTTCTGAATGTTCAGATGGTTGTACTTCCTCAGAGAGGAAGGGCTTCCCTGCATGGAATACATAGACAGTATGGAAGAATGTATTCTTTCACTGCATTCCTCTTACTCTTTTCTTCTGCTTCGATTTTACTCCTTTCCACCTGTGATTTGCTTAGCCTGCCTACACATAGCAGTACTTATTCACTCCTTTTTTTTTTTTTTAAAGACTTCAAAACAGTGTAAATCTGCATGATGAATTGATTTAAGAGTATACAGGGGTGAAGATACGAAATAAACATCTTTGAGTTGAGCTGGCAGCCTAGCAATTGCAAGAGGAACACGTTTTTCTAGTTTGGCTTCTTTGTTTCCTCCCTGTCTCCTCCAAATGAACCTGTTTTGGGAAGTCTGTTGAATTTGGCAGCGAGCTGATGTGTAGCTACAAGTAAATGAGGTCTGGGATCAGCAAGAGTGCAGCCTATATCAAGTCAGGCCAGAATCCTCATTGGCATATGCTATTTTTCAGTTCACCTGCCTTGGCTCTCCTGTAAGTGAGAGATCTCTGATGGGTAGCGTTGGTGCATCCCTGTCCATGACTCTGTAGGCCTTGGTCCAAAACTACCCAGTGTCTATGTTTTACAGCCTGCCTTGACCACCTGTAATTGCTAAGCTCTTTACTTCCCTTTATGGTTCATGTCTTTTTCTTTGTATCGGAGATAGTTGGCAAAAGATGACTAAACCCAACAATTTTAATGCTAGGGAGATACCAGGTGCTGTGGATATAACTCAGAGAGTGATGGAGCAAATTTCATCTCTGGTTCCTGGTGCGCTGAGGCAATAACAAAACCACAGCAACAAAAAAAGGCTCCTGTCAGCTCCTGTCTGAGCAGCCACCACATACACACCTGGGATCAGAAGAAGTAGCTGCTCTTCTGCTCTCATTCTGCTCTCTCTCTTCAAAGGGCTCTGCTCTCCTGCTGCCTCATTCACATTGTCCTGCCTGCAAGCGTTAAGCAGGTCTCCCTTGGTCGGAAAGAGCAGGAGGGCTCTGGAAGTGGGGCCTGGATTGAGTCCAATGTGGGCTCCATAGCTGACTGAAAGCTCTTTATCACCACGAAACTATGGGAGTGGGAGGGAAGCTGCTTTTGATGCACTGGTCTCAGACAAGATAGAAAAGACATCAGGAAAATCATTTAGGGACCGGTTAACAGACCAGAATTACTGAGGCTGTAGCAAAGTCAAAAGGGTGTAATGTCGTCTTGGCCCTCTTCCTTTCCCAGTGGTAGCTGTGTTGTAATCCTGTTTGGAAAATGTCTGCATGAACGTGCCAAGGTGCTAATCAAGCCTTAGGTTAAGGAGGATACCAACAACTTGATCAGTGCCTCTGTATTTTTCTCAGGAAGGTTGGTCCCAGCTATAGGCACAAATATATTTCCTGTATACAAATCTGTAACAGAATTTCTGAAGCACTAGTTTTCCTCATATTGTTTTTGGATTGATTTTTTTGATTTGGGGGCCTTTTTTATTTTTTGCATTTTTTCAGAGTAGGAAAACATTTCAAAGACAATGTGTGCCTTTGCATATGTATGAATCAGTGAATGAATGTGTGTTTTATTTATAAAGTCGTTTTCAGACTGGCGGCAGTCTCACAGCACCTGCAGGTGTGACTCAGGTGAATCTCTGCAACTGCTGAAGTACTCTGGTGTTTGATACCAATCCATTTGTGTCTTCTGACTGTACTCCTATTTGCAGTTGCTCTGTAACAAGCTCTTGAAAATGTCTGCAGTATTTGCGGGTCTACCTCTTCTGCACCTCACACCCAACCAAAGTGGATGGACTAGAAAGCCACTGAAAAAGATAGGGCTGAGATAGGAAACACTGTTTTGCAAAAATTGAGACTGAAAAAGAATGATACAGATGAGATATCATCCTATCTTGTCTTTTTGCCAGTTCAGCTTTCAGTTGTGCATGTGTTAGCTCATGTCACCCTCCAATGGAATGGCAGAGGAGGGGAAAGGTGTAGCTGTCAGATGTGTTTCACTGCCTGCTTTTTCGCTTAACTTGAATTTAAATATTTTGAAGGCTAGCGCACTTAAATTCACACATTGATTTTAACAGGAAACCCAAGCTTGAGGGCTTCGATGTAAATTATTAGAATGCCAAATAGCTGAGGTTACATTTTTTGAATGGTTGTTTATGCCAACAATTTATAAGAGTGGAGGAAATAAACCTTTTCTGAACAGCTTTCCTCACAGAAAGTGTGACTTAAGCCAACAGAAATGTCCAAATACATAGCTTACTGCCAAAACTGCCTTACATGAATTAGATTTATTATACACTAGACATAAAGAAATTCAAACATTCACTGCAGTCCTCGTCTTACACCGAGATTTGAATAAGGGAGTGTAGCCTGTGGTCATAAAT
Source organism: Nothoprocta perdicaria (assembly GCF_003342845.1). Lineage (NCBI taxonomy): Eukaryota > Metazoa > Chordata > Aves > Tinamiformes > Tinamidae > Nothoprocta > Nothoprocta perdicaria. Next base: position 1,692,862 of record NW_020454772.1, read on the forward strand.
TATTTGGGAAATTAAACTTTGGAGGCACCTTCCCCGCTCCAGTCCCCAGCTGTGACATTTTTTGCAGGGTAGCACATGTGATCCGCTATCATTACGGCGCGGATGAACTTCCTGCACCCTGACACAGCAAGCCTGCTTAGTGTCACAACTACAGTGTGTCAAGTGCTTGACAAAATAAACCTCCGACCGGAAAGAGCTGCTCTTTGAAGTTCCAGAACTTGCTGTAATCTTGGTTTTGTAAAAGCAGTATCATATGTTGAATATAAAGAAAAGGTAGAAAAGGTAGAAAAAAAACTGTGGTTAGGCCACTGCCTAAGTGCAGATGTGGTCACTGCATCCTGGTCTTTGCCAGTGATTTGTTTTATTTGTGGCTTGATTTTTAATAAGTGTTGGTAGAATTTGTCTCATTTTCCTAAAGCTAGGAGCTTCAACACAGTGGAAAGTTAAATTTAAAACTCTTCAAAGTGATGTATGTGCTAGATTAGCAAGCACAGTGGAGACTGCAGGGCTAGCAAAAAGACAGAATCGTAAATGTGAGTAATCTACCCTCTGTCAGGAATAGTTTTGTCTTTTTGAAGCTGGAAATTTATGATGGTAATGGCAGAACTCAGCTAGAAGCACAGGATGCTTCTGCACAGGCTAGGGATGAACTCACTGATCAACTTATTTGTGGTGACCCTGACTTGGTATGATACTTTAACAGTAAGTTAACACAACTATAATTTGAAGTCTAGTGATGGTTTTTCATTTAAAGTCCTTTCTTATGGAGAATGGGGCTTCAGATTTGTTGTTAGTTACTTATTTTACTGAGACTTGTGACAGTAGTCAAACTGAAAGTATGCTTCCTGAAAAAATATAACTGTGTGTACCTTTGCTCAGGTTTTTGAGGGCTGCTATAAGAGTGTTAAGGGAACTCAGCATAAGCAAGAAGCAAAATTAGTAACATCCTTGTGAATGAACTCATTAATGAAGTTAAGCACCTACTTCCAAAAACTTGCCAGATCAGAACCTCTATTTATTAATCCTTTTTTTTTTCTTTTTTTTTTTTTCATTCCCACTTATTAAGTGTTTCTGAAGAGTAACTTGATAGTCCCAGAGTGATCCACATCTTTGCATGGCTCTTGTATCCAGTAACTTTATCAAATGACCCACAGTGTCCTAGTACAAAGATTCTGTTGAGGGCCTTTATCAGTTTTATCCTCCTCATTTTTTTTTGCACTTTTGCTGCAGTGGAAGATTTAGTGAGTTTGTTTGCTAATGGCCTGTGAACTATGAGCATAGCACCTGCCCGGTAAATCTTTGGTTGAGTTTCTGACTGTGATTTATAGCAGTATCATAAAACCCTGTGAAGCTGTTTTCAGATGAGAATGCTCAACCTTTGGAGGAAGCAGGTGACAGTTCAGTGGGAGACTATTATATACGCATGATCAGAATGATGTTTTCTGCTTAATGAGAGTTATAAAAGGAGAACTCACTAGCATGTTACCTGCCAGTGCCGAGGCCAGGATTTCCACATTTTACCCTCTATCACTGATTTTATAGCAGCTGCACAGGTTGTGCCAAGGCTGCGTCCTTTGCCCTGCCAGGGGTGTTCATGACCCTATCAGCTCTGTGCTGGGAAATGGCAAACGTGCAGCAAATGTTTTGGCGTGCCAACAGAGAAGTAGTCTTAAATGGCATGTCTAATTGGATTTCCTCGGTTTGATATTAATTTCTTAATGAATGCACCAGTGTTTGAATTCGGGAGTTGAAAAATATTTTCTGAAGGGTCTCAGTTTGCCTTGAAGGCTTCTGAGTCTACAAGAATCAGATCACTGCAGGTCAATAATAATAATAGTATTAATATTAATAATAATAATAAATGTAATTCCTCATGAAGTTGTTTTTTTGTTTTGATTCCTAGACATATAAGCAGGGAGAGAGATGATATGGGCGCCTGGGCCACCTCTCCAGGCGCCGGTGAAGAGGTTAATACACCCCCATGGGGGACTCGTGATTCAGCAGCAGCTCCATAAGGAAAGCCTGGGTATCTGTAGCTGCCTCCTCAGCATCCAGGCGCAAGGAATTGGGGGTGTGCTGAGGAAACGCTGCTGGGGAGAGGTGCCGGCAGATGCGTTGGCCCGGGCCCCGCAGCGATGAACACAGGGAGCCTTTGAGGCCTTGGCGCAGGCCGAGCACTCACCGCCACGGCCCCATCCTGCTGTGAAAAGCGGGATCTGTCTACGGAGGCTTTACTCAGAGCTCCCTGGTTTCCCCTGGCGATGTGTAAACTAGGCAAGGACGGGCTAAACAAGTCATCAGAGTCCCGTAGCAAGCTGCTCTTTTAGCACAGTTGAGAATTTCTCCTCCATCCGCACATTGGATCCCGTCCCCTTCTCATGTGTGTGTGGCTCTGCCGAGCCTGTTGCCGTGGGTGAATCAAGGGTGAGGTGAATGTTTTAAAGCACGGATTAAGTGCAAAGTAATGAACGCAATTAATGGAAGGTTGGGTCTGTGTCTTGCTTGCTGTTATCAGAAGATCAAAGGAATGAATTCCCGCCAGGCTTGTGGGCTTCCAGAAATCCTGCAGGTGAGTCGGTCGCCCGTCAATCTGCTCCGCTGGATTTGCTCCAATAACTGCAGGACTGAAACTTCCTGGCTCTGCTTTCCGAACTGGAATGCATTCGTGTGGAGAAATCTGCCAGGGAGAAGCATCTCTCCCGAAGGGCAGCAAGGAGGGAAACACAGCGCTTGGGGCCGGAGCATTTGCCTTGCGAGGCAGAGACCGCTGGGCTTACGTATTGCTGCTGAACGGGCCCAAAGAAAGTTTGGGGTGTGCCTGGTCAGAAGAAGGTATCAAGCTGATTATAAAATGAGAGATGAGTTACTTGACAGGTAGAGCCGCATAACTGGAGAAGAGGAAACAGCCATTGGCTCAAGCTTACATTGCTTGAGATGGGCTTAGTCCTCTGGGAGGAAACCAAAAGAAAGATTTATTCTATCAAAATGCATAATATGTCACTGAAAATCTGAAAAATATTCCTTTCTGGGATTCAAACAAAATGAGGATCCTTCTATGCCCTTCACATCTAGCCTACCATATAATATGACTGAGGCAAAATTGTTGTCCCAAATCCCACACATGCTCTTAGTAACTTCAGTGATTCAGCAGACAACAGGAAAGCCCCAAATGCTGCAGCTTCTCACTGTTTCATGCAGACTTGTGATCACTGTGTGCTTTTATATTTGGATTTCCTCATCTTCTTTCCAGCATTCAGCAACCTGCTGAAGTCAACTCCCTCTGTTCTCCTTCCCAGAAAAGGGAGGCAGCTGGGTTGGTGTCTGGCAGTGTGGTCACTCCCCCTTGATGACCAGATGAAGGACAGCTGAGAGCCTTTGGGGACTGTTACTTAGGTCAGTCAGAGTCCTCTAAGGCAAATGCCATAAATTCATTCGGCATGCCAAACTCATAACACATCAAGCCCTATCTATGATCTAGATGTCAGTAAGCAAAAACTGAGCTGTTTTAATAACATCTGCATCCTCCAAAGACTTGTGGAACTGTAGCAAGGCAGTGTAAAGAGTTAGCAGAAATCTCAGATCTTCTCACTGACTGCTCTGTTGTAAGCAATCAATTTCTCGTTAGCTGTTGGGAGGGGAAGTGAACTTTGCTAATGCCCAGCAAGAAGTTACAAAAATTAGGAAATGCCATCCCTACAAGGATAAACAAATATTTGCAGAAAAGTATCTACAAATTGCATAAATTTCCTCCCACACCACTTCCTGTATTCTAAATGAAGAGGTACCTTTGAATAAGCTACATTTAATGTGTGCATGTTACAGTGAATGTTGATGTCTGAATGACCCTCACAAATCTTGAAAACGAGATGTAGAATCTGGAATTTTGATTATTCATTTCAAATCTGTGTTAATTAGGAGCAGAAAGTTCATTATAGGGGAGCTTCTGGGAGTCTCCCCAGAAGTGTCCCAAGAAGTGACATTTTTTATCTTAGTTCAGGAGCTCCAGAATCTGTAAGAGCTTTGAAAGGTGCCATTTGCACATTTGTCATAGTAACAAGGAGAATCTGGGCTTCTTTTGAGAGAAAGATAGGGGTGGATACAGAAGCATCTTGCATCTTTTAAAAATAAGACAATCATCTGAATGAGCATATTTCTCATGAATGATTGTATTTCTCATGAGTTCAATGAAGTATTATCATTGAACCACTGAAAAGGGCATGGAAATTCTGCATTTATTGGTAAGCATTAACTGTGCTGCAGATTGCTGTAAGCAGTCACTGACTGGGATTTAATTATGTGGTTTGAATTTTTTTTTATCTTTAAAACAGAAATGAAGTGACACTGACATGAGAGATAAGGGGAGAATTTGGAAAATCTGTCACCTTTCTGCATTTAAGCCTGTTCTCCTAGAAGCCTCCTAGAAGTTCATTCTCCTGTCCTCCTCTCTCAAGAGGAATCTTAATGCCAAAATAAACTGGATGGATGGATTTGTTATTGATGTTCTATTAAGTCAATAGAGAAATGTTAAGTGGAAGTGATTGTACGTAAAAGGGCAGCATGGAAATAACTGTGTCTCTTCTCCATCCTCTGATATGTTCCTGTATCAGGATTTATAACTAATCCAATTTAACGCACACTTTCCTAGTGATCACCCACCCACTCATATGCTAGCATAAAATAGGCAGTTGTTGCAGGTTTCCTTCATCCTTGGTTGAGTGTAGAGTACACATGGATGCCTGGGAGCATAAGGATTCAGGGAGAAATTGTGGAAAAGTACTAGATTTTCTTAATTGCACTGAGATTAAGCTTTCAAGCTTAAGATGTGAGCTATAAAACTTTCCAGTTTCCAGGCACAGCAGTCTAGTTTAACTTATTCACACACTGCTGCTGTGACTTGCTCTTAAAATATTACGCTAAGAGAGTAAGAATTCAATCAAAGACTGGATTTGTACGCAAAAAAAAAAAAAAAAAAAAACCACATTTCATTAGTAACAGGAGGAGGAGATGTGGTCAAGGAGGGTGAAGGGGAGTGAACGGGGGTAAGAAAACAGAGTCTTCAGGCAGCTTTGCATATGTCAGTCAGCAAGGCCTCGGTTCTGTAAGGCCTTAGGAATATGTTTGAAGTTACACTTCTCCAGTGAGAGAACCTATAGGATGTGAGGCATGTGGAGTTGGACAGCAGGTCAACCTGTTCCTGCATTTGCTGCCATGCATTGGGTGCTTCTGGTCCCCACATTTCTGAGAAACAGAACTGGTGGGGTTAAGTTTCTTTCTCATGAAAATAGCAGTGTTTGCAGATTATTATGTCTAGGTAATTTTGCAGGTTGTAAATCTAGGCAGAGCAGTAATTTGGTGGTCATGTTCCTTTTTAACTGTTCCCTTTATTTGTAAAAACATATTTCTCTTAGGTTACAGACCTGCCTACCTGCTTGTGGGAACAAATCTGTTGTTGTATATCTGTTTCTACTGTTACCCTTTTCTGCATTTTAGGATGAATTGCTAATGGAGATCAGAAATAACATAACAAGACTTTGCTAACAGCAAAATCTATTTTAATACAAAAAGATGCCTAGCTTAGTCTACTTGTGAGCATAATGATAGTATTATTTTAGCTCAGCATTGAAAGGTAATTCATACTAAGGGCTCCAAATGTTACCACTTTCAATGAATATTTTAGTGTTTCTTCTATCCTGTGACACATAAAGCTTAGGAATTATATTGTGCATTGTGTATTAAATATGAGTATCTGCAGCTTATAATATTGTTTTGCAGAATTCAGGAGCACCACTATACAGCATCTTGGGTCACTTAGTACTTGTCACTGTGAAATGTTTGTATGGGATTTAAAATAGTGCATAATTTACTTCTTCATGCCCTGGGTGACTGTGCAAGAAGCCTAGTCAAAGTAGCCAAAATGAGTGGGTCATTTTCTATACTCTGTGTGCATTTCTGGACATGTTGTGTCCTTCCCTTATAGTCTACAAGGAGAGACTTGTTCCTTGTGTATAACCCTGCAACAGAATGAGAGAGTCACAAGGCAGGATAACGGAGAGGATGGGGTGCAGATCGCTTAGTGCTTTGCACTCAGATACCCAGTGTTCATTACCCCTTGTGTTCAGAGCAGTTCTCTCCCTAGCAGAGTTGATGACTTCTGCTGGAGAGACTTAAAGTTTGGACGTTTTCGGTAAGCTCAGGAGGGCAAAAGAGACCCCTTTCTTCTGCGGGGTTCCCCGGAGGTAGGAGCAGGAGGGCGGCTGTGCTCCCGCGCTGCTGCTGCCCGCGCAATCCCGCGTGTCCCGGCGCTCGGCGCTGCGGCAGGTTTCAGCAGCGGCCTCTTAAGCGCCCGTGCAGCACAAGGGCTGCGGCCTCCTGCCTGCCCAAGGCTCTTGCTTTCTGGGGAGAGGTGGCTGTTGTTTTTCCGTGCTTGCTGACGTCAACAGAATCGCCAGATGGCATTTCAATGCTCTGCAAAGAGACAGGAGCCTTTTATTACTGGGGGTCACGTGGATCCCATTCATTTGCATTCCCAGAAGTGGTCTAAAGCTTTTCCTAGCTGCACAGCCTACGAGTGCACAGCACCTTCCTGAGGCTCAGAGGACCTTTTGTGGGATGTGGTTACCTTCAGTGGATCTGATAAGAGGCACAGGGAGATGAAGGTTTTGCTTCACATCCTTTGCACCGGCAAATATGAAAGCATCCAGACAGTTGTGCTTTGCAGGGATTATTTTTTCTTTTTTTATTTCTGATGACCAATTATTACTTTTGAAAACTCAGGGCAATAAAGGGCTATGGATTAGCTGGGGGAAGTTTATTTAGTCACTCAGCTCCAGGTGACTTAGTAGCTTGCCGAGCCAAAATGCAAGTCTAAAATTGTGAAAAGCATTAGCAGAGGTGAGGAAGGGCTCTAACATTGGAGCAGGACTGTGTCATGCCCGACACGTGGAAATGGAAGTTAGTCCTTTAACACTGCTAAGCAGATGACTGAGAACTCGGTACCAGATGCACAAGATTAAAGCAATTTATTTGGCTGTCCTGGAGCCATCCCTGCAGCATCTGAGCAGTGCATGGAGGCCAGAGCAGTCCCTTACTGACGTGGTGACTGCAGCAGCAGTCCTAGCTAAACCAGGCAAAGAGGAGCATGTGATTAGATTTCCAGTGGGCTGAAACCTGGAAGAAGTGATCTTGGAAGAACTTGCAGAGACTGTGGCAGTCGTGTGGGGAAGGAAAGGGAAGCCTGCTCTGCTGTTGTTTTAGTGGAGCACAAGGCAGTGGATGCGCACGCTGTTCTGTCTCTGTGCTTGTGACCAGGACTCCTCAGCAGCTCTTTCTGGGCTTGGATCCTTTCCAGTGCGGGTGCTAGTGGGCGCGCGAGCTGCCCAGTGCCGCTGTTGGTCAGCAGCGGAGAACGTAAAAGGGGATGTGGAACAGGCAGCACTGTGCAGGACAGTGATTCATTACTACAAGTGTCTTCTGTCATCCTCCCCACTGCATGTGTTGTGCTTTAAAATGTAAATTCCCCTCTTCGTTTACCAATCACGAATCTTCTGCCTACAGTAGTATCTGCTCCTCCTCTTCTCCCTGCTCTTCCTGGGAAAGATGAGCCTTGCAAGTACCATCTCAGAGATGATGAAGCTGGTTCACAGATGGATTTCTCAATTGAAAGGGAGCAGCAAGACTTTTTTTTTTTTTTTTCTGAGAAGGAAAGGCAGGAGCAATTCCTGGTTTTCTCTGAAGCAATCTCAGGAAGAGAACACAGCTCTGTGGTACTGTGGAAGGACAGCTAAGCAGTCTGGTTTCAACCCATATGTTACAAGCTAAAACTAAGAGTCCCCTAAACCAATGTGAGATTGCCATTATTGCTCCAGAAAAAAAAAGCATTAGTTAATCTCTGCTCGCAAGCCAGCTTTTAATATATCAGCAGTATCAGCTTCCAAACAATTTCTTGGTGCTTCCTTGCGCAGAATACTCCAGTGACAAAGATGTGTGCAATTTAGCAAGGGCCATCTGTATAAAAAAATATATAGGGCGACACAGCCCTGTGATCTTTCCAAGTGTGAACACTTTATGGCTTAACAAAGTGTCATTGAAAGGCATGAGACAAACAGCATCACGTACTCCCCTTTCCTGCTCCACAAACCATGTGTTAATGCTGCTTACCCTTGTCTTACCAATTTTCCAGCTGTATGACATGCACTAAGTTCTGGTGATTTATCATGGTATTCTGTGTGTGTTAAGCATTGCTGCGATTCACATGGCACTAAGTGGTTGCAGAAGAACACGTGAATAAATATTATGAATTATTGGGCTGGCTTGAAATTTGGTACCATTATAGTCATGGCTAGGAAGCAAAGGAATTATTTTAAGCTGGGACGGAGCAGACTGGTTGCCGTTGCAGAGCACAAATAGCATTAACCAAGTTGACCCTGCTTTCATAACTCCACTCTTCAGCTGGGGGGAAGGCAGAGCACAGTTTCTTTAGGGCTGATGCAGTAGGGAAACTTATTGCTCACGCAGTGCTCTGATACCTAATTGAATTTCACAGGGGAGTAGGGACTGGCGTTCGCCTCGTGATTCACAGAGCATGGAACAGGAAGCAGCCTGTCAACTTCTAGGGAGCTGAAGGGGAGGAGAGCTGCTCAGAGGCAAAACAAAAATGTGTTTTGTGAGCAGGAGCAGCTCGTGAGCACAGCAGGCCGGCTTCGGCTCTGCCCCGACTCCAGCTCAACGTAGAGGAGTTGCTCAGCAGAAAAATTTGTCCCAAAGTTATTAGTTTATATTGTCTTGAATGGAGATGGGTCCTCTGGTGGACTGGAAAAAGAAAAAGAAAAAAAAAAAAAAGGGGGGGGGAGGAAAAAAGAAGGAAAAGTGAGAGTGAGTCTAAAATGTGCTCCTTCCATACTCCCTTTCCAAGTTAATTCTTAGTTTTTGAATCACTTCTACAGTCACAGTAGCCTCTACCTAATAGCAAACGTTGCAGAATACCTTGCATCCTTCTGCAAACCACATCCAGTGCTTTCATTTGGAAGCCGTAATGCTCAGTGGGATAAACTGAAATGAACCATGTGTACACCGACATGTACATGCGAACACTGGCTTTTTCCTTTCTTTTGCTGTTTCATTACTGGCATTTACTGTAACATTTTTTTCATTCTCATATTTCCATTATTATTTTTATGTGGATACTCTCAGCAGTTTTGTTTTACAAAAAAAAAAAAAAAATCCTCAAAGTTAGAGGGTGACTTCATACTAGACACCGGACTACTGTAGATGGAGTTTTGCCTCTTTTTAAATACATTTGACAGAAGATGGGACAAAAAAAGAAGATGGGTGGTAGAGGTGGCATATATATGTTATCCTTAAATATGTCTAATTTCTTTAAATGAGAGAATCCTGCTTCCTTAATGCAGTTGTCAAGCCCTGAATGTGAATTACTGGGGAGTTCTGTGTGCCTACAGAAATGTCCCTGATCCTTCTAATACGGAATATTTTAGCATGAGGGGTCAGGGCAAAATGTTATGAGCTTCCTTCCAGCTCCCCCAGATACAATAATTTCTCTGTTTGTGTAAGATTTTCAAGATCACTGGAAAGAATGCAAACAGCAAGAGACTACTGGGCTGATATTTAAAAACATGGATGAATGTTTTTTTCCTTGCGAACTGATAGTAGCATTTTACTGACCCAGAGGAGTTAGGGTTTTGCTTTGGAGGAAGAATAGTGCCATCTGGTGTTCCCGGGAAAAAGGCTTTTCCGCACGGAAAGCAGCGCCCGATGCACTCCAGGAGCGCTGTGATGGACTCTGTTAAAAGCTGGGCTCTCTTGTGCAGTTGTTCTCATGTTGTGCCCTCTGTTGAGGGGCTTTTAGGGATAATGCTTTATTCTGTGCACTAAATGTTGGCCAATATTTAAGCAGACAGTATCACAAAGCCCTCAAAATGGAGCAGAAACCCTTAGACCGGCTGTTGAATTTGAGGTGATGCTTTATCGTTTATGTCTGGCTACTCACTACCCCTAAATGCACATATATCGGGACTCGGAGTTAAGTATCAAGTCCTATTTGCAACCTGCCTGTTTGTATTTAACTGGCCTGGGCTCCCTGTGCAAGGATTAGGGAGCCTTCAGAGGCAGCTTTTGCTTTTTCACTTTATTGTTGGTTTCAAAAGACCAACTCAGTGTTAATTCCATTTGTTCCAATTCCTTTTTTTTTCCTGCCCCCTATTTAAACTTAGCTCTCGGCATCTTTAAGCATGAAGTATGCTACCATGACTCTGTATAGAACTGGGTCATTATGTAGTTAGTTATGGCTTAAGGGCATATTAGTTTCGTGTCAGGGAAGCCCCATTTTAATTGAAGGTTTTTTTTCCTAAAAAGCGTAACAAAGTGAAAACCCTCCATGCCACCTTCTTGTGCCACCTTGATTCTGCTGACAGAAAATCAAGCACGGTCTTTTAATCCGTCAGGGAAGATACAAGGGCAAGTGAATGAAGTCTTGTGCATGTGCTTAATTTGTGGGTGGGATGACTTCCTCTTGCTGTAATATCATGTAGAAGGTTTCTAGTTTGCTCTTTATAGTGGTTTTTTTGACTGCTCAGATTAAGGGCAGTCTTCACATTACTGGCAAGATGCCAGTCTGCTGCACAGTATGGGGTTGGATGATATATATTTCCTGGTCTGTATTAACATTTTGCTATGCATTACAGAAATTAAAAGAAAAATCATGTAACTGAAATCTTTCTCCTTTCTGGAGAAGCTTGCTTCCTATTCCTAATGCTCTTGCCAAAAATCTCAGCAAATGCATTATGAGCAGGAGAAAGGTGGACAAAGATTATTTGTCAGTAGATTTTATGGATCCTTTAATACGAGGAAGGGGGATTATTGGGGTTCACTTGCAGAACTCAAATTGAAGCAGTCAGGGAGCTTATACAGATGTAGGAAGACTTCCTGTTACTTCATCAGCAGACTTGGCCAAGCACTGTATGGCAAATAATTTTGCTTGTGGTCTCTTTCAGTTGGTTAACAAATATGTTTACATAAAGCATTGCAATGAGAGAGAGGTTCATAGTTCGTCACTTGAGTCAGTGATACCAAGTCAAGTGTTTCCTTCTGATTAAAGTGCTCCTTTATTTCAGTGGCCCTGAGTCACCTCCTAGAGTTACGCTGCCTATAGAAGGAGAGTTTTAACTTAAACACCCCGCACTAGGTCAGCAGCGCTAGAAAGGCTGAATATCAAAGTCATCTCTGCGGTCTAATCCAATATGGATCAGTCCCATTCGAGTCAACAAAGAGCCCTTCAGCGTGCGCGCGACGTGCCAAGACTGCGCAGCAGTCCGAGGCAGCAAAAAATGCAAATGTGGCAACGGGCGGTTTTGCCGGGCCCGAGTCACAACCTCCGTGACAAAAATTCAGTGACTTTGTTACTGCAGCGTTTTCAGAGGGGAGGTTTAAGTTTTAGAAAGTTGAAATGACTTCTCGTTCCTATTTTTTTAATAAAAACTCTTTAAAGTTGCTGAAACAAAGCCAAAACAAGCTCTTTCTGTTGCCAAAAAATTTCCAAAACAATCATTTTTCTGTTGTGGAACAAAAGATTTTTGGTGCTTGCCTGAAACTGTCAGTAAAATGAAAACTTTTGGGTTGCTGTGTTCAAAATCTTGGTTTTGGTGCTGAGGACACAGTTCCTATCTGTGGAAGACGACTCTGAGGCACATTTGTGTCATTGGAAGTAGAGCATCAGGAAGTAGCTCTATAATATCTTCACGATGCCAAAAGATTCCCTTTGATGCAGAATACCACGGCTTTGTATTGATGTGTTGGAGTTTGTGGGTCGTGTTGTGTCCATTCAAAATGAGCCTACCTACTCCATTCAGTAGCAGCCAGCGCTTCTGGTGCATGCTCCCCTGCCTCATCACTCATTCCTCACTGCAGGGCCTTCAGATGAACCACTGAATTTCCAGTTCACAAAGGATTTAATGTTTTAAATAAACATGTGTAACCCACAGTTGATTTTCTTAATGCTACGTCCAAGCAGAGAAATAAGTCACTGCGGGAAGAGAAATCATTGCTTAAACGGGTTGCCAGCGTAAGCACCAATGCTTCATGGTGCTTCTGTGTCTGTTTGTTGGTCTCTATGGCTCTGTTGCCTATTGTAAATGAGAAGTCAAAGCTACTAAAATTAGAGGCGAATTTGAATCCCAGCCTTCCCAAAGAACCGAGCTACCCTGCCCTTGTCAAAAAGAGCAAATGCTGACGCAGGTAGCAGTGCTTCATAGGGTGAAATGGTCATGAAGCCGAAGTGCAGATTGGATCCATCTCTAATTAGAATTAGGAGGCAATTGGCGTATCGTGATTATGGGCACTGTGGGCCCTTCTTCTTCCCCCCTGCTCCCAGACCTCCTCCCCAAATACAAATCAAGAACTGTTCACAACCCCAAGCCACAAATTTCAAGTAGGACTTTTCGTAGATGAAAACCATTAAGGTGCTTAAGGACATGACCATTAAGGTGCACATGACAAATCAGTTACCAGCTTGATGGAAGGAGTTAATGGTTGCCAACGTTGCTTAGAAAGCCACAGAGCCTTCCCATCCAGTTCATAGATTACAATGCAGAACAACAGTGGCTGGAAAGGGCCATCTCATGCAGCCTTGGATGGATTGCCTTAATCTGCTGTATACCTTACATCTCAGCAGGCAAATATTTTGGCTCAGTTATGACAAGGACAAAATATGCCTATCATACAAATGAATTCAGTGGGTTTTTAAGTTGTTCCTTGTAAGTCAGTGATGAAGCAGGTCAGGATATGCCCCAGTCCTCAGGGCTTGCCAGTCTGTCAGGTTATGTCTGTGTTAAGTGAAGACAAGCATTTTAGCCTCATAGAAGGATAGTGTTACACTCTTCTTGTACGTGAATGACTGTGTCTGATCTGATCTTCCTGAGGTATCTGCCTATCCGTGACCAGGGAGAGCTGGACTTTTTTTACATATAGTACATACTTTATGTACTTCTTGCAGGTCCTGGGTTTAGGTGGTAGCGTAAAGCTTAGCCTGCACTTAAGAGATCCCCACCCCAGCCCTGCAGGGCTGCTGATGAAGGATCTGGGAACTACAGTCCCTGAGGCTGCAGTCACTTTTCCTGTGTGAGTCATCATGTAAGAATCCAAAATTAAGTCTTAAATGATTGATTCTCTTCTCACAAGAGTTCAATAGTGTCATAAAGTCATGAGAAAGAAGAGGAGGCATCTATGGGACACCAGGTGATTAATTGGTACTAGAAAGAGCTCTGTACCTCAGGAGATGTAAAATAATGTGAATTGAAAAGTCTGGTGGAAAGATAAAAAGTATTGAAATTTGACTGTTTCATTGCAGTGAGGCTATTGACTTTTGATGAGCACAAGATTTACTTGTTTTTAAAAGGTGCAGAATACCTTTTGCTTAATATGTAAAATATGGCCCAAAATGTGCAGCCGGCTCCTATTGTTTCCAAATCCCTGCCATAATTTCAGCAAGAACAGACTAACTTGAAGAACACTGTATCTACAGCTTCACCAATGATTAATTCCTAGTTTCTAATTTTATTCTTTTCTATTTTTGAAGACAAAGTTAGATATTTTTCTATTTTTTTCCCCCTCGTGGCAACTCCCCTTTCATATTTAAGAATATATTCAATGCTCTCTGTAGCAATACTTTATCCAGAACATAATCTTTTGTTATAATTAAGAGCCTGCACTTATTTACACTGTGGTTTTGGTGATATTTAATAATGCTGTACTGTCAAACAATCTGCAGTAAAAGACTGCACCGAATGTGAGCTTTTAGATAGCACGGTTGATTTTCACGTGGATTTCTGCACCTTCCTGCGAAGTGCGATGTCACTTCTGAAGGTGTATCCTAAAAGAAGCTGAGATACTTTGAAAGGGGGAAAATGAGAGGAGCGTGTTGCTCCTTTTGGCTTTGTTCTCATGTGCCGGAGGAGACTGTCAGCGAGGAGATGTGGGAGGATTAGTTGGTACTCAGCTGAGGGGGAGAATGGTGATTATTGTTTTCGATGGCTCTTTTTTTAACGCGTTTCAGAGCATCGCAGAATTAAAAGAGCTGTCCACGCAGAGCCAGCAGCCGGGAGGACTGGAGCTGGAAATCCCATGGGGTGAAAGCCGCAGGTGGTAACAGGCAGCTCGTGGGATGTGAGGAGCGCTCCTGGTGCGCGGCTCTGGCTGCAGCCCCACGGGCCAGCGCTGGCCACAGCCCTCACCACTCTCTCTGCATCTCATGTACAAACTGAGGAATAGTATTAGAAGATAACTGAGGACAGCCTCCTTGGCCTGTGTTATTCAAAGCAAATTTGAGCCCTATTTGGGATTTAATTTTTTCCATCTGCGGTGTTCTAAAGAAGAATAATTATTTTTAAAGTTGCAAGCTGAACGGGAGTGGGACCTCTTTCTAAACAGTAAGCCCGGACTGTTCACCACTAGCTCTGATCTGCTGTATGTCGCTGAATAGCTCTGCAGGCTGTGGTAAGTCCTGGTAGTTTATAGGTACTGGGCACTCCGGTTGCTCACAGTGTCCCTGGGAGTTGGGTGGCTGCGCCCATGAAGCCCTACTGAGGACATCAAGCCTAAGTGCTGGCATTTCCATGAGATTTCCAAGCCAGGACCAGGAGCTCTTAGCGAGGACCCAATGCTCTGGTGTCAGTCCTTGAGTTCCTTTCCTGGCATCCTTCGCTTGGGATATCTTTTGGAGAAAGCCATCTTGCAGCCATCTTGCAGCATCTTCATCTCACAGAATCACAGAATCACAGAATGATTAAGGTTGGAAGGCATCTCTAGAGACCATCTAGCAGCTCTAGGGACCTGCTCCAGCAGGGACACCTAGAACACATGGCACAGGGAGGCTACGTGGTGAAAGGGTGGCCATTACCCCTTGTCCTGTCACTGGCCACCACTGAGAAGAGTCTAATCTGGGCTTTCCCCAGGAGCCAAAGGGAAAGCTGGCCTGTGGTTAGCTCGGCAAGAGGGGAGGATAGCTGAGATGCAAGTTTCAGTTAAGACTGCAATACCATTCCTCTAGATGTGTTTCATCCTCTGGGATGCTGTGCCCAGTTTACAAGACGTGTGTGGAGGTGTTAGCAGCATCCTTAGGCATTTTGGTGGATGGCTTCTGCCAAACCACAGAAAACATGTGAAAGACTAGCTATGATTTTGTTTTCCCCAGGGACTTTATAACTAAATCTGCGCATATCAGGTTAGGGAAAGCAAAAGGCCTCTTCCTAACACTGGAGTGATGCCCTTACTGACTGCTGCAGATTAAATGATATCAGTTTTGCTAGGAATTGTTAACATGAATAAAACACTCCAACAGTGTTCTTGTAAACGTCTGAACAATTTCTTCTCAAATGCTGAAATAATTGGCCCCAGGCGAATACCTGGCATGGGCCACTTCAGTCTGAACTCCTTGGCTGAGGGAGTTATCACGAACCAAAAGGTCCTGTAATGGAAAAAGTTTAGTCAGCTTTAACTGTGAGCTTTATGAATGGTGTCATCTAAGATAGAGATGCAGGAAGCAGAGAGGGTGCCTGCAGCCCCAGATCAAAGTTTGCTAGAAATGGCCATGAACTCCATAGATGGTGTAAGAAAAACACATAGTTTCCTCCTCAAACCAGTGCCTCTTTCTCTGAGGCAAAGTTGCCATTGCTCTGAAATGATTGAAGATTGTCTTTTGTGCTTATCTTCAAGTTGTCTTTTGTGCTTCTTTGTTTTTCTTATGGTTACGTGTCTCTGGGCAATTGAAAGCATTGAAAGCAAAACTGATGATTACAGCGATAATGAGGAAAGTTTTCCTCAGGATCACCAGGGCGAGACAAAGGAACATGATGCATATTCAGTCCTACCAGAGAGTGTGCCCTGCAGAGCTTGCAACTGGTCCCTCTCCAAAGTAGGAGCATTGAGCTTCACTGAGTAGGAGGCAGGGGTTCTCGGAAACGTCCTGGCTGCTTAGAGAAAAGGAGAAAATGCTAAATCTTGCAGTGACACAAAATAAAAATAAATTAAAAAAAAAAAATCTGTGCAAAACTGCAGTTCTGCAGCTTTAAATGCAGCGATGTAAATCGTCAACGAATTGTGTACGCGCTTTTCTTTTCTCCTTAGTCATTCTTGGGAAGGTGGAGTAGTTGAGTTGGAGGCGCCTTTAGAATGATTCATTATTTCCATAGAAGCCAATTCATGTTTATCCTTCAAATCACTCTGTGGATGTTAAAATAATGGAGAGTTATATTTGCTTTTAATTTTGTTTCCAGACAGCTTGGCCTGAATGTTCGTGATGTGACTTGGAAACTCTATCAGATTGTGATTTATTGTTGCTCGTAATTGTGTGAAGACTGCAGATCTGCTGGATGCTGCTCTTTTCCTTTTTCCCCTTCCCACCCGCTATTCTTTCACTTGCAGAGCATACTTTAGTGTAATGTGGTGAAAGGCCAGCCAGCATCTCGTGCTTTTAGGGCTTCTTTTTAGTGTACAAGCCATAGCAAATGAAGACTTTTTTTTTTTAATGTAGGACTGTGTGAAATGAATTGTGGTTTGTATCTGGTAATTGTTTTTTTCCTTTTGTTATTCTGTCATGCTTAAGTTTTGACTGGTTTGTTACTCATCTGTAGGGATGTCACTCGTCTTTTTTTGTGGGATGGAGAGAGAGTAGTATTCATTAGTTAAGCTGGATAAGTTCAGTTTTATGAGAATCAGATGGAGAACATCAATTGAGCAGAGGAAGGGGGCAGAATTTTATTTGCAGTAAGGCATCTGTTAGGTGTAACGATACCAAATCTGCTTCCCAGGTGGATTAGCTGTTTCTTAACCAGGAACAATTCGTAAACTAAATTTATCTGTAAGGACCTTACAGATAAAGCAATGTTTTAATCTCATTTTCCTTAAATAAGTTTATCCTATGCTGTTTCATCTTTATTTCCTCTAGTCACTGAGAAGCTATTCTCAGATTTTTATGTATAATATAATTTAATAGAATAAAACAAATGTCATTTTTGGGGGATAAAATATAATATAAAAGTCAGAGTAGAACAAATTCTGAAAGATTTTGTTCCAGCCATACTATAGAATACACAACAAATTACCCAACACTAACAATTTAGCAGACTATTGTCTTCATATTGCATTGAAGTGTGTAATTTGAATATTCCTACTAGCTAAAAGCTCTTTGCCCTGGCAAAAATTGGCTTTGTAGCTATAGAGAGGCTGCTGTGATTTGGACCCACTTAGAAGTTCCCGGTAGTGTAGCCTACGATATGAATCTGAATGTCAATTTCAAAAAAAAACCCACAAAAACAGCTGTCTTTCAAAGTTGTGAAAGTTGTAAGCAATTTAGATTATTTCTTATACTAATTATAAGTAAACAAATTTATTCGAGCTGTTTTTTTCCCCTTTGGTCTCTAGTCAGTGCATTTCTCATTCTCATACCCTAGAACATCATTTCTAGTCTCCACATGACATCGCCTAAATCCAACTGGAAGTGAAGTCACAAAGTGAAGAGAAAGCCAACCTTCTCCAAAAGTCATGCAAGGAAACTGCGATCCCAATTATACATATAGATCTGTAAATGGATACTCCAAAAATAAAATTCGCATTATCTTAGCTTTTTCTTTTTCTTTCTTAATCAAGTTTAGAGCTGGTTATGTTGTTGTTGACTGTAAACATGTTATTTCATGCCTGTATTCCCAAGTATCCGGCCTTTGGGTTTAGACAAGTAAGTGGTTTGGAAAGAATCCAGATCAGTTCATGCAGAGGCTATTCACATTAGTAGAAAACTATGTACTAAATTTGAGCATGGATTCTTTCATACATTTTAACCCTTAAAAATGACATCCATCTACAATTTTTAGGACTTGTACAGTATATTTGCAAGACTTGCACAGTCTTGCATAAATATTTCTCATCACCATATGTATGTTACCCAAACAATGATGGATTCCTTTTCCTTTGCTAAAACACAGTTTATTTTTTGAATAACAGTTTTAAAACTGTGCTATTTAAGCAGATTTTCAAGACTCAGCTATTTACTGCTTTAAATTAGGAAATCCAGTATTTATCAATGTTTTCTTGCATGCAGTTTGTGTGTGACTGTTTTGTGACAACAGTAATTTAAGTATCTGCCTTTTTATCTAGTCTGACCATTGGTAGGATTCCAGATTCATCCTGCAGTAGATAAAGTATTCAAGCTGCTGGAAAACAAAGGAACCATTTTCCTGTGCACGACTTCTGTGCATTTAAACTACAACATGCAAACTATGTGCATTTAGGATGGGTCATTCATGTGCTGCAATCAGTGAATCAGAGCAGCGTTTGCCCTCTCCTCTTTCTGCTGGCTGAAGTTCTGCTTGCTCATTTCTCATTTGAGATGAGCCCTGCTTTCCAAGGACTGAGTGTCGCAGCGTTGCGGTCCATTGGAGCACTATTTTGGCTGTGGCAAGCAGCGACAGCAGCGTAAAGCAGCTCCCTTTTGCAGGACAGAGGTGCCTTTGAAGTACTGTGTAAAGCCTTTTTGCTCAGCAACACTGTGCAGTGCAGGGTGCCACGTGGCACGCAGTGAGATCTGGCCGTGCTTTATTGGTGGCCCTGGCTCTCGGGATACGGGGACAGGGTACCAGTCTCTCCACAGCCCTGGCGAGGGGTATGGTATTGTCACCTCTGGAGCCTTTCCCAGGTTCAGTGCAGGCTTTCAAAGCCTTTTTTTCATTGCAGCTTACGTAGCCCAGTGAGAGCATTGGCTTGTTGTGCAGATGGGCACCCACCTGGTTATGTTGGGTGCAGGCCCTGCTCAGCCCAGCTCAGGAGGGAGGAGGATGCAGACCCCGGGCCTTGGCCTCCTCTGGTGCAGGAGGTGCAGGCAGCCACAGGTCAGGTCAGATACACCTGCCAGGAAGCAGGTTCAAGGCGACTCCACGGTGGAGTTTCCTTCTCCCCTACCCCTTGCATGGCGCTACATGGTGGAGAACAAAGCTGGCTGCTTTGCAAAATATTAACACCCTTCTGCAAAATCTGGGCCTCCGCATACGGCCCGCTGAGTCAGACTTGTTTACTTGCTTGGCGTATTAATCTCTGTCTCTGATCAGCAGTCAACAACTGCTGGCTCCAGGCTTAATAGAATTTCAAACTGTAGATCATGCAGTCTTGCTGAAAATACGAGGCTTCTATTGCACTTTGAATGATGCATCCTCCCTCGCTCCCCTTTGGTCTGTTTTTCAGGGCTGAGGTTAAGGCACATAATTAATTCCTCCCGTCCCAAGCTCTGTCTTTTAATTTTAAGAATTTTCTTTAGCATCTGCCAGAATCTTCTGCATGGACTCCTGAGAGGTTAAGCAATAAAAGGAACCATTAGATGAACTTCAGCCATTTGATTTTTTTTCGGTAGAATAAGACAACTCTTCACTATATGAAATAACTTCTTTCCTTTGTATAGCAAAGCAAACACTAAAGTAAAAAGAAGTTGGCTTTCAGGTTGCACAGGGGATGGAGAACGAGAGGACCTTTTCCCAAGGCTCTCACCTACATTTGCAAGAAGTAGGGCACAATTGGAGTGGACCAGTGGAGCAAAACAGCTAGTGCCAAGGTCCTGCTGTCCTGCTTCCAAAACCTCTGACCTAGAATGACATGCTGATGTGTACCTGTCATGTATCTATCACCTTATTCAAAACAAGTTTATTTCTTGCCTCAGCTCACATGTGGCTAAAATACAGTTAATATATCACTTTCCTCAAATTTTTGTTTTCATACTAGCTTTAAAGCTTTTTGTGAGCCTGGAACTGCTCACAAAAGCATGAACCACATCCTGATAGTGGATGTTGTTCGTCAGTTCATTGGAAGGCCCTTAAATGCTGTTCATGGTGGGTCACTGCTGGCCAGGTTCTGCTCCTTCTCTGGTTAAACAGGATCTGCCCAATTCTCCATCCTACATACTTCCCACTTCAAGAAAACTATATGCACTTCCCACAGGCCTAATTCTTCCATTCGACAAACAATATAGCTTAGATTTTGCTACAAAAGATATGGAAACAGATCAGCACAAATTCCTCTGGGAGGGTCTCCGAGGGATACTGCGTTTGCACCTCCTGAAAAGTCCCAGGCAGTGACAGCTGAACTGTAGTTAGGAGTGATGGTCACTCCTGGAGTACTTTGAACTAGTGGAACTATACTATAGAGTCACAGAGTGGTTAAGGTTGGAAGAGACCTCTAGGGATCATCTAGTCCTACCCACCCTGGTCTAGCAGGGACACCTAGAGCACGTGGCACAGGGTCACATATTGAGCCTAAACAGCTCCTTCAGATAGGCCAGGTAAGTTGTAGCTGATGAAAGATATGAAATTAAATAAGATGAAATTCCAGACTTCTGGTGGAGTGTGGCCATTAGACATGATGCTTCTGACCCTCCTTGTTTAGGTTTTATTTTTTATTATTTTTCTATTCTATAAATAAGCTGTATAACAAAAGTGGCTGCAAATGTTCACCAGAAATTTAGATACCGCTCAGCAGGTTGCTCACTTCTGTTGCCTTACGTATACTATTTTTGTCTTCTTCAGTCTTCTGGTACCAGTATTACAGTGGATATCGCTGTCATGGGAGAAGCCCATGGGCTCATTACAGACCTTCTGGCAGATCCTTCGCTGCCCCCCAACGTGTGCACGTCATTGAGAACAGTGAGCAACCTGCTTAATACGCAGTTAACCTTCCAGGCGATTCACAAGCCAAGAGTGAACCCTTTGGTGTCCTTCAGTGAGAACTACACCTGCTCTGACTCAGAGGAATGTCAGGAAAAAGGAGAAAAACTAGCCATTCCCAAGGTGAGTGCTTGATAGTCCTGCCCATCATGTTAAAGCTTGACTTATGGTTTCGTAACAAGGCTCTCCTTCAACTCATGACCAGCTTAACTTTGGTCCAGGCATTTTTGTAATCAGTTTTTTGACCCATGAAAATTCACATAGAAGTTGTGTCGTTTTCCTGGCAGATGTTTGTAGGAACTTAATTGAGGAAATGACAGGGAGCAGAGCAAGCAGTACCGTTTCAGCACCCATACTCAGACCTCTGCCCCATCACTTCTCATACAGCAATTCCTGTCCCATTCAGCATGCATCTGTAGGATGACCTTTCTAGTTCATAGGCATCAGAAGTGGGAATATAAGAGATCTTATTCCCTACTTTGAAAACTGGAATTTGAATTCCATAAAAATTTCAATCTTACTTCCCTGAGTTGAAAACATAAATCATTTAGAAATTAATGGAGAAGTCTCTGTTTGACAGCCTTCAGGAGCTTAGAATTGTTTCAAACTTTCCATGACAAATATTGTAAGCTCATGAGAAAGTCTTGAGGAAATAAATAAATATAAATTAAATAAATAACTTAAAATAAATAAATGAGTATATATAAAAATAAACCCCCCGATTTGTAATGTATGTATATTACTGCCTTGACAGATGGCTCTGTAGATACTCAGAATTCTAAAAGACTGGTAAATGACCAGTGTTACTTACATTTGGTGAATGAGGAACCAGAAAAAAAAATGCCTCAGCTTCTAAGCAGTTTGACATGTAGGTTCATTGCTAATTAGCTGCCCTGTGAGGCTTACATTTCACTTTTGGAACCAAACCAAAATACTTCTGTCCTGTGATTTCCCTTGTAAAATTAAATATAGGCAGACTACTGTTGCATAGGCAAATGTTTTTCACTTTATCTGTTCAAAATGCACAGCCAGCATTCATTCTAGCATTTTCTGGCATCTGAATTGCAACATTTGTGGTTATTTTCTTAATATATTTTAATTTCATGATTCTTAATACCCTATTTGCCTATGTTGCTGCTGTATACAAAAAAAAAAAAAGAGAGAAAAGAAAAAAAAATATGTATTCACAGGTTGTGAAAAATACATTCCAGTTAATTTTAATTTGCACGTGCATAGTGGCTGTGCTGTACAGCCTGAGGGAAAAGTTGTATGGAAGAACACTGCCATCACATGAGCAAACACAGCGAATGGATACCCACTTGCTGTTGCGTAATGCATGGTCAAGAGAAGAAGGGAAGGATGAAGAAATGAGTTAAATGCTGCAGAGGAATAATTTGTGACTAAAGAATTCACTGGCCTAAACACATTGTGGTTCCCAAAAATGTAACACGTTTGCAATAATTTATTTAAGTACCTAAATATAGATACCATAAATATAGCTCCCATAAGCATTTGAGTGTTTAGAGTAAGGAATTAATACATTTATTTATTTGCTTGATCCTCCTAAGCCTCGGGTGTCTTCCATCTCATATCTCTTAAGCCTCTGAAAAGGTCAGAGCTCTCCATCACAGAGAAATATTTATTTTAGTTCTTAACTGTAAATACTTCACAAGATAAGAAAAACATCTTACAAAATGATAGCATCTGCAACAGCAAAGCTAACTCTGCAAAGATTGTCTCTATTATCATCCTCTATTTCCTCTCTCTGCCTTCCCATCTTGGAAAAATAATGGTACTGTTAGGAGGGAAAAGAAATACAGAGAGGTATTACAGAGGTAAAGAAAATTGCAGAGGTGGTCAGGAGAAAATTGCTATAAATTGTCATGCTCTCTCTTGAGGCTTTTTGAAAGATGTGACAGCCTAGAGCATGGAAGTCTTGCTTTAGTAGGCAATCACCAAACTGGGTAGATGTATCAGGAAAAAAAAAACAAAAACAGAGTTCTTCCTTATCCCATATTTTTTCCTTCTTGACTTGAATCTCTTCTGCCAGAGCTTTCATGGCAACTCACAGACTCACGGAACAGTTGAGAGCGGCTAGTCCAACCCACCTGCTCAAAGCAAGGCTGGCTAGAACAGGTTGGCCAGGACCATGTCAAGTTAGGTTTTGAGTATCTCCAAGCTGAACAATCCCACCTCTCTCAGCTTCTTCTCCTAGGACAAATGCTACAATCTCTTAGTCATCTCAATGGCTCTAAATGACTTGCTATGTCACATAAGACCAAAATTTCTGAGTTGCTTAATGCTTACTTGGTGAGAGTACCAAGTGCTGAATGTCTATGAATACTGGATCATGGGTAGATTGCTTTCTCTTAGTTTCACCATCTCAAAACAGGCAGGAAGTTCCAAACCCTCGAAGCATTTTTAAAGCACCTGGCTGTGTTGATTTCAGTGGGAATTAGGCAGCTTAATACCTGGGAAAATCCAAACTTAATGTAACTGACCAGGTGTTGAGAGAAAAAGATACACAAACAATGGATTATGTTTTTCTTCAGCATGTTTAAAGCTCTTTTAAGCCTATATAAACTGTAATAAATTGATTTCTCTGTAGCGCTTACGGAGAAGTTTGCCTCCCGGACTGCTGAGACGAGTGTCCTCAACTTGGACCACAACAACATCAGCCACAGGATTACCTACGCTGGAGCCAGCCCCAGTGAGAAGGGATCGCAGTGCCAGCATCAAACCTCATGAATCATCTTCATCCAGGTTAGCCAGATAGCTCCTCTCTCTTTTGTGTGAGTTTCCACACCACAGGCAAATTCTTTCAGTTCTGTGTGATGGAGTCCATCCTTAAAAGTACTGTCTGCATAGCACCTTAAAGTGATAATTTTGGATCTCTCTGAATTGGTTTACCAAAGGAATGCAGATTAGCTAATTATGTTGGAATTATTCCCATTACTGGGAAAGAAAGTAGGGGGAAAGAAATCAATTTATGCTTGCAACGTGAAGAATGAAACTGGAAACAAGGCAAGATTATATGACTAACATTCTTGTTAGTCATCCCTGTTAACATCCAGAGGTCTCCTCCCTGGATATCTCTGAGGCAAGGGTCAATTCTAACACTTTTGGGAACATACGTTGTGATATGTTTCAGCCATTAAGCAAATTCATAACACACTCTCTTCAGGATACCTTGCTAAACATAACCTTTACCAGAATATGCACTTCTGTGCTAAAAAAACAGCATATCAAAAGACCCTACAGCACTGAGCAAGCCTGTGTCCCATTGACAGACTCATTTCAGCCTAAAAACGTTGTATTGTGGCTGTGATAGAGACACAAATTTAAAAGCTGAAGCTGAAGCCCATCTTTCTGTCAGTATGCCCGAGGTTTCAAAATTTGTGATGATTAGTACCACCAGTAGTTGACACTTTAAAATATCCCTCATCTGAGTTGTTTTAGCTAGCTGAAAGGATTTTCCTAATTTCCCACTGAGGTAATAAACACCGTTTTTCTGAGAGAGTGCAGACTAAATGCTGCCTTTATGTATTTAAGTATTTGTGTATCTAAGATGCACCCTATTTTCAGGGATCCTGTAAACAAAAGCTAATAGTGGAAGAATCACAACTGCAAAGCAGCATCATTAACAAAGGCCTCAACGTCAGTTGCAACAAAGTCTGTGGAGGCATTGTGCATTGTTTGTCTGGCTCAGAAAAGAGAGGCTTGGGTCCCCAGCGCTGTTAAGTTATATATATATATATTATATACATTATATATTACATGTATCACATAGCTGTTTCATCAGGGAAGGAAGTATACTGGTATACACTTCTGGTACTCCCCTTCATCCTTTTTGGCTCTATGACTATTTCTTCTCTTCTAGTCAGAACGGAGCAGAGCAGCTGGATAGTAACAGCACTATCCTGGGAAAAATAATGTTCATATTCCACCTGAGCCGGTGCTGTAGTTTTGAAGCTGTGTGGTGAGGAAAGAGCATGGCGATATTTCTTCATTTTGCTGTGGGCAAAGGAAGAGCAGATCAGAAGCACTAAATTCAAGCAAGAATTTAGACCTGTGAGCTAAGAAAAGACGTGTGCTTACCTGCAGTTCAAAACTTGGTGTCTATGGGGGAGGAAGAGGAAGGACTTGAGAAAGCCCTAATGCAGAAAGCCCCGGTACTTGTTGTTGCTTGGGTGAATATAGACCCAGAGTGATGGTTTTTATCAGTCTTTTCAGTCTCTCTTCCAGATCTGTTACTTTCCCATGCAGGAATCTCTCCTACAGAGAGCCTACGTGCTTACGGCCGCTTGTAGAGGACACTAAATGACTGGTGCAAGAAAAATAAATGATTATGCCAAAATTCCCTTTGTGAGGAGTCCCATGTATCTCAGCAAAAGTAAATATAAAGGAGCTATAACCAAATGGAAATACTCTTCAGTCACTGCTCCTCTGTGGTTCCCAGGGCCTGTTTGATTTATTTTGTTGATCCCAGACTCTCATGTAGTATGTAAGCATCCTAAGATGGGAATCTGAGGGAGAAGAAGGGGAGCAATTAAATATTATTGTTGGTCCTTTGCTGCTGCTGCTGTTATATAACGCTGCATAATGGGCCAACTAAGCAGACTATCAATTCTTGCTACGTTTAATGTCGCCAGTTGTATAATTATAGCTCTGTCAAGCCTCCCAGCCTACTGTTTGCAGTTCTTTTCTTACAGTAGGAGAAACAATGTGTATTCCAGAAAGAGGAAAAACAAAGCCTATAAGTCTATTCCTGAAAGTTTTGGCAGACCAAATACAGATTTGCTTTCAAGGAAAAGAATTTTGAACTGAAGGGGAAAAAAAATCCTGCCACTTTATTACCTACCACTTTCTCAGCACCAAATTCAAGTGTGCAAGAGGGGATGGAGAAGGGAGTATTTCATGGTGTCAAGTGGGGAAGGGGAAATGCCCATGGTGTTAGCCCATGGCTGCTTCTGTAACTACAGAATGTGCACATATACAAATATATGCCTTACAGCCTAGGACATCACCTCTAGATTTCCATAGTCATAGATTTGAGAATCCTTCTTTTAATTTTTTATTTAAGATCAGGAATCCTGCATTCCTGGTACCCCATTTGACTAAACTAGTAAAAGTGTTCTGCTCATAGTTTCAAATGATTGGTAAAAATAATAGCTTCCTCATTCCTGCCTTCACTCCTTCACTCACTTTATGTCCAATGGGGTTTCCTTAATAAGATTTTTTTTTCTTTTTGCTCTGAGCTAGTGTTTTTTATTCTTCCTGTCATCTGGAAATGCAAACAACCACAATAACAAAGACAGATGGACTTTATCTTCTTCTCACTTCATCATAGATTATATGAATTGTGAGTTTTGAACTTTGAAGATGATCAGTATTTTCTTTTTTTTTTTTTTTTTTTGTAATTCATTAAGTAAAGCCTGTTCCTCAAGAAACATAAAGTGTTAGGAGAGTTAAAACTTTCAGAACTATATATATTTTAGTTAGGAGTAGACTGCTTTCAAAGGCTGCCTTCTGCCTTGTGTTGCATCTCATTGCTCGCTACAGCAGGGATGTGGATTTGAGATTATGGGGAGAAGTACAGAGCCTGATGGGCCTAGTGAGTCAGTTCAGAGAAGTCATTGACCTCCTCATAAAAGCCCGTGCTACATCATTGCAAGGAGCTGACGTCTGATGACGGTCATTCAATAAAACAGTGATAATTGCAGTTCTTCTACTTCACAGAGCTGTTTGTCATCATCTGATATATAGTGATACCCCTAAAGCTGAAACCTGTCCTTCTCATAGGGGACCTTCACTTGCTTGGGCCCCCATACACCTCTCCTTTTTCTCCTTCAGTGAGTTTCTCTTGCATCATCAGCCAGGGCTCTTCAAAGCCTATCAGTAGTAATTTTTTTTGGATGCAACATGTGCTTAACATGGCTAGAACATGAAGTGCTTTACCTAGAGAAGAGACCTGCCACTAGCAGGCCCTTCTGAGGTGAACCATGCCTCCTGAGGATCTCCTCCAGGGCCAGGAGGGTTAACAGCTGCTTGTGCTGGCCACTGCAGCAGAGAAGTCAAGGAGACTGATCTTTCATTTACACTGAGAGCTCCTGGCAGTCTGGTTGTTGTAAGGAGACATTAAAAGAGGACATAAATGTAACTTATTTCAAGGCTACTTTTAAGCCTTTTTGTACTGTCAGAACAATATAAAGAAGACATCTTTGTGTAAACAAAGTGAGTAGCCTGGACACTGAAGGAAGTCCAACTTTGGAGTGTCTGCATTGTAAGTATTTTTGCTGAATACAATACTGGGCACTTCACAAATACTAATTCAGGCAGCAGATAAACACTGTTTTCCTCATTAGAGATGATGTGCTATCTCAGCATCACGGCGTTCTTGCTCCAGACTCCTTCAGTTCTTCATTCAGGTTTGTACATCAGCACCGTTTTCAACCGGGGTTATTTGCGCTCTCCTTTTCCAGCACTGACTCTTGGAACAGCTCGATTCTGATGACAATCACAAAAAGCAGGTCCTTCTCCGCATCCTACGCCATGTCTTCTACCAACCACCTGAATGCCAAAAGGCAGAGCCGGCAAGGTGAGTCAGTGCCCCTGGTTTCGTCCAACCCCCTTAGTTCCCAGTACCCTGAAAACTTGGTGGCTACCACATAGAGCTGCTTTGGGTCCCTGGGCAATCTGTGTCTTTCTTGTTTTCCCATCAATATGAGGACAGTTATTTCCTTTATTTGAAAGTAGTGTGGCTTAAAATACTGTAGCTCATGCTAATGCCCCCGTAAATGTTTAGACTTTTATGCTTTATGGAGGTTAGTCATGAAATGATGCAGTGAGCTCTATGCTAAATTGCTCTGTGATTTATGTTCATGCAATTCCCTTGACACCAGTAAGGTTGAGAAACAAATGTTTTCTATTACACTGGCTAAAATGGCTGTCTGTGTATATTGTCTGACTGTGATTTCCTGAAGCACAACTTTGCCATTTGGACTTTTAGGCAGCACCCGACCCAACTGTGCACATGCATATCTGAGGCAAAATTCTTGTAACTCCTAGGATTCTCTCTGCATATTAATTATTGAGAAAATATAGGTAGCTCTTTCTGATGTTTAAAGATGAGAAATTATGTGGGTTTATTTTATTTTACTTTACTTTATTTTATTTTATTTTATTTTATTTTATTTTATTTTATTTTATTTTATTTTATTTTATTTTATTTTATTTTATTTTATTTTATTTTTTTACCTAGTGTTTAATACCTTAAAAGATGACTTGTGTTTTAAAGAAAAAAATGGATGTGACTTTCTAATTTCCATATTGAAATATCCAATATGACAACCATGAAGTATTCGAAGTCCATAGTAACATGATTTTTTCACCTGTATGAATTCCAGGCAGGTTGATGTTTACCCATGCTTTAACTTGCAAATAAAAAAGATCACAAGGCCCTGTTTTTTTTGTTGTTTTTAAATCAGCCCATGTTTTTTTACAAATTTGCAATAATGTCATTCAGAAATAGTGACCACCCACACATCTGATGGAAATTGATAGATGCCTGAGGCCTGACATCCAAAAAGTCAGAGAATCCAAATTTAGAGATTACTGTGAAAATATGGCTGCACAATTATTCTGCTCTGTCACATCACATCTCCATCTCAAACTGGAGAGCTTAATGTCTTCTGGTACAGAAGCTACTTTGTTCTACTACAGTGAAGATTAAATTACATAATATTATTTTAAAAGAGTAGTGGTCATAAGCAAATAAATAAAATTAAATGTGGAAATAATGGAGACATAGCAGCAACAATCCAGGAATTTGTTTTAGAACAAAATAAACACCACTTAGACTTACGTTGGATTTTCAGAGATAAGCCCAGTAACTTGAAAAGGAGGCGTTAATATTTTGCACTTGGAAAATGAGATTTATCAATCCCATCAGACAGTTTATCTTTTGTCTGTTCTTCTTCCAAAAACTGTGAGTAGTCAACTCTGCTGCACAAAGAAGAGATCCTCCCCATGATGAAAGGAGAGCCCTGTTCCATCACAAGCAGCTCCCAGGGGCAGTGAGTCAAAGGAGTCAACTTTTGGGTTAAACTCTCTGTGCAGAAGAATCTTAGTTTGACGGTTTACAGTTTTAGACTTTCTAAAATCATGCATTTTCATTTAGGAGTTTATGTTCCATAAAAACAATTCTTTAGGTTTGCCCTGATTATTTCCAATTAAAATTTTAGATTTTAGCTCCATTCACAATATTTATTAATATTCACACAATATTATATCTAGTTGATCTAGATAAGTCTGTGAATTTAGGTTAATCCTGTAAATCTGCTATGGAACATGGCTTTAATTGTGCTTCAACACATCAGCATTTAAAAGTAGTACTAGCTCTACCTGTCTTGACAGAACTCTGTGGTAAGCTCAAGTGTTCTCATATGTAATTTTACACAATATTCAGTTTGCTGTTTTATTTCTTAAAGATTGCACATCTATGAAAGTTCGGAATTTCCTAAGTAGATTAATAGACTTTAAAAAAAAAGAAAAAGGAATTCCTAGTATTCTTCAGCTACTGTCATTATGATAAAGAAATTGGTTGCTGTGGCAAGACTTTTCCCATCATTTTTGGAAATAAATGGATAAATGATTAAGCGATAGATTATGGAAGATAGTTTGTGTCTTTCTGATGACTTATTTTTGATAGAAAATTAGGTTTTTAAAAAAACAAAGTATTTCAGGAGTGAGAAGCCCAGAAATAGCTGCAGAAAGACAACTATGGCTAGAGATATTATTGCGAAAGTTGCTGCTTAAATTCCCAAGATTAACTTGAAAATGATGAAAGATGACTGTTGTATTCTTGAGCAGTCATGAAGATTATCTAGTAATATGTAGCTCAAAGATAGTTTTTAATCAAATTAGCTTCTCTGTGCAAATAACAGACTGTGAAATATTTTTAAGGAGATATTTTTGTTGGATAGGAAACAGGTATCTCAAAGGATTAGTAAATGTGAAACAGAGCTTTCTGTATTTTAATGCAATTTCCACATGTTGTGGCCATCTGATAACGTCTTTTTAATTGTTCTGTAGGCCGTAGATTTCTGATCTCAAGTCTGCATAGTTGTACTGGTTGAATTAAGTCAGTAATACATACCATATGCTTGTTGAAGCAGTTGCCTAATCAAAACTTTGGAGATGCTGGATATCTCCAAGTAACAGTGTGGTAATTGTCAGATGTTATTTTGAAGTCTCAGGTTGTCAACAGTAAGTCATATTTTAACCTCATATCACAGTAAGATGTTATCAGGAAAAAAGACTCTGGAGCTAGGTGAATATATCCCTCAAGGTTGATAGTTCATAAACTTAGGTCAACATATTGCCTTGCTCAAAGATAATTTTTTGTGTCTGGAATGCATTTAGGTAATGGGCACAGTTCAAACAAAGAAACAGTTAAAGCTCCTGAGTTCTTTATATTATTTGGCTCTGAAGAAGAACTTGGTAAATGAACCGGGTCTGATCTGCTGTGGATGTTGGGACAAAAGTCAGAAGGAATGTCAATTTACATGCATTGCCTTTTAAGATAGTACTCGTTGCTCCCTTGCACTTCATTGTGAACAAGGCCTTTTTTATTTTTATTTATTTATTTTTTGTCTGAAACAAAGACTTTAGACTTTAAAAACTTTAGATTTTAAATCTGAAGCACTGGACAGGGTGCTCCACTTTGTCTTAGTAGTGGTACTCAGATGGAATTGGGGACAGGGGGAAATGCATCCTGCTGTCATGTGTGCGTGTGGGCATGAGTAGTTTCTCATACATCAGCTCAGGAGAACAGTAACCAGACACACAGCTAACGGTCACTAGTCCCCTAGTGAGCAATAGATATTTAAGAGTAGTCTCAAGTTGCACCAAATGGAGATCTAAATCTGGGAGGGATGTGCAAATGGCAAAGCTGTAAGTGTAATGTTTTATATTATTAAAATTTGCTACTACTAAATATTGGTGGGGAGTTTGGTGGTTTGTTACTAATTTTCTCACATGTAAAAATTCAAAATTGCTGGGGAAATGGGCAAACCTTTCTTATCCCTGCTTTACATACAGGGAGAGTCAAGCAAAGAGAAACTAAGGGAGAGACTAGCAATGTCTAATATCTAGGTGCTTATGTCCCTGGAAAATGCTGATACCAGTTATGATGCCACCAGTTCATACCTCTTATTTTGTGCCTCTCAGTTTGTGTATCCTACTCAACAGGGAGAATATGCTCCATGTTTTGAACCAGATCTTCACAAGTGCAAGCCACTGATACTAATGGAACTTCTCTGTGGCAGCCAAGAGTCCAGTTTGGAGGGAGGGTTTTACTTTATTTTTCATTTTGGAAGCTCTACTGATGCTTGTACATCTCCACAGGAGTATTTCTGCACAGTGAACTCATACATCCTCCCACTTCTTCTGCTGAAGAGCAAACTCTTCTTTTCTCTTGCCAGGAATCCCTCCAAATATTTCACCCCTCACCTCTCCATGCCATTCACCAGTTCAGGGGACCCCTGCCGCAAGTCCTACAGGAAAAACACCTTCCGTATCATTTCCAGACTCTACAGATACTGACACCAAGCAAGGCCTAAAGCCACACAAAGTCTTAACTGCTACTCAGAGTGCACCGAGCATGTCAGAACCCATCATCAGCTCCTCCATTATTTGCAGCAGGTAAGACAGTAGTGTGATACATGTTGAAATCATTTCACATTGTCCTAGCAAACACCTGAGCTGTGTACAAGGTCCTTTAATTTGCTGCAATGTTGTATACTGGCATTTCACCACATTTAAGCAACCCTTAGTGTATTAGTAATTGTGTATCCTGATGCCACACAGTGCTTTTAAAGTAATTCATAAATTCTTTGTCTATTTGTTGCAGATCCTTGAGTGTAATTTCATGTGTCTCTCATGCCATGCTTTAAACATGAACAGACACTTTAGGACCACCTTCCAGGTGTTTCAGAATGAACAAATCTGATGCAAAAATTTCACTAATAGGATTTAAAAGCTGCTGGCCTCTGCTCAATGTCTGACAAACATGGTCCAGTAATGCCTACAGGCTGTGTTACTGTGGGCAGTCTCAAAATGCATGACATCTCATCATAGGATAGAGTCAGATTATGCAAAACTGGAATTTGTTTTCAGAAGACAACTGCATTTGATTTATTCCTAGTGCTGAAAGATACATTAACAGTGTGTTTGCACATTTTAAGGTGTAACTTCTCAAATGGAACTCATCGGATATTAAATTAGATTATAGGAGTTTGCAATACATGTCCAGTTCTGTATAGTATTGAGTGTCAATATGAAGGAGCCTCTTCCAGAGTAGCTTTGGGGCTCTCTTACTCATTAGATGATGCTTTTGGTCACAGCCAGAGGACCTGTGTCCAGCATGTCACCTGAGGCCATGTGCTGGGCTAAGTGCTATCAAGTTGGATTATCTTTGGAAACAGTACTTAATTTCTGTCCCCAGAGTCATGTGTCTTTGGCTCTGTCTCAATGTGTCATGTGCAGGGGTGGGAAGTGGGAGTGAGATACTCAAAGCAGAGGCTGCAAATTTGTTCAAGAAAATTATACTGACACGAGTTCAGGCTCAGATGCTGATACTCTTCTAAAGCCTTGGGTGTGTAAGTGGAAATAAAGTGCTTTTCAAAGTTTTCAAAGATATTCCAAAACTGAGATTTGCACTGATTCATCTGAAAGGAAGCTGACGTTACATATAAGATGTACACCATAAACATGGTACCATCTTGTTAAACCGTGTTTATACTACTATTTCAATAAATATTGATCATTCCTTTTGATAGTAACAGTTGCCACTGCCAGTATCACCTTAAAGAGAGTAGTTATGTAACTGTTACATTGAAAGACTAAAATCAGAGATAAAATCCCCTATCAATGTTAAGGTTGTTATAGATAGTAATAAAATACATTTTCTACACATGCATGTGTAATCAGTGGTAAAATACTCATTACCTTTAATGTGACTAATGGCCTTTTTGTTCTGTGTAGGTTATAGAGCATACTTAAGTAAGTTCATAATTTCCTTGTTATGCAATGCTTAGATTGTGTAAGCAATGTGAATAATTATATTGTTGGCATAGGCTCTGTTATTGATTATATGAAACAAGGACATTATCTTAAATGTTATGGTGTAATTACAGGTAATAGAAATGTCATCCATTAATATTAATAAAGTCACTGTTCCTTTACTCCTCATTGAAAATTCCTAAGTATCATCACATTTCTCACCATTAATATATAAAAACACCATATCCTCCGTAGAAGTAGAACCAACAGCAGGTAATTAATGCCCTGCCCCTTACCAGTATAGGTGTAATATATAAAGCAAGCAAACAAAATGGCTAAGATATATTGAGAGAATTTAATTAACAGACACTGGGAATAAATCTCCTAAACTTGAGCAATCACTGTATAGATTGCTAATCTTCACAGTTTGCAGCCCTATGCATTTACACCAAAAACTGCCTTGCTATAAAACAATACCAAAGCAAAGCAAATTTCAACCAGGCAAGAGAAATAAATAAATGAATACATAAACACAGTAAGGGTAATCAATTTTAGATGGATTCAATATTTTGAATAATAAATACCAAGGATTTTTTTTTTTACTGCATACAGAGTCAAATGTGATGGGACAGAGTTTGAAAAGAGTGCAGTAACAAGGCTATATAACAAACAATGCCACTGAAAATAAATCTAAAATAATCGCTATTGATTCTGCTCGACAAATGAGGCTGGGATCCTGTGAAAAAATGTTATACAGTCTTGTTGAAATTATATTGCAACACATGAAGGGAATTGATTAAAAACTTTACTAGATAAATATACTGTGTGATGGAGAGTCAGTGTCAGGTGTTCTGCTAAGTAGTTCAGCAATTTATTTTTTTAAGAGAGCATTTTGTGTGGAGCAAACTTACTAAATCAGTTTGAATTTTTATATTTTCTGATACTCATAGTAACACAAAAGTCATGTAGCTTTTGTGAAGGACACAAAACCAGTGGAGGACTCTTGCACTTACAACCTTTGCTTTGTAGCTTGCTAACATTGACAGTCTGGAGACCTCAAGGACTGTGGAAGAGAAAAATGAATAGATTTTATAAAGCTTGTTTATAGACCTGAATGATAAAAAGATTTATTTGTTTGGCAATGTACCACATATCATTATGTACAGATTTGTGCTTTTATTTTCAGTTCTTTTAAGGAATTGATTACTTTTAAAGGGCATGCCAAACTCCAGAATATATTTTGGATGACCTTTTCATAACCATCAGGCCCAGGATTCTTGTATGATGCACGTGTATTGCTGCATAATATAAAGTCACACTGCTCTAAGTAATTTTGTAATAGTTGCCCTGCAGGGACTGTTATATGTAGGAATATATATACACGAAATACAAGCAGAAAATACTGAATCCAAGCAGAGTAAGAGATTTTAAAATGCCTGGTTTTCATGGAAAGACTTGCTAAGAGGCCACTAAATGATACTTCAGATTTGTTAAATTCTGTTAATATTTTCATGCTACATCATCATTCCTTCAGGCCCTGGATTCAATCATGTAGGGACATTGTAATTTGAGATGTTCCAGCTGCTCGATTTTTGTTTAGGGCTGAAAGGGAATCACACAGAAGGAATAAAGCATCGTAATGGAAAGGAAGAGCCAGTCATTTGGAAAGGCCTCAGTGGGGTTATCCTTCCCACAATATCTTTCTGTTTTGGGGATGGTGAAGCAAACTCTTTGCGTGTTGTTCCATTACTAAATGCCCTGATCCCCAAATCACTCCATTTTCTGTCCAAAACACCTCCTGAGTTCTGCTGTAACTGCTAGGTTGTCACTGAAGTAACAGCAATGTACATTTTTGCATTATTAAAGAGGAACATGTGTAAGTTTCAGTCAAGAAAAGGAAAATAAATCCACTGCCTGGCTGTACTCAACTTAAAAAAAAAAAAAAAAAAAAAAAAAAAAGAGCTGTCTTCCTACATTCCTAACTCCTGATTGAAACTTTTGCTCATTCTTGCAATTTTGTCCTGAGAGTGCACTCTGCATCTTGGCTTATGTCATATGATATAATCTTATGCTACCAGCAGGAAATCTTTTAGCATAAGGCTATCTAATATGCATGGTTCTTTTTATTGTGTATGTTTCTTGATGTTATATTTCAGCTGTGGCAGACCCTATAACCAAATAGAAGCTAGTGATGGGACTCTAGACAGAGGTGATGGTACCACACACACCCTGAATAGAACAGGTAATCTTTGTTAATCATATATCTCCTCATTCTTTGAAATTTAGTAATCATTTATTAGAAAGGTAGGTATGCCTCACTCTTGTGAAAGGAGAATTTATGCAGGTGAGATCACAGAAACTGTCTTTGAGGCTCCTTCCCTTGTGCTTTTACAATACCCTGGAAAAACAGAGTTGAAATATAAAGTAAATATGGTCTCTCCCTCATCTAATCTAGTTATGCCAAATCATAGTCCACACTTTTTTTTTCCCTCTGCAATCCCTGATCCCAGTTTTTGCACTCTGCAGGATATATACCTTGATGCCTTTGGGCAGATTGTCCGACTTTAGAGCCAGCCAAGCAGCACATATGTATCATGAGTCAGAGATCCTGTTGCTATACTCAAAAGGTCAGAGGATGACTTTCATGCTATCTTTTCTGTCCACACAACCCGCTTTGTGATTTGTGTTGCAGACGATCCTGCGCAAGCCACTTCCGACTATGAGACCAACAACAGTGACAGCAGCGACATTGTACAAAACGATGATGAGACGGATTGCTCCAAAGAACAGACTCATAAGGGATCTGTCTGTAGGACCTACACACCTGAGACTATCATCCTGCACCCCTTGATACCCCCTGAGGTAGCTTATTTAAGTACTACTCTCACCATGTACTCTGTGTGTACTGAGGAACTGGAGAAGAAAACGCAAGAACATGCCATGGCTTTCTAAAGATTGTGAGCATGGCTTTAAGCAGCACCTGCTGTTTTAAGCACCAGTAGGCTCCTACCTGGTGATAGGATGTCTGGCTTTGCAGGATTCAAAGGATCCGTTCAAATGTGCAGGAGATGCTAAGCACTGGCCACTTGTAAGACACTAACGACCTATTTTGATGACTAAATACAGGCTATTGGATCTGGCTTTAGGCACTTAGGAAGTGTTTGGCTTCTGTGTTAACATTCCCTTTAAAAGGAATAGATTGGGGGGAAAAGAAATAATCATCTTGGTAGTACCACCATTAAATATAGTCTTCCTGTTCAGTCACTTCAGCTTTTCAGTGACCTTATAATCTTGACTAATATACATTGTGGTGCTAATTTTAAAATAAATTATCACTTTTCAGAGGGTGCCACACATGATGTTATTGTCATCATCCATCTTGAACATAAGGACATCACAATGTGTTGAACATTTACAAGTGCTGGTCTTTTAATGTCTCCTGCCCTCAGGTGTAGAGGGAAAGCTGTTAAATTGTCCACATCCTGCTGCACAACTGAGTTGTTTAAATTTATGCTTCCATGAACTCTTATAAAATTTCTTGTAGTCTGTTGGAGTATGACATGATCAGGGAAAGTCATTTTTTCTTGAGAAATTTGGAGTTTTACTCAGTTGTTTCTTAGCAATGATGAAATGTGAGGAAATATACGGGGAGACATAATAAAAGAGGGGAAGACTCCTCTCTCATATTTGTGGAGCTTGAAAAATAGATGTGTTTCCGGGTAAGAAGGACAAGTTTTCCCTTGGAACATCCTCC
Source organism: Nothoprocta perdicaria (assembly GCF_003342845.1). Lineage (NCBI taxonomy): Eukaryota > Metazoa > Chordata > Aves > Tinamiformes > Tinamidae > Nothoprocta > Nothoprocta perdicaria. The sequence goes on from NW_020454772.1 coordinate 1,729,384, forward strand.
ATTAACCATGTTAGATTACAATGAATGGACCCTGATGGCGAAGCAGCAATTGAAGATTTTCCACTTTGTACTGCGGTAAATTTTACAATGGAGAGTGCCTCATTTGGAAATGAATGAATGATTCCCATGAATGAATGCCTCTCATGGATAAATTCAGAGACTGATGTTTTTATATACAGCATTTCCCATTCACTCAAGTGAAACAAATTATAGAGGAAAGGGACTTACTTCAGGGATGGTAGAAACGAGGACATCTCCACTGAGCTGTGTAAAGTACCATCGGCTGAAAGCCAATGTTAATCTGCCCTTAGTTTTGAAAAGCCTGACTTTTTTACGTATGAAATGCTTTATAGAATTAAATTTTTTCTTTATTCTGATTTCTGGCACAGGACAAGCCTATACTTGCTCCTGAGCCCCTGGTTATGGACAACTTGGACCCTCTGATGGAGCAACTAAACAGTTGGAATTTCCCAATCTTTGATCTGGTGGAAAAAATTGGAAAGAAATGTGGTCGGATTCTCAGCCAGGTAAGAGGGATATATCTTGTCTGAGATGACTGGACAGATTACTGGCACATTTGGGCAACGTCAGGTTAGGGCCATTGTCCTCATAAACTGCTCATCAGATGAAATGCAGTCCTGACCACCAGGTTCGAAACTGGCAATAGGAACTTTTTCTCATTAAACTCCATACTCTTTTTCCTATCTTTTTTTTTTTTTAATTATTATTTTTAAATGTGAGAGAAAGCATACACTATGTTTGGACAGACATATCTCCACTGGTGAGTTTAGGCAAACTGTTCTAAATGTTCTCTGTTACCTGCAGGTGCTGCCGCCACCCCTTACCGAACACTTTGTGACAGGATTTCTCATGGGTCCAGTGTGTAAGGGCTGAACAGTAAAAATACTCAGTTGATGCAGAAAATACATTTTGATACAGAAAATATGTTTTATCCTTTTTTTATCCTAGAGAATTCAGTGGGCTATGCAAGGTTTCGGGAAGGAGGGACAGAATGTCCTTTCTATGTTCCCTCACATTTGAAGAGTCAGCATTTATCAAAATTTATCAAAAGATTTATCAAAATAAATCTTGATTAAATGGCGAAGGCTAATATACTATTCATCAGGTTGCAAGAATCAACTAATCTTTCAACTACCTGCTTTTCATTCACTTGTGTGTGTTGAATGCAGATACTGACACAGCCGTTGTTTATCCAGCATGATTGATGTTGCTTTCATAATCGCTTTCTTGGCTGAACTTTCTGCTCTGTTTTTCCCCTCTTCCTGGCCCACTGACAAATCAGCCATTTTTTCTTGTAGAAAAATAGAAGCTTATTAAACAGAGAAAACAGTTTAATATTTAAGGATGGGAGGAAAAACACACAAGATTTTTACAGAGCACTATTCAATGATGCGTGCTGGGAAGAAGGAAATACGTTAATAGGTATAAGGTGGGACACTTACACTAACCTCTCTCTGTTGGGCAGATCTCAGTGCCTCAAGCTCCAGAAAAGACTATATCAAAGCTTGATCCTTTGATGGTTAACCATTATGCAGCTACATTCAATTATCCAGTGGTCAACCAGGAAAACCACTGCATGAATTCAGCTTTATTCTGTGGTTTGGCTTTTTATCATTCTGGAGATTGGCAAGTAACATCTATATTTACCCAGCTTGCCAGTTCTCTAGGTTAGTTCTAGGGAAATAGCCAACTACAGCTGTGTGGGGGTATGGATACAAATGATCATTTGGTTTCGCAGTGGACGTGAATATGAGAGTGAAAATGTGCTTCTAGTTCATCTTGGTTGTGTGTTTCCTAAGAGCAAAGCACGCTACAAAATCATAAATGAAACATAAGGAGAAACAGCAGTAACATGCAGATAGTGTAGGATGCTGGGTGGACCAACTTTTCTTCTGATTTTACATGGGTACCTCCATAGATTTCAATCATTTTACATGGTGCACAAAATGCTAAACCTCTCTGGACAGTTCTGCTGTGCTGCGCTCGGTTTGCAGTAAAGCTCCCCATTTTTGTTTCCTCACATCTGTTCTTTGTACACGTACTGAGCCCTGTATCAGTTGTGCAGCACCACAAAATGAGACCTATGAAATAAATGGAGAATTTTTAATAAATACTATTTGTGATCAAAATTCAGTTTTCTATAACATCTGTTTGTAATAACACTCACTCCCCAAGAGCAGAATGTTAACAAGTTCAACTTTGTTCTTAAAATAAAGATCATTCCGTTAGTTCTTTCCCCCACCTACTCAGATGTTCCTAGTAAAATTGTTTTCAGAAGTAAGAGAACTGAAATAAATAAATCTTTTTTCTTCAACCCGAGCATTGTCTTTTTTTTGTGTAATTTTTATATCCTGATATATTTGCAACAAAGGAAAACTAAAGCTCTAGTGGTTTATCCTCTCCTTTTTACTATTAAATGGATTCATCCATTAAAAAATAAGTAAATTAACAAGCTGAATTAACTATGTATGCCTTGCTAGGTTAAATTTATGAGATGGAACAAAGAGGAGTTGACATTTGCCTCTAGGGAAACATTCAGTTTAGAAAGTAAATGCTGGCTTAGTGTCTTTAAAGCTGTTTGAGATGTCTGTTTCTGCCTTTTGGAAAGATAAATTGATTTAGACATACAGAAAGACCCCAAACAAGTCAGCAGCCATAAACATTTGTGTAGACTACAGTGGAAAGAGCTCTAAATGTGGCACTAACAAATATGCATAATAGGAGTTAGAGAGGAATTTACATATCAGCCTTATTTCAGAAAGGAGCATCAAAGCTCTCCAGCAGGGGTTGATGCTTCACAAGAGACCATGGCATTAGATTATGTCTTCATTTGCTTATAGTGCTATTCTTACATGTATAAAAAGTAAAACCTGCAGAAGAGAAACTCCTTGGATATGGAAAGGAAGCAGTGAATAAGGAAAGTATAGAAGAATAGACCTAAGTTCCAGGGCTCTTTCTGCCTTCTATACAGGGGCTTAGAGAAGGGCCAAATACTGGTGGTGCCTCCTGCGCTCTTGGTACGTGCGTTATGCTGAGATGGGGTATGGTAGCTGTGCATGTGTGCAGGTCTCTTGATGGTGTCAAGAGTGTTGAGGTCATTTCATCATCATGAGTGACTCCTGCAGAGAGGGATTTCAGCCTTTAAAGGAAGAAGCCACGGGGATTTTGTCATTGAGGAGATTTCCATGATGTTCACAGCAATCCTTGCAAGTAGTGGCATTTGTTGGAGGGGAGAACTGGACACTTTAAGTGACAAGTTCTTATCTGTGGGCCTCATTATTGCCAGAGAGTCATGCAATTTGAGCGCGGACGTGTTTACATGCTTTAGAAGTTGCCACATTGGCCAAATTTTCTGTTTGTTCAGTCTCCCTTTTCTTCTACTGCGAGTGTTTCCTTCATATCCTAGTTGAATATGAAGGCAATCTTCAGTTGCCTGGGCCTGGCTGAGGACCACATGCTGCTTTTACAGTGGAAAAATGTTTTGCCTAAAGCTGGGACGTATGCAGCTATCAGACCTCAGCTTATCCTGCAAGTATCAAGCCTGAGGAAGCCACACAGAGTGGAAAACTGAAGGGCGCCAGAGGAAGGAGCACAAAATTAATACCTGCCTGCAAACCTGAACTGTTGGGCATGTGTCCCCCGAAAAAAAGCCATTTATGTGTGCCTGCACGTGTGAAGAGCAATCCTAATTTTATAAAAAGCTGCCATTAGATATTATTCGGGAGAAACATTTGTTCTTGCTCAGGCAGCACAGCCAGAAATGTCAGTGGACGATACTGCCGAGAAATTGGTGAAGCAACATATGGTCTGGGGAAGAATTTTAAAGCACGAAAACTGTCTAAAAATTGTTAATTCAAAGCAATGAATACCAAAGTTTCACTTTTTTAAAGAAAGATTACAGCTAGTTGACTTCTGAAAGACACAAATATCCCCTTTTCTCCTCTCTGACCTTCTGTTACCCCTTTCCTCCTCCTCATTGTTAAGACGGACAAAAAGAAAGAAAACTTTACCTAAAAGTCTACATGACTTGGTTGGCTGCTTATGCTTTCCAGTAACCATGGAGAATAATGTCATTTTACTCCAAATCCTGGAGAAGGGCTATCATTCATATCCATCACAATCAGCTTCACTTCTTTTCCACTGTTGTGGATCATTCCCATCTGTATGTATTGAAATTCCGAAGGAGGAAAAACATGCTTTTATGACATGAATTCTTTAAAATATCCAGCTGGTATTGGTAGTGTAGATCAGTAAGTTGAAGTCCTACAGAGTAATAGTGTATTCTGCATCCTGTCTTTGTACAAGGATGTTTTGCTAGAAATATGAAGCATTCCAGAGATCTAAGACTAGAGTGTAAAATACACTCTCTTTCTCTAGCTATAAATTTGAATACTAGCAGATTGAATTCAGCTGTGGTTCCAGATAGGTAAACATAATTTATACAGTTCCTAATCCAAAATATGTGGAACATTAGTCTCTTGGCTCTGCCACAGTACAGGAGAATGCCATAGCATTTTCACAGAGCAAAACTTGAGCAGACTCTGACACTGTTTTTTTTTCCCTATCTATGAACTGCCAAATATTATTTTCCTCTTGAACTGTCTCCTTCCTGCCTTGCAGACCACATCTCAGTAGGGCAGTCAGTGCACAGGAACATGTGCTCTGTGTAGGGATGCTCCTCGTGAAAGCTGAGGCCGTGTCGGACCAAGCAGCCTGCCCAGTTCAGCTACAGTTCCTACTTGGAGGACAGTTTCACCACCTCCTGGTCCAGTAAAATTCTGTTCTCCATGCAAAGCTAGTTACTTGTACAAGTTACAGTCTGAGTTTCTGGACATATGGGCAGCAGGAGAGTCCTGTGTGTTTTGCCTCCAGGGCTAAGTATTTTAAAGATGTCTTTGTTCTTTTCTGAGGTTGTAATTTTTGAGAAGTGCCTTGCTCTCTGTAAGTACGCTTTTCAATAGTGCCAGAGTCCTGTAGCACATCCATTCCCTTTGCAAAGTGGAAAGCGTTCTCCTGAGACATTTGTCATTAAAATATATGTATATATAAAACCTGCTAACACGTATAAAATGTGACAGTTTCCATTTCAATTTTCTTTCTTATGCTTTTTGCACAGGAAAGAAATACATTCTGGGGAATAAAAGTAAAAAGAAGTAGTTGAGACATATATAGAAGAAAATTAGGACATGGGTAAAGGAAGTGGCCAACTGTAGAATGCAAAAATTGAAAGAGATGGAATAACGGGCAAAGAAGCCCTTGAGGCCTGTGCAATACACTGGCTCACCTTTGCTTTCTTGAACCTGGCAAATAACATATGATAGATAAAAAGAGGAAACTTCTCTTATTCTCAATATACATTATATATGTAACTTGTCTTATTCAAAATCTGTTTTCAAGAGGAATGTTCCTATGATTACAGCATCACTTTCTTCTCTGGAAAAGTTTTCCTTCATGCTCATGTCTTTAGCACACTGTGATTCAGTAGTTCCTTTAGTATAAAGAGCTTTTCCTTTATGGCCAGCAACAGAGGCCACAAAGGAGAAATCACCACCAGCAGTGATTTTTCTGACCCCATTGCCAGCAGCACTGACATGGCAACAGCAGTAACAGCAATAAGAGCTGGGGCTAGCAGCAGCATCACAGCAGGCAGATATGTCATCCAAGGGGGATCCTAGATGTTGCCAGAAACCACACTCAACCTGTGTACCTTCTTCCTGGAGGAAATACTGAGGATGAGGAAGATAATTCATGCTGAAAATTCACTTCTTTTTTTTTTTTTTTTTTAATTACTGCAAGAATCCACATTGGCAGGACGTTTGAAGTTTCAGTTCATTAAACTTTGTGTCCCAGCGATCTGTCTATATAGCAGAGAGAAAGAAAAGGCTCTAGATAGGCATTTGTTTTTTACTGAGGTGTGAAATCAAGAAATGGAATTTGCAACACTTTCTTTTCAATATAGCACTCATCATTCCAAGTATACTTTAAATTATTTGGCTCCCAACACATCATTACCAGACAGATGGCTTCAAAAGGACCGAAACAACAGCAAATGGATAAAAAACCTGAAAGACTTCAGGGTCCAATTTGTGAAAGAAGTGAAGAGGCTGTACAGTAATTTTATTTTGTCCTGTTGTTTCCATTTTGAAGTTCAAGCATGTTTTCAACCTCTTCCATTTTACTGTAATTACTGCCTACATTTGTGACCTCCTTCCCTAACTGTTCACATCCTTCCTTCTTATGCATCCACTCCCAAATATCCATAGTCCTTCCCTCTAGTATAAAGACTTCAAGTAGCTCTGTTTCCTAAGGCATTCGGTCCACAAAATCCTGGTGAAAAACTAGTTTTTGTCATTTCCCTTCCAAAAAGGGGGAAGGGAAGGGAGATGATGTGTTAAATCCACATGGTTTTTGTCTTTTGCAAGTTATTTTGTCCTTCATCTACTCAGCTTTTTCTGAGAAGTGAATTGACTCATGAATGCTCTTTGGAATAGTCTGAGGGGAAGCTTTTCCTTAAAAGAGATACTAAGGACCTCTGGAGATTTTCGTTTATGTGTGGCTGCTTGTGAGGTGCTTGCAAAATATGGGGGACCCATAAGTCTAAAAGGGGGAAAAAAAAGAACATTTGAAAGAATATAATGAAGGAATGAGAAGAACTGTTTGTTACTAATAGTCCGTGCATTTGCTTGTATAACTGTATCTCCATAGAAATGAAAAAAGTGGTTGTTACGGCTGGATCAGGTGATGTTCCTGAGAAAGCTGCCATCAGGAAAGGAAGTTTTAACAAGATGATTTAGCAGAATTTTCTTCATATCTGTTATTTATTTTAATCTTTCTGATCTATTTAGCAGGATGATGGTTTTGCCTTTTTTTTGCAGGTATCATACAGACTTTTTGAAGACATGGGACTATTTGAAACCTTTAAAATTCCAGTGCGGGAGTTTATGAATTACTTTCATGCCTTGGAATGTGGATACCGAGAGATACCCTGTAAGTAAAATTTCCCAACAGATAATGGCCTGGGTGTTATCTATACACTTTTTTTTTTAATATAAGACTTTCCTCTCTTTAGTTACAGCAGACACTTTCTCTTTCAAGAGCTGCCTTTTTTTTTTTTTCCTTTTTCTTAACCTGTCCTATATCACAGAATCCTATATCTGTAATTTCTGCAGATAAAACATAGCTCACACTTAACATGCCAAACTGTTTCAAAATGCAGTGGTGCAAAGTCTAAATAAACCAAATATCAAAAAATGGTGACTGAAATGTTCAAGAGCTATAGCACACTGTACTAAATGCATGAAAATGTTTTCACGCTTATGTGTGTTTTCTTGTGCACTGTGAGAAGAATATTCTCCTGTTTTTTTCCCTGCCGCATCACATGGATGGATCTGTAGTCAGAGGCTGGTATTGCATCCCCACATCATTTTTTTTTTTCTTGCATTGCACTTAATGTTTTATGCTGTTTAATAATAAGCCATGGCAAATTATTTGCAAGGCTGAAAAACATCTAAAGCTACTAGGGCTACAAACAGCTGTTTCCTGATGATGTGCCTATTCCTAATGATGCAAGTATCATTACTCTGCTGCCCCATCTGGAATTCATTGAAACATTTCCCCCGTGAGAGACCCGGATTTGGTACACAGTGGCAGTGCTGTGCTTCCAAAGGAGACAAACTTTGTAAACCAGGATAAAAAATGCATCCTGCACAGACTTCTGTGACTGCAGTTAGGATGGTATTTTTCAGTGTGAATCATTTATTCACTGAAAAAAAATATTTCCATCATCCTAGTGCTATTTACTAATTCAAATGAAATTTAGTAAACCACTTCATCTGCACAGGACATTGTTTGGTTTTAAGGGAAGGGAGAGGGATATTCCCCCTCTTAATTGGCATATAACCCATGTGTTGAGGAACGTGGGACCGCCCATTTCAGTGTTCTGCCATCTTCCAGAAGAAAAATATCTGAAATATTAGCTTAATAGATCATATTATTTCTGTCTGTGTCTCTATTAAAATAGTTAAATACAAATTGGAATAGTTACCGTGAAAAGGATTAAAGGAAAACTACCTCAAAATGCCCTCCAGCCAGGTGGTTTGGACTGCATTGTGGGAAAATGAGAGACCCAATTCCAAATCCTTTCTCGTGTTTGAATCAGAGCAGGGATTTGTAGCATCAGATTATTGTCTCAAGAGCTATAGGTGGATGTCCCGCAGTCTGTCCTACTAAAGCTGTTCTGCTTTGTTTAGCACTTAACTATTCATAGAGTCTCAGGAATTTTTGTGAATCTAGCCCTTCATTTCCTTGGCTTTTCTAACAAATGCTTCATTTTAGTCAAGTGAAATGTTTTGTCTAGTACTAAATTGAATTTCCTTCCAGTTTTTCATTTCTGTGAAGGGATAAATAACCCAAACAAATTGCTGGGACTGCACTAGTTTATTTCTTCTAGTTGCTGCACTGAAAAAATCAATTATTCACACAAAATTAATTGTGACTATCCCAGCTGGACTGAATTTGTACAGATTTCATAGGAGGCTCGTCCAGCTCTTATCCCAGCAAAAGGCATCAGACCCTTTAGCGTGGCCATCGTCGAACTTTTGCATGAGCAGATTGCTCTCTTGGCAGAGGTGTTTTCAGCAGTTGGAGAAATGCTGGGGGAGAGTCAGTGCTTATTTCACTTTCTTCTTTTAAAAAATATCCATTCCTCTGCTGCTTGCTGTTCTGCTGTTAAGCTAATTGTCACAAACAAGTGTTATATGAAGTAGACTGCAGGGTCAGCAAGATGGCCAAGACCTCCTCTGCCAGGGACTTAGATATCTATCTGGGCCAGATACTGGTGCCGCACCAATGAAGGGATTTTATCTCTCATTTCTGCAAAGAGAGCTCATAGAAAGCCAGAATACAGCGGCCAGGACCTAAAGTCTTATCTCTGAATGGAAAGCTCCAGAAAGAACCTGGCTTGACTGTGCAGGGTGCACATATCCCAGCTTTTATTTACCAAGATGTCCAGTAGCACAGCTGCTCATTTTGCTTACGTAGAGTAAGGTGTTACCTGCCTTGTTTTTAGAAGCTGGGTAAAATATGGCTACTGAAGTGGAATTTTTTTTCCATTGATGTTAATAGAATCAGAGGTTAACTGTGAATGTTTATCCCATGGCCTTCAACTAGCAAAAGGTAAGCACTGAAGTGAGGGAATGGAGTTGGGAGCATTGTTCAGGCTCCCTGTTTTGCAATATTTCCTATAAGGCATATATCACTGCTTCTCTGCTGTTTTTTTATGTCATGACTAGGGGTAAGACATATTGTTGAACTTACTTTCATCTCATTAATGAATAGAAAGCTGAGCATTTACAGAAAACAGGAAAACATAGCTGTTTTCTATGCTTGCCATAGTGTTTGATTTGTATCTGTTCATTTTATTGCCAGGTAGTACCCACTAGATGGTGCTGGTTTACCTCTCTCAGAAATATCCTTAATGTTGGCTCATTTGCTTTGCTTCGCAGATCACAACAGAATCCATGCAACTGATGTTCTGCACGCTGTTTGGTACCTTACTACTCAGCCCATCCCAGGACTCCCGACTGTAATTAATGATCATGGGTCAGCAAGTGATTCAGGTAGATTTAAATGTGCTAATGCTGTATTTTTAAGCTTTTTGTCATGAAATTTGCCTGAAGAAAGCCAGTGATTGAGAGTTATGTGCAGTAGCTGTTCTAAAGACTTTGAAATTCAGTAGCATGTTGGATCTTTGTATAACTTTGAAGAGAATTAAATTCATCTTCCAAAACCCATTACTTTTTTCCAGAAACAAATGCATTTATAAAAATGTGGATGTAAGTCTCTGCCTCTGTGGTAACCTATAATAGCTGCTATTTACTAACACTTGCTTTTTACAGTACTTTTTCTTCTTAGAAGCTGTATTAGTGCTCCAGAAGCAGTATGGACTCAGATTTTCAAACCCTGCCTTGTTCTGCTGTTACAAAACCACTTGCAGTGGGCAAAAGTGACATGCACATCCAAGTGCTTGGCTGTATTGTGAAGGGTCCCTTTACCATTCCTTACTGTTTCTAAACTGAGAGGCTTATCATCTTCCAAAAAGTTCGATGAACCAACTTGTCCACTGTTTTATGATTGCTCCACACAGGAAACTCTTCCTGTACCTTCCTATTTACTCCCCCAAAGTGAGCTGTAACAACTGGAAGACCTCTTTGTGTTTTGTGGACTTGCTGACGGAGTTATTGAAAAAGCAGGATTTTGTTCCACAGAGAAATTTGTCTTTCTATTTTTTCAGAGGTGTTTGTCTGGGATAAGCATATTGCTTTTGAAACACTCAGGGATGTTTTGGTTGGTAAAGGTTTTATTTGGGGAAAAGAAAATTTTGTCAAAGATTTGTCAGAATCTTTGAAGGTGAAGTGAGATGAGCTGAGTGAAGGGGGTTGAGTTTTGGTTTGGTTTGGCATATGTTACATGGCATATGTTACACTTGTTCACTTGCATACAAGATCTGTGCAAGCAGATTAAACTTGCGACACATCTCTGTGTCTGCCTCTGATGGGGACAAGTTCAAGTTGGTTCAAAAAGAGGCTGTTTAAGAGGATTATCAGGCAAGACTCAAAGCCTAGACCTTTGGGCTAGAAAGCACGTACCTGTACCATAATAAATGCTAATCCATAACACTGACTGTTGGTGCCCCCAGGACTGATCTATATGCTGGAGCAGTTAGGGGAAGGAGTGGGAGGGTTGAGTGATCCACAAAGCAGCAGCATGGCTGTCGATTCATAGCCTGTTGTCAGTAGCTGATAAAACTGTAAGTAGCCTGAGAATAGGCATTGCTGGATGGAAGGAAGATCCTGAGCAGGATCTGAGGTTGTTCTTTTCCAACTGCATGCTGTATTGTACTGGGATGTGTGCACAGTATCAGAAAGCATTCATCCAGGTCAGGATGTGTTGGTTGTATATGGTACATCAATACTACCCCTTTCTGCTTTGCTGCTCCTACCTTTTTTGGTAAGTCACTGAAAAAGGTAAGAATTTTTTTTCTGTTTATTTAATTATTTCTGCTCAGATTCTGACAGCGGGATCACTCACGGCCATATGGGCTATGTGTTTTCGAAGACTTACACACCTACAGACGACAGCTACGGATGCCTGGCTGGCAACATCCCTGCTCTCGAGCTGATGGCTCTTTATGTTGCTGCAGCCATGCATGATTATGATCACCCAGGAAGGACCAATGCCTTTTTGGTAGCAACGAGTGCTCCTCAGGTAAACAAACTTTGGACAATATTCCTGTTCAGTTTGGAAGATCTTTGATAGCAACTTCTTGTAGCCACTGTTTCCTACAGCTTCTCGGAGGTGTTCTATCAAGTACTGTGAAGTAGAATATCAAAATGACAGAAAATAGTCACTTAACTTGGGAATTACTGATTAAGAGTTTTCTTACACCCTCACTACCCTCTGGTATAGTTACTGGAGGTATTAAGATGTTCATAAAATGCCATAGTAACTAAAAAACTTATGTGCTATAGACTGATCTAGAATCCTTAACTATTTGTGAAATAAGGGAAGAATTGTTCTACGCAACAAGGGCCAGAAAGTTAAAACATAAAGAACACCTGTATAGCTGACAATGAACAGCTGAAGTTTTTTATGAATACATCACTATATATGCCTCTGTAGGGAAAAAATTCATCTCCATTTATAAATTGAGAACCGATGCTTATCTAAGATTGCATAGAAATTGCTGTCAATTCTGGCAGCTGAACTTAGCAATTCTGAGTCACTGTTTGGTTTGCTGGCTTAATTATGAGATCATCTTTCCTTATCTTACATAGCTGACTTGCCTGCCTTCAGCATACTATATTGAAAAAACATTTCTGTGGACAAGGAAAGAATAAAAACATGGCTTAATGGGGAGAAGTCGGGTAGAGATGCGGAATTTACCCCCTGGATCCTAGATTTACCCCTGGTTTGGACCCAAACTTCCTCTCTCTCCAAGAGCAAGTAATCTTATCTTGCTCTCTCTCGATTTCTCTCTATAAAATAATAGCAATACTACTAAACCTTGCAATCTCTTTTTGTGATTGAGAATCCAGATAGTCTATCTAGTTAAACAGAAAGATAAAAACATATTTTGTCCTTAAATCTATCTTAAGAAATATGTACTGTGGCTTTGCATTTTTAAAAATCAGCAAGTAAGTTAGATGATTAGCTTTAATGTACTACCCAAGTTTGAAAATTCATTTACATTTTTCTTTTAAATTTGATATAACCAAATTTATATATTTTCAGCATCTGATTTCTTTGCTGTTTATTTCATCACAAATAATATCAGCTTTCAATAATGGTAAAGTGTTGCTGAACTAAACACCTGCCTTCAGGAATGGGGCTCTGGTAGCACAGTATATGCCTCTTGGCTGGTTAAGGATTTAACCAATTTTGGATTTAGTCTTGAGAAATCTGTCAGGTTGCGCATATGTTGTCAGACTGTGTGCCTTAAAAAAAAGAAATGCAAACTTCAGGGTTTTTCACTCAAGAAAAATCACAGAAAATTCAGAGAATTTCCCCATTTCTGTATTTGGAATCAATTTGCTATGGATAGAACTGCCAGATACAAACAAAACACAGTCCCTTACTAAGAAGATCATGGTAATTCTAGGAAATAGTGATGTACTACATTTTGTAATACTGATTATACTACACATATAAGTAATATATATATTTCATTAGCCATTCACATGTGGAAAGAAACAGATTAATATATTGTCATAGTATGCAGTTTTGTCAAATGATACAGAATTCTACGACTTGTCCTGCCAAAATCACATGTTGAAACCTGAGTCAATATTAAAAAAAAAAATCAACTGAACCTCTCTCATCCGTTATCCTCCTGTCATTCCTATTTCTGTGTTGCAGCATCTCCTCTGCTAAGAAGTTTCTTAGCTTTTAGCTGCGTGTGTTGCTTTTGCAGGCTGTGCTGTACAATGACCGCTCTGTTTTGGAGAACCACCACGCAGCTGCTGCCTGGAACCTGTTCATGTCCCGGCCAGAGTACAACTTCTTAGTCAACCTCGACCATGTGGAATTCAAGCATTTCCGCTTCCTTGTCATTGAGGCAATTCTGGCTACTGACCTGAAGAAACACTTTGATTTTGTTGCCAGATTCAATGCCAAGGTAATGGGATGAGTTCAGGTTTCTGGTGTATGATCAGAAAAGTTTGCAGGGCTTGGTAGTATCACAGTGGTTAAGACTGAAGAAGTTGATGTGTCATTCTTTCTTCCAGATGTACATTCTGCTGCTGTGAAACATTCTGTTCATTATTAATGACTTTAATTTTTACTAGTTACTTATTTAAACTTAGTTGAACTTACATAAATATATTTATATAGTTCTTCATATAAATCATATATTCTTTATGTCCTATTTATATAGTATAGGATATGCTGTACTCAGCACACAAATGAGGCAGATGTGGAAGCAGAAAGACACTATCATTATTACACACTATAAAGATACAGTCTCCTGCCCATGCCCTCTACTGTATCAGGACAGAAGGGACTGAGTAGGGAAAAGCTGATTTTACTGGGAGAAGGAACTAGACACACAAAACAAGGCTGCTTGTTCTTTCAGAAGGCCATCAGAGTGAAAATTGCAGCTTTCATGGTGAATTCAGTAGTGAGATGCCTTTTTTTACCTACGGCCACAAGGTTGTGTAGAAAGCTTTGTTAGCAAGATTCCATAATAACTAATTATTTACTGTTTCTTTTTTGTCAGTTTAATCCTACTATTGTATTAGAAAAGCCCAGAAATCATAACAATTCTGAAATGTGAATTTCAAATGCTGTGGAAGGATGATCCTTCTGTTCCCTTTGGAGGGGTAATTCTAAGAGAAAAGTTGTTAAAGATCTTGTGCACTCTCTCCATTCAGTATACACAAAATCATAACACTAGGAGCCTGTTCTGAAAGAAAAAAAAAATTAAAAAGTAGCATTTCTGTGTAATTTATTGGAAATCACGAGCCATCAAGCCACTTTTTACTGAGCTCCATTGTCCCTCAAAGCTACAGGTCTAGATAATGCCTTCTTTGGAATTGACACTGCCTTCTTTTTTGTGTGTGTAATACCAAGCACAGCTTGTTTCTAGTCCTGGACTGAGACCTCCTAGCTGTCTTAGTGAAACAGAAAAATATTTTCTTGTGGTATTGCTTAGGATGGACCTGCATCCTGAAATGTTGAGACCTCAGAATATAAGACTAGTATCATTTTTCATTCCTCTTTCAACTTCTCTCTTTCTCATGCTGAAAGGAGCTGTAAAGAAAGGCCTTAAATTATGGTCCAAAGTACACAGAGCACTGACCTCTAAATCTATAAAGGTTTGAGGACCCTGCCAGCCAGATCTCCAAACCCTCTGGTGATATCAAAGTGGTTTCTTTAGGTTTTAACTTGAAACTCTGAGACCACTCTCATCCCACTTAGTTTTCTCTCAAAGCATTAAGCATATTGGCAGATTGCCACCCTTCAGGGGCACGGACCATAAAACGCAGTGAATTTAGGCTGTTTGGAGCCTGTGGATTTGACAGCTTCAATCAAACCTTCCCTTCTGTGACCTTCAGTAATCAATGAGAAAGGACAAGCTAAACCAGTGACGGCTGTGGCTTTGTCACAGAGACAGACGGTCTTAGCTGTGGAAATGGGCAAGCTGGACGAGCTGTAAATGCAATGTGTTGGCATAACTGAAAATTAAATTTGGTTTAAATCTATTAGGCTGGAAAATGCTAGGTGTAACCATAGCAAGGAGATATCTGAGACACTGCAAATAATTAGGAGTGCTGTCTGGTGTATCACGTCCTGGTAGCTCACTATAGATTTCAAATAACTGCTGTTAACTTCCTTCTCTCTCTTGATTGCTTGAATACTTATACACCAAATTAAAAGTTAAGGAGAAGCTGAAAATATTGACCGTGTTGTTGCTGAGCTTCGTTTTCCCTGAATAGTCACCATATTAAAAGGAAAGTATTTATTTTTGGTTAGCAAAACTGCTTTTGCAGTGGTCTCAGAGATCATGCATGACATGTTTGTTTCTGGGTGGAGGTGCCTGAGCACTGATAACATTAGCTCTAAATGATCATGTTACTGACTGAGTTGCTGACTTGTAGTTTTGTGTATTAGGACAGCAGTCAGAGAGATGAGATCCTTCTCTATAGCAGGTTTGTGCAAGCACGTGTCATGGAAGCATTGTCCCACCAGAAAAGCATGCAATCTGGAAAGTACCACCAAGAAATAATGAAGGAAGTTTTATCTCATCATAACACAACAATTTCTCAACTTGTGCGTACTTGATGATCAAGGCACTGGTCTAAAGAGGGAGTTGCATTTCAAAGATCAGTTAGATGGGGAAAGACAGTCCTTTTTACACTAAGGGATGTTATAGAAGAAAAGACTAAGAATGGAAAGTGTGATTAACAGCAGTAACGACTCATATCACAGACAACTTGTGCAATCTGCAAAGTTAAGAATTGCAGAATATAATAATCTCATGATGAAGAAGACTGGAAACGTGTGATTTCTGGCACCAGGGAGACAGCTCATGCTCCACATGTGGATCTGCACCTACAGAGCAGGTTCAGTGCCCTGGCAGCAGGTGAGGGGCTGGAAGGCATTAGCACTAGTTGAGCCTGAGCCACACAGCAGCAGCAGGAGAAAGGGGCAAGCGGTAGCAGTGTGAGACCCCTGCACATTTTATTAGGGGAGTAGCGTGAAGCATGGGAAGAAAAGAGAGAAGGGAAAAAAAAATAGAAACCTTCCACACATACTATGTTGAAATGGGACCATAGGTTTGGTAACATCCCTCTTCATGCTCTGTAAATACATCAGCATGGCATTTGCTGATAATTAATCTTCACAGGTAAATAAGACAGTAACTTATTGGAAAATGGTATAGAAAGCTTGCATTTGTTTATCTGCCTGATAATACTTTCAAACAACTGCAGTATTTTCTAAATATCAGTTTCTCATAATTTACCTTAATGCTCGTTATTTTCCACTTATTTTTCATTTTCTGGATTGATCTGTGGATAAGTGTAAATTTCAGCTTTGGTATAACTGACCTCCATGATTTTTGTTAAGTACCTGAATATACCGTAGGATGTCCCAGGGCAGACTTTCCTTCTTTTGCCCAGGATAGCTGCCATAGTTTTTCTCTTTCTTCCTGCTAGGTGAACGATGATGTTGGAATTGACTGGACTAACGAGAACGACCGCCTGCTGGTTTGCCAAATGTGCATCAAACTGGCTGACATCAATGGGCCTGCCAAATGCAAAGATTTGCATCTGCAGTGGACAGAAGGCATTGTCAATGAGTTTTATGAACAGGTAAATAAATACATATCCAATGGGGTATTTGCTGGTTCCTGGTTTGCCTTTGCAACACAGTTCTTAAGAGTGTGAGTGATTCATGATGATCGTAGTATATGTGGGCACCAATGCATGCAAACAAAATTTGCTAATCAAGTATATGGAATGATTCTCCATGGATCTGGCATAATTAATACCAGAGGACAGTGAGTGCTCCAGCACACTGAACTTTGAATCAAGCTTGGGAGGAAAATAGTGGTGTTATCTATTCCACAGTAAGAATCTATTTTGGGAGAGCTCTATTTTCCATCCAGGTGTTCTATTAAATGTATTCATGCTCTTGGAAGCTACTCTAAAGTCCTGTTGAGGATGATCTTGTAAGTGAAAAATAATAAAAAGAGAATTGAGATTCCAAATTATGATTCAGAATAATTCATTTACTATTCTTACTAATGGCATTCCTTTTGGCATGGAAATTGTGTGCAAAAGTTTTTGAACTCTTGGTTTGCAACCCAAGAGATTGGGTAATCAATATAATGTATTAGGGATTTCTTTCAATGCAAGACATATGTTCACTGTACTGTTTTTTGTGTGTGTTATGTGTTGCCATACTGAGATTATTTTCTTCTTAGGACTTCCAGCATCAGTAACCAGCTATATTCTTAGCTGGTTAAAACTAGATGAAAACTCTTTTTTTTTTTCATAATATAAAATGCTATGAGGGGTTTATCAGATCATCTTCACCATGCTTTTGATCATGTAATTCTTTTCTGCATTGAGAAGGTATTCCTTTCTCATTTCTGAAAAAAGAAAATTTTATGTAAAGTATGAATTTCCCCAGAATATTTGTCATCAGAAGATCATACATATGTATGAAAATAGTATCTTTCTTGAATGTCTTTTAATAAAAAAATACTTTGAAGACTCTAACTCCCCTGTAAATAACAACCCTTATTAAAAACATACAGAATACTAACATTGAAAGCCCTGTACCATATTGTTGCACCATGTTTCCATTTTCCATCCAAGTGCTCAGTATCTTTGTTAGAAGACAGCCTGTTAGACATATATTAGAAAGTATCAAAAATGTCCTGCAAAATATTTCACATCATAAATAATTTTTACCTGAACATGAAAAAAGAATTTGTAAACATTTCAATGGTCAAATTTCATTCCTGTGCTGGCAACTCTCAACCATGCAGCCAGAGATGTTATTGTGAAGAAGAGAGGGCTGCCATCCTTTCTTAATTTGCTTGCTGTCCCAAGAATGGATGTCACATTTTAGTGTTTTCTTAGCACTGATATTCATGTTTGATTGAGCAGTACATTCCTGGATAGATTGAAATAAGAAAACTTAAGGAAGTTAGACACTTGTGATACCTGTTTCAAAATTTATCTCATATTTTTTGAGCTTCTCATCAGGGTGTTGACTCAAACACACTATCCATATCATTTTTTGAACCATGAAGGTTATTTAGAAATAAGTGCAGGCAATTTGTAACTCAATGGAAACTAGGAATGACTGTACCAATACTAATTCTCATTCTCCAATGCAATTTTCTCTGTTGCATTAACAAATTTGTTTTCATAACTGCCTTGAGATTTTATTTGTTTTTATTTGAAGAAGAGGCTATCGATCCAGTCTTAACATATCTAGTCCCCTGAAAACTCCACTGATATCACTAGACATTTACTTTAGTAAGGGTGAATAATAGCATCAAAACTTATTCTGCAGGAAAGCTTAACCTTCTTTTTGATCCTCAGAGGAGGGAGAGAAAAATTTTCCCATACCTCCCTTACGCCCCCAAGAAAAGCTAGCAAAGAGGTTTGTGGGAAGATTGTGTGCTTCTGAATTACCTCTACTTTGATGAATCATTATAGTTTTCCTAGGAGACAGGTAAATAGATATGACCCAAAGGCAAGGAGAGTTCTCCTTGTTGTTATGTATTGCAAGGACAAAATTCATAGGACAACTCATTCAGTAAGATAGTTCTTGCTCTGAGCAGTTCAGTTTTGTCCCCCACAAATAGATGTCAGATTACAAGGAGAAAGAGCTAACAGTCACAAAATCTGAAGTTGCATTTGTAAACAATATGGAGAAAGAGAACTTTGTTTTCAGACTTCCACAATTGCAGTGTAAGATACATGGCAGGGAGGTAGGCATCACTTTGCATTAAATTCTTGATTTTGGTAGCATGTCCTTTGAGAAGAAAAGAGCTGTAACTTTGATTAATCATTTAATGTGATGGCTGAAACAGCACTGTGATTACATCACGCTGACATGCTATAGAAGTGTCATTATAGTTAAATTATTTTTCTCTTGGCATTTTTAATTGGTTTGGTGTACTAATTACTCTTTTTTAGTGGCATGGCTTTGTTTCCTTTACTTCAGAGAAATCACAGCTATTTTTCATCTCCAGGGTGATGAAGAGGCTAGCCTTGGCCTGCCCATCAGCCCTTTCATGGATCGCTCTGCCCCTCAGCTGGCTCACCTCCAGGAGTCCTTCATTACTCACATCGTGGGACCACTATGTAACTCCTATGACTCAGCAGGGCTCATGCCAGGAAAATGGGTAGAAGATGGTGATGAATCAGGAGACACTGATGAGCAGGAAGAGGAAGAAACAGCAGAAATGGAAACTTGTGAAAATGCTGAATCCAGTAAGTGTTCCTGGTTATCGACAGAATAAATGGAATATTCTGACCACAAATGAAGCACTCTTGCAATAAGAGCCAATCAACTGGTCAGGTTGAACTTAGGCCTCTCACATGTCAAGGGAACAAAGTCAAAGCCTCTCCAAACTCAAGAGTGGCTCAGTGCTGTCCTCAGTGAGGTCGGTACATAGCCAGTTGCCTTGGCTATTGAGAAGCAGCATGGTTGAGGACCAGTACATGTTGCTGTTGAATATCTAATGGTTATTCATACCTTCAGCTGAGGTTTAGGGTGATGGATTTTTATTTAGATAATCTTGTGCATAACAGCATTTCACAGTGTTTCAGCACTGATATTAGTAGACTGCATCTATTTTTCCCACTTGAAGAAAGGAAGGATGGGAGAAGAATTTTCAAAGAAAGGACTCATCATTTCCATGAGATCATCATTTCCATGATGCAAAGCAATAGTACAATACAGCTCAGGGAAATTATGCTTTTTAACAGCAGAAGTGCTTTAATGCATCAGTTTGCCACGCAATGTGCGCAAGGGGAGAGCAGAGGAGGGTGTTGTGCTTTGTCATATCATGTGCTGGGGGCCACATCCCAGCTGGTCGTCTTCTTGCCTCTCCTTCAGGAGAGCCATGATTGCCATGCTGAGAAGAAAGAAACCTTCTAGTTTGGATGTTCTCCAGAAATTGTTGGAAGCTATTTTTAAGAGGAAAGGCTGCAGTTGTAGACCTGTTTCTTTTACTAGTTTAATCCTGCATGTATTACCATTCCATTTCTTTTTTGTTGCTCCTTCCTGTGAATTTCCTCCTACTCTTGTTCTTCTGTTTCCTTCTTCCAGGTCAACTTTCTGTCCCTCTCTATATATTATACTTCTAAAAATCTCCAGCCTTCAATGCACTGCTAAATACATTAATTAATGCACAGCTTTTTCTCTAATAGCACTGCATTTTCTATTCTTCCTGGCACCTTCCCATGCCCCACTGAGTAGCGTTATCCACACTGTCTGTTGGGGAAGCTGAGAAATAGAAAGATCTTATGAGGCACTGAACACTGCCAATACATCAGATTAAGGATTAAGGCCTGGAATTAAAATCTAGGTCTTCCAATTTGCAAGGTAGGCCTTTTATCCATAGTAAGATGCAGGGGTATATACTTTGTACTTAAGAAATCATTTTTCTTGTTCATAAACACGCAAGCACATATATTTAAGTTTATCAGGGTCGTGTATGCAAAGAACATTAGTGAGAACAGGAAATGCTAAATAATATAACACATAGATGCTTATTCTAGCAGTTCCTGATCTACCAACTGTCCAGGATCATCACTGTAATAGGAGACAGAACCGTATCTTTCTGTAGCACATTGGCATTTATGAAATTTTTTACCTTAAGGAATCCTTATGGAGTTAGTAACCAACAATACGCCCAAGCATTGGACTTGATATCGCTCTATGGAAGGGAAGAGTATTTATATAAGGGTGTTCCCATGTATCCATTCTAGTGTCTCACCTTTTTTTGAAATCCCACTAGTCTCTGTTTGCCTTAGTCCTGTATTCATTTATTTTCTGAACTGCTGGTAGTGAAGTCAGGGAAAATCTGCTCTCAAGTTCAGAGCACAGAGCACTATTAACCTTTGCCACACTGAAAATAGATCGTTTTTATTAGCCTCTTATCTCCTTTCTTAGCCATGTCAGTATTTCAGTATTCAATCTATTGCTCTCAGACGTTTTTTCTTTTAAAAACATTAGGAGTCATTATATCTAAAGTCTTGAAAACTCAAATCTTTTTACTACTGTACATTTTTACTTTCTAAATATCTGAAATGCTCAAAGAATTTTCTGGAGAAGCAAAATTTGCTTTTTTGCCTCAAATTATTTTGCTGCATTCATCTGGGGATTTTATAGTTGCCATATTTTAGTTGTGAAATAAACCTCTTTTACTTAAACAGTGAAACGTGTTTGGGTTAGTTGTACTGATTTTTAAAAAGGTGAAAAAGAAAGATGAGTGTTTGTTTTCTTCCTTGCCTTTTTTCCTACTTTTTTGTAGTTTGTGTTAGTGAAACTTAGCGAAAAAAAACACAAACTTCAAATTAGCTCCCTTCCCCAGTGCAGGGCCCTCATACCGCATACCCTCTCATACCAATATGTTAAAATGTTTTCTTATGACCCTGTAAAATCTCCGTGCCGGGATGTGGAGCTGAATCAGGTAGCCGTGCATCCTTTGTATGGACGTAGGAGTCTTGCACTTTATCAGAAGTTTATACCTATTAAACTTAGTGTTAGGAAGACAGAATTTGGGAAATCCCACCATGTTACCTGCCACAGGAATGCTCAGGGTTGCTTAAAATCCATCTTTTTTTTCTGAATCATTTGCCATTAAAGAGCAGCTGAAGCCCTGAGAGGGTAAGAGTTAAATGGGGCGAGTGTTGAGCGTTTGGGGCAAGAAATAACACTGCAGCAAGGTGCAGGGTCACCCGGGAAGGCTGGGGGACAGCCTCCTGCTGCAGCCCAGCAGCACAGGGGTCCCTTATTAGCGCTAAACCTGGAGGGTGCCCGCAGGGAGCGAGTGCTGCTAATGAAGGATTGAGCTGGATTTGGTCCGCGCTCCATGAAAAGCGCTTTGTTCCCGGTTCAAGAGCTTCGGGGGCTAAACGCTTTGGATCCTGACACAGACATACTTTGGACAACCTGCAAATACTAATCCACACAAATTTATTTGGTACAAAACATTCTTTACGTCACCTTCCTTTTTCCAAAGAAATCAGCAGCGACCCTTGGAAGGTTTTTTTTTTTCAGCGCTGTAAGTGCCTTTGCTGCTCTTAATGACAGGGGAAACTTGTTCGCATTTTGTAGTGATAAGGAGTTGGAACGAGTAGACAGACACAAAAACAGGCACTTCAGAGAGCAAAGCTGTACAAGGAGCCTTGTGAAGGACCAGTGGCAAAAGCATTTTGTAGAGTAACAGCAGGGGACTGATGCTTCAAAATCAGGGACGAGCAAAAATTCCCTGTAATATTTGGCTATCTGACATCACTTTGGTTATCCTGATCAGGTATTTCTGGTCACTTGGATATCAGTTATCCAGCTCAGATGTTGTAAAGACACTTTGCAAAGGCTTTAAGATTATCTCCAGTGAAATGTAGAATGGTAAACCCTGGGTTTTGGGACATAGGAAGAGGTTCCCTCCTTTTCTTTTTAATCCCTGCTTATTTATAAACCATAAGTCCTGCTCGGATAAGAGATGAAGCATGGAGAAGACAAAATGGTGGGTTTTTTTCCCCCATTTAATTTGCTTTCTAGAGCAGAGAACAGAGATCTGTTTGTGGAGGGTTAATATCTGTGTCATGAAGCAGGTTGATCAGTGACCTCAAATACTTGATGGCAAAGAGAGAGGGCAGGAACAGCTCAGCAACGTGGTTTTGAGCATAACCACTCAAGCAATAGCAGTCTCCATAAGCTGCCTGGTCATGAGCAGCTGGCAGGCTCTCCTGGGGCAAAGCTGGGACTTAGACGAGCGAATAGCTTCCCGGGAGTTTGGAGGGACCTGCTTTCCTAGATTTTCCTTTCATTTAAGTCTGCGGTTTTAAAAATATGTTGGAGCCAAAGTCCTCCATGTCAGCATATACCTGCTGTGCTTCCTTCATCTTCACACTCTTCTCTTTCTTCCCTCCCTTGAAAAAAACAAGGAGTGCATTAATTTCTTGTGGTATATTCCAGGAAAGAAGAAGTTCAAGAGGAGGAAAATCTACTGTCAGATCACACAGCACCTGCTCCAGAACCATAAAATGTGGAAGAAGGTGATTGAAGATGAGGAAAGGTTAGCTGGGACAGAGAAGCCGGGTGCAGAGCAAGCCACGTTGCACCCATCTTCAGAACAAATCCAGGCTATCAGGGAGGAGGAGGAGGAGAAAGGGAAGCCCAAGCAGGAAGAAGAAAACACAACCATAGAACCAAACCAATGACAATATTTACAGCAGTATTCTAAGACAGATATTGACTTGTGCACAGACTCTTTCTCAAGCCAGCACAGCATTTAGACACAACACTGTAGAAGTACGGGATAATGCGCCTACAGCTGTTTCATTTGATTCTCTTTCCTTTTTATGGTGAGGTACATTGGTTAAACTCCTACGCTCAAGGAAGCTTTCACACTGCGACACCGGCTTTTACAGACATCCTTTAAAGAGATCGGGGTGGGAGGGCGGGGAGGGGTGGAATTATATAAGAACATATAGCCAGGGGGTATTGGCTGCACACTTCAGCAAAATGCATTTAATGATATATTCTGGTCACTGTGATATTTACAGAAGGAAGTTACCTACGGAAATGCTGCTTCTACAGCCCATTTGCAGTTAACAGCGAGGTACCGGTTAAGTGGCTTTGGCTCTTAACACCCTGGGGTAGAAGTTGCGACACGTTTCAGGGATGCTCCTATCTCCTGCCAACATACAGGGGTGCATGCGCAGAGCCGGGTGGTTGTGTGTGGTGCTGCTCTAGCAGCAGCAAAGCTGGAGGTTGGGCTAGATGTAGCACATGTCCTGGTGCACAGCAGCAAGCAGAAAGCCTGATTTAAGAAAATTTGTGCCCAAAAGGAAATCACACCCCTTTGTGAGGAACCCTGCGATCCCAGGAGCCCTCTGCACCCCAGTCTGCACTCCATGGTGGCATGGGCTGCTGGCTGCAGGGGCTCCTCTTTCTCCTCTCTTCCTCCTGGGCGCTTTCCAGGCTTCTGGCCGAAGGAATGTGCACCAAGCCTATTTTCCACAAGGAGTTAGGCACACACTCGCGTGCAGGAATGAGAGGAGAGCAAGAGTGCGTGCACGTCGGGCACACTGCCATCCTTCTACCCTAGCCCTCCGCCCCTGCGCATCAGCAGCCACATACGTCGTGTAAGAGGGACGCTAAACTACCATCTCTATAAGTGCAAAAGAAGGATTTGAGGGGGTGGTCATGCACTTTCTTAGAGTAAAAAGGCAAATGGTGCATTAGACAAAAAGCAGGGGGAGAGGTGCCGGCCCTGTGCTGGACACTTGTATGTCCCAGCAACCACTCACATGAGCTTCGGAGAACTTGGCTTTCCAGTGTGAGGTGCTGGATGGGAGCAGTTTGTTGCTGGCATTCTGCTTAGAAGCAGCATATTTGATCCCACAAATATTCTTACATTTTTTTCTTTTTTTCTTTTTTCTTTAATCTTTTGTTGAAAGGAAAAGATCAGGCTTGTAGAAGAGCAGATCTTTTTGTTTCGTTCTGTTTTGTTTGTTTTCTGTTGTTTATGCTGTGAGCCAAATGTCTATTTAAAAGGTTGAATATTCACTTTCAATATTTTATTTCACAATATTATATTTGTTGATGATTAGTTATCTAGATGTAAATATGGAGAAATTTTTATGGGTTCCTGTAGATAATGATATCTTTAAGAAAAAAAAAAAAAAAGAAAAAAGGGAAAAGTCTTTTGTAAAGCTAATTTTTTAAAAAATAAATACAAAAACATTTTTTATAGAGTGTAGCCATTTCCAAGCCCAACACATAAGGTCTTGAGTAGTTTGTATAGACCCTTCTGGGAAGCCACTGGCCTACAGGATTGAGGGTTTAGCGTATTAAGGCTCTCTGGTACTGGCAGCACCAGACAGTACCAAACCAGTTACATAGTTTTGTTCCCACAAAAAAAGAAGAAAAATATATATAAAGCTCATTATCTCTCCAGCATGAAATGATAATGTCTAATATTTTATATTCTGATCCTGCACCCTTTTCTGAGAAAGGGTATAAATAACAATGCTTGTGAAAGGAAGAGTTTGTAGGAAAAGTCCCATCTGTATTAAATTGCGAACATTGCACTCATCGCTTCTTTACCACTGTTATGCATTCACAATATTTCATCACCCTATTGATATATCCTAAGAAATGTTGGAAAATATTCTCTATCAAAGCCAGTCAGCATCCATGTTACCACTACAGCGTTTCTTTTTGCTTTGGATTAGAATTAAACTTGGCTCCAAACCAGGATCTTTGTTTCTGAAAGGTCCCATCTGGTTGATGCTGTCCCGTCCTGCTGTGGTCCCAAGGAAGGCAAGTGCCTTTCCACAGGATGCCCCTGGCTCCATAGCTCCAGGATGCCCCTGGAGCCTGGCCGTAGGTGCTGTCATCAGCAAAAAGATTTATGGGTATTATTAAATGAATGAAAAAAAAAAAAAAAAAAAAAAAGCAAATTGTGCTATTATTTTAAAGGAGAAGGACATAGCAGGATTTATTCAAAGGAAAAAAAGATGTCTCAAGTTTTCTCCAAGATCTCAGCAATTCCAACAATTTTAGCTTGCAGTTTTCACTAGTCTTCAGTTACTTGATGAATCATTTAATTTGGGGATTTCTTGCATAAGTGACTTCCATTCTTTATAGTACCAGAATTATGTAATGTGCCTCATTCTACTTTTAAAAATTAAACTTGAAAAGATGCTGTATAATGCCACATCTCCAAACATGTTTTGTATGAATTTGAGTGCACGATGGCCAGAAATAGAGTCCTTATACTGATCTTTATCTTGCCTTTGCTACAAGAAGGGGAAAAAAAAAAGGCGTGGCACAAAATGCTGGTACGAGACCATTTGGTAAAATTAAAAGGAGGATTTCCAGAAAAAGACTAAATCCTGCAAGCCAGTTAAATTCCGCATAATCATTGAAGAAAGCCCAAAGGATTGAACCAAGAACAATATCCTTAAAATGTGCTGAAAGGGAATTATAGTTTCTTAGTCATCATTTTTGGTTGCCATTGAGTAATTCCAATGTCTGCTTCTAATTTGTTGAACTTTCTGTAGTGCCAGTGCAGCTGTTATGCATTTCTGCATTGCAACACAAGCCCATTTGTGGGTGCAGTTTCATAAACTCGGGTCTTTTACAGGGAAGGAATTGCTGACAGACTTAAAATCAGAATGGTCTTCAGCTGTATCCAAACTGGAGGCAGTACCACTGGAGAAGCAAAAGCATCTAGGACTGGTTAACCTGCTAAGAGGTGACCTTTTTGTACTCCACAGTTACTGGTAGAATCCAAGTTTAGCTTGTGTTCACCCCTTATAAACCTGATTCCTGTATTTTCACCATCCGTTTCTACCACGAAACATGCAGAATATTTCCCGGATTGTTTGACTATGCCACAAGAGAAAATACCTGATAAATTATATATCAAGTGCATGAACACAGTTTTAGGCCTTTTGCTTTTTTTTTTTTTTTAGAAAATAATGGAGCAAATCATTACTTAGGGTCTTTTTTATACTGTCTAGTCCAAAGGAGGCAAAACTTTTGGCCTGCAGCTGCAGTGGCGTTTTTGAGGGTAGACCGGAGGGTTCCCCGTTTGCACAGTCCTTTGCTGTTGTTAAGCCCAAGTAAACCACGAACTTGGCCATGCTCAAGAGCAAAATGCATCGCCAGCAAATGGAGCAGGGAGACGCAGCAGCTCATGAGAGCTTGGGAAAGGCAAAGCAACCATGCACTGGTGCTTGCTAGAGAGGGGCCATCCAGGAGAAATCCCGTTCCATACACTGGGGTGGAGAGAGTGACCGTGACAGCTTATGGCTTTTCTTTCTCAAAAAGAGAAGAGCCTTTTGACAAGAAATTGTTTTAACCATTGGAAAATTGATTTTGAAAACCCATTTTGGGGAAAAAAAAGAAGTGTCATCTTTCCTATGCCTTTTTCAGAGACTGTCATGGTTGAGACCTTCCAGCGTCCAGTGTTTAAAGCAGAAATTTTTCAGATTAGACATGAGCAGTATTAAACAGGTACCTTGTGAGCATCCACCTGCCACACGGGTGGAAGGTTTAAACCATAGAGCCTAGACGGTGCCTCTCCCTGTGCTGTGTGGGGTGCTATGACTCCACACTGATGCTGCCCCTGGAGTCACACGTATTTAGCCTTCAAGCTGATCAGGTTTTAAACTGAGATGGAAAGGCAATTCTTAGGAAGAGAAAAAAAATGTCCAATAGGAAGCAAACTTTTATGCAAAACACTTAGTTTTCCTTTTCTTTCTAACCAAAAGTAATCAGTCTCGCTGGAGAGAAATAGGTATGGAGTTTGGGGGGTTTTAATCGCTTCTTGATATTGAAGCATTATTTAAAGCGGTGGCAGTGTTAAAGAAAGAGAATTGTCCTAACTTAGAGCATCGGAATCGTTCTTTTATATTTTTGAGTCAGCAAATAAGAAAGCCCTCAGACATTTGAAGGACTTTTTCATGCTTGATGATTGAAGGAGGCAGAGCTAAGAAATTTGAGAAAGAGGAAAGAAAAGATGCCTGTGGCATGTCTTCAGTGTACTGGCCTCTTGAAGAAAAAGTACCTGCTAAGAATTGTTGATGAGGCCAAGGTGTAATTAAAATTAAGGTGATAGCTATCTTAAGCAAGAGGTAGCAAAAACATTGATCATTGGAGGCAAACTTCCATTGAACAAGAGCAAAATAGCAGATTGGAGACTACCTGCATCTGATAAATCTTTCTTTACATTTCATTGCTTCCCTTTAGCAAGACAACTTCCTACTGGAAGTAAATTGTGATGTGGTTTTAGCCCTTGGTGGGGTTAGTGAATCCCAGGGTCAGAAGGAGCAGGGCAAGGACACTTATTCCTTGGTTAGTTCAGGAGGGGTTTCCTCACAGGTCACTATCTCTTAAAAAAAAAAAAAAAAAAAAAAAAAAGATTAAAGAATACATTATGCCCCCTCAGTAGTGTGCAAATATTTCCCAGGTGACTGGCTACCTGAGATCTTAGGGTGATGCAGGAGCCCGTGGGAAGACTCCTGCTCAAGGGCCTCTGCTGGGCTGGTTTTCTGCAGTGACACATGGGGAGGCCAAAACTTGAGCTACCAGTTTGATTAACTTAACAAGAAGCATGGTGCAGTTTGGAGGCTTGCCAGTGTCACTCGAGAGGCACTGCAGAAATGTCCCAGAGTGCTTGCACGTTTAAAACTATTCCTTCCCAAAGATGATAGATCTAGTTATGACCGGCTGGCCTTGTCCGCGATCCGTCAAGCTGAAGTACAACCTAAACCCAGTTTTGGGGGAGTTTTGACTGAAGCATTTTAATCCTCCAACTGTATCAGCAAAGAAAACTCCGTGTGGTGCTAGAGGAGGAAAAAATTGCAGTATTTATTTCAGTTGAGATGTTCTGGTGGATAGTCCACATGATGTATTTCCTACTTCCTAAGCTGTGCTTGTCGCATGCCTGGGGTGCGGAAAGGGGGACAGTGGAGGTCAGGAACAAATGCCCTATTTCTGAGCACTCTAGTCCCAGTCACTGGACTCGAAATATCTAAGCAAGTCAGTTCTGCACCAACCATAAGGTGGTTCGCTCAGTTGTAGCCCCTAGGGCTGTGGCATTAGAGAGTCTCTTTTTCTACACTGTCTTCCTTCACCACAATGAACACTTGCAAACAACTAATGTGAAATGACAGTTACTCTTTGCTTTAAAGTATTTATTTAAAAGGATTTTTTTTTCCCTGACCTCAGTCATTTTTATTAAAAAAAAGGAAAAAAAAAAGAAAAAAGTCTGTAATACAAGCAGAGAGAAAATGATTAAGAGTTTGCCATGCGTGTACATACTGTTTTAGATAGAAAGCCCGTTGTCTGTCAAGTCATTCCTCTCCTTTTCCAAATGCCTGCCTAATTCTGACACACAATGAAAAACTATATTTGAATGCAAAATTTTAATTTTACATGTTTATATACCTTAATGCAGTTCTGCAGATGGTATCTTAAAAGATCAAAGGCAGCATTTATAACTGCTATGTGGTGTTGATGATATTTTTAATATTTCAGCTATGTCAGCATACATTTGGTCATTGCTTCTCTAAAGTTAAGTCTTTTTTTTCTTGAGTAATCAATATAAGATGTTTGCATGACGGAAAGTAATTTAAGTTCACTTCTTTTAAAAACGTGATTCATACTGTAGGTTATGTTTGCTTAACAGATAACATTTTCACTGATGGGTGGCAGTTCTTTTTTTTAGTGCTTTTGATAGAAGAACTAGGACCACATTTTCCAACGGAAACGTATTCAATAACCTTTGCCTCAAAAGCTGCAGTAGAAATAATATCTCTCAAAAGTAATTGGTTTCCAAGACAGTTTTGCTATCTGGATAACAATATGCAAGTGTGTATACCACATACACACACAAAAAAAAAAATTGCATTTGGATGAAAGTAATAAAGAAACCAACGAAGCAAGGGCGCAGTCTTTTCTGAATGAAGATTCTGGATGTGTTGATATTACCGCAGCACTAACTCCCCCACTAAATTTTGAAGCCAAGTTAAACAAGTACCGTATTTTCAAATTCCAACAAAGGTCTTTTTATTTTTTTCACTTCAAAAGAACCACTTAAAAATTTGGTCGCCTTGGATCCTTTGCTATGAAGTTTGGCTCCTGCCAGCTCCCAGTGCGGTACTGGGACCTCGGGGCATTCTGCTTCATGCAGAATTATTTTCCAAGAAGTTGGTTTGGATTCGGTTCTAGTAGCAATTTTTTCCCAACTCACAAGTATATCTCAAAATTAATCCCTCCTTGAGTTTTTTTCCGCCTTTAAAGGCTGGGGAGGAGGCAATGTGATTTTATATAGCTGCATTTGAAAAGATTTTTGTGTACCTTTATAATTCCTTTGAAGCAATATTTTAAAAAATAACTGCCAACCAAAGTGGCAATGCAAAGAAGTGCCATCTAGTTCAGGATTTGTACACGCCAATTTTTAACACAGTGTTCTTTTCACTAAGTACTACATACGTTAATTTATATTTATATATTGTCAATATTGTTGTAACCAAGCTTCTCCTTTTTAAACACTTCAAGAACAAGGCCTTGTATTTTTAGGTGATTTTCATAAAAAGAATAATTCTTTTCCTTTCACTAGTATCTTGCACTCAATACATGTAGCAATACTTAATATATTCTCTTCACAAGTATTTGTTAAGTGATTTAGTTAATGGCTGATAAATGTTTTGTACAAAATAGATTCTGTACAGGAAAAAAAATTCTTTTAGATAAACATTATTTATTTTTACTGTTTTGTAAGTTAGACACTATAATGAAGCTCCTTTTTGCCAGAATTACTGGAAGTGCCTCTTGGTAAAATGTATTATACAGTAAATATGTATTCAAAATTATTAGAATTACTTGTCACAAAATGAACAATGTGGATGTTGCAATGTGAAGACAAATGTACAACATAAATATAATTCTGTGGTATCCTGTTTGCTGCGTTTCTCTTCCTTTATTTTCCAGTGCCCAGATTTCTGTTTAAGAGCCAGGCTGCAAATGACCTGGAGCCTTTTCAAACTCTAATCCACGTCCAGTGATGTCAGCGGGAGGAGGAGAACATGGATTTTTATCAAGTCCGGATTTAAATACCCTCCCAGAGCAATCAATGCAGTGCGAAACGGGAGGTTTTCAAGACGTATCACATTGTGGAGCTACCTGACTATTCAAGGCGCTGGTGAAGGGCTTCTTCTCAACTTGGCTATGTAGCATTTGGCATTGATCAGGGAGGTTTCTGATTTATTTTAAGATACTTATCTTAAAATAACTTCCCTCTCATCAGCAGAGAAACAGTAAAAATAAGGCAAGTATGCACCTGGTGTGCTCCTCACCTTTGCAGGACCTTCCTGATAAGTCTATGACCAGTAATGGGGCACTTGACACAGGGGGAAGAGGAGCCAGTGCAAGGCGGACAGTAGTGGACACGTTATCCTTAATTCTAATGGATACATGCCTTTCCATCACACATCCTGAAAGGTGTCCTGGAGTGTTTTCTTGCTAAAGTATCTTTTTCCTGAAGTCTCTCCAGCTGAACAGCAGCTATTTTTGAAATAGAGTATTAGAACTGGTCCCATTTTGCCATTGTGTATTGCCAACACAAGGAATGTGTTTTAGCCCTTCTCCAGCATAATTTTTCTCCTCTTGGACACAGAAGGCTCTCTGAATAAGTACATATGTATCATGTATTCGTTCTTCTGAAATCTTTGTACTATAAAGTATATATACATATATAGAGAGAGAGAGAGAGAATTACGGGGTTGTCTGTCAAACGTGCTTAGCATGCTTTAGTAGCCCGTGCTTATGTTTCTCTGCAACTTCACCAGTATTCTGCCCTATATTTCGGGTGAGTGATAAATCCTGTGTTAAATGATCTCTGACTTGAAACCCATCTGTGGAAGGCATCATTATAAATGTCCCTATTTAATGGTGACCTATTGGTGACCAATTTCAACATCCATCATTATGCTTTTTTTCAATCCTATTTACCATGGACCATTCTAACTAAATATGGATTGTACTGTATTGTATTGCTCAATTTAGCCATAGTAGTGCAGAGTGACTAATACTTCTAGAGAAAGAAATGTTCTACCTTAACAGCATTTCCCATATTAATCACACATGTAATAAGTTGAAGAGGGATATCAAGTAAGTGAAATAATTTTTATTGCAATTATATTGATTAGTATTCTGTCTTTTTTCACTGAAAGATTTTGCTAGCCCATTATGTGGGCTAGGACTGAAGTCTGCAGATACAGTATCTAAGATTTTTGTCATTTTTGAAGTTTTATTATCTACTTGCATCCAAATAGGTAAAGTGGCAGAGCTCTTCAGCCAACTTGCTTGAAACAATTGCACACAAATTATCTTGCTAAACTGTATAATCAAATGCTCTTTTCCTTAGTAATTTAAAAATTACAAATTTCAGAATATGAAAGACATCAGCCACAGAGTCTGGATTTTGATTTAGAACTGCTGCCAGTTTACCTACCTACTGACTTAAATTCTGAATGTCAAAAGTTTAAGGAAATTTGCACCAGGCAGTGATTAGGGAGATAGCAATTGGGATTATCCCAGTTTGAAACTAAAATATGTTTATATCTATTCTAATGGAAATCAGCTCACAGTCCACCAGCTGGTCTGTACCACCATTTAATCACTTCATAGCATTGAATAATTCACAGAGATTCACAGGTGCCCAAAACAAAAGCACACAATGGGAGTAACAAAGAAAACCTCTTTTCATTCAGCACTCCTCATCACAAAGATTAGGCTCTGAAGGTAAGAATGCACTTGTCTTCAAAAATCACAAACTCTCTGGGACTCCTCAAATGGCAAGAGGTTCCCATGGGAAGAGATGAGCAGTGAAATAGAGAGTTGAGGCAGTCAATCAACTAATGAGACCACACATGAACATGCCTCTTCTAGTAATCCCAGAAAACATAAATGAGGTCGTGACGCACAGTCAGTAGCAGCTCAATTAAATGTCGCATTTTTCAGGTGTTCAAATTACTCTCAATTGCTCAGGCAAATCCAGTCGCCTAAAACTGCTTTCTAATGTTTCACTACAGAAAAAAAAAGACAGCCCAGAGAACCCATGGCACTCTCTTTAGTGAAGATTTCTGTAATGTTTTTCTTCAATTATCTCACCAGAATCATATGGAAATGGACATCTTCCGTCAGGCCACCTGATGATCATATAGCAAGTTGACTGGGAGTAGAAAGGCAAAGGACATTGGCACTCTAGCTTGAGGTGCCACCTCACTAATGGGACCTCAGCTCTCAGATAGCTGACCCCACAGTCTAAGTGAGCTTTTTAACCACTCTGCAGTGGGATCCTCCAAACCTAGCATGATGAGAAGAAAACTGTCAAAACCACCAACTTGATTGTACTGCTTCACAGCCAAAACCCGGTACTTTCTAGTTCATGAGCCATGTGAGGAAACATGCAAGTTGAAAGTTTAACCTAAGGTTTTCATGATTGATGCCACCCATAAACCAGATATGTAGTTAAAATTGCTAAGTGACCTGGGACAGATGGAGTTGCAATGGTTTAGAAGTTCCATATGCATGAAGAGTTGCTGCTTAAGGGGTTGCTGCAACATCTGGTTGTCTGCTGCTAGGAAATACAAGGCAGAGGAGTCCTGTTTGATCTGCATGATGCTTCATTTACTGTGACTTTTTTGTCATTTTTGCTGTTAAATTACCTCTTTCCATGATCTTTTGCACATGGCAGTTGTTTATTACTGTGCTTGCCAAAAGCATCACATTCTGCCAGTTCAACAACTCTGTGTAATAAACTCTTTACACCTCCTCTTTCTACATTTTTAGCCAAAATCCTTGGGTTTAAACCTAGTTCATGGAATTTATCTGCATTACAGAAAGTGCTACATGGTTTTATTGAGATTAACAATTTTTCATCCTTAGTGGTTGGCCAAATTCCAGTTTATCTTATTACAGTCCAGTCCTCTAAATTAAAAATCCCCACAAAGTTCCTGCGGGCAATGTGTGCTCCCTGCCATGCAGTGCTGTGTCATATTGTTGGGTCTCATTCATTGCTCTTGTTACACCTGTTAGGAGCTGGTTTCCTCAGGGCCCGTCAGGAGCTTTGCAAAGAGTGGTGCTACTTCATTTCCCTTCAACCTTTACTTGCCCCTCTACTCAAGTATTATTTCTTCTTCCTCTTGAGAGCTCTAGTCAAAACCTGCCTCAATCCATAATTCTTTTTCTTTTCTCCTTTTCTCTCCTTTTCTCTTCTCTTCTCTTCTCTTCTCTTCTCTTCTCTTCTCTTCTCTTCTCTTCTCTTCTCTTCTCTTCTCTTCTCTTCTCTTCTCTTCTCTTCTCTTCTNCTTTTCTTTTCTTTTCTTTTCTTTTCTTTTCTTTTCTTTTCTTTTCTTTTCTTTTCTTTTCTTTTCTTTTCTTTTCTTTTCTTTTCTTTTCTTTTTCTTCTCACTCAGGAGGGAAAACTTCCTAGCTCTTTCACCTAACATGTTACCTTCTGCAGGTGCTTCCAGAATAACCTAAAGCTGTTGAGCATGCTCCTATATACCCACGCATATATTCCCTCCTGTATACCCATTTCTATACCCATACATAGAAAACATACTTAGAAAAGGTGGTATTGGTCTATCCTAGGCATGTGGTAATAATAGCATTTGAAATGCTATATTTGAACTGTTATTTTTTGTTGTTGTTGTTGTTAATCTTTAAATCAAGATTTTTTTCTTCTACCAGATAAAATCAAAACTCTTTTTATGTAGTTTTTATGTAGTTTTTATATGTACATTAGGTTGCCAGCATTAAGTTTATCTTAATAAGGCAAGGTACTTTGCCTTAAGTTTATGAAGTAAGATAAACTTAAGTTTATCTTAACCAGGCAAGCTTTTATGATTTATATAGCTCTGTCAGGTTATGTTTTAATGAAATGTCTTATATCAAGGGAAAGGATTTTTGCTTCTGAGCACTATTTTCTTGACACTTCACAAGTTTACAAGTTAAGTGTTTGCTCATTAAACATGTTCATAGAAGGAACAACCGCTTCCCTGGATCTATGCCTCAGAGACCAGTTATTGGACACTTTAGAGACAGACCCACAAAACTCACATGCCATTCGTTTACTGATTCATCTCTGAATGAAGATTACTCTCGGGACAGCTATTCACCCAGGCTAGGCTCAGCTTTAAAAACATAATTAATTGAACCCTGTGCTTTAGAAATGAAGATGGTCTGGCTTCTAATTTCCTGTAACTAATACAAAGTAGGAATGCCAAGAAAATGGAAACAGACCTTGGTGAACAAACACTTTAGATTCTTTGTCCTGCAGCTGCATTAAAGTCTTTACTTCAATTATAGCTGCAATATATATATATATGTAAGCAATTCCTTCTGGGATTAAGGGAAAGCAAAGGCTTTTCTTGGGTGATTGATGGTCTTGTGTGCTTCCACACAAGTTCTGTGTCTTCACTGGGGAGTGCTCTGCTGTGGGAGACACTGGAAAGACAAATCAAGGTAGGTATTGCTACAAGAGGTGTCATGTCCTGCAGCACAATTGCTTCCCAGGGTAGCAAACCATAGTGTCTGGGTCGCACTCTCCTTTCTGTGCAATATCCATAGCATGAGAGGCCTGCGAGACACACAAATTCCTGCTTGGGCAAGGGCTTCTTCTCTGGCAGATGAGCCCCTGTGTTGTGTTTATTTACTCTAGCTATCTGGAAGAGAACTGGGGTGGACATAAATACAACTGTTTCTGAGGAACTGCCATCATTATCTCATAAAGGCAGGGTGATGCTCCTTTGGAAAGTGTAAGAAAACTTTCCATAATGGAAAATATCTCTCCCTACTACCCTTTCCTGGGGAAGTTTTGATAAAGTTCCAGTTAAGATATTACATCTACCTATAAAGGAGTCAGAGAAGCCTCTATAACGAAATTCCAGGAAGGAGCCAACAGTGATGAAAAGCTGATGCTGAGGTTTTACAGTACTACCATTTGAATTACTACAGAACCCAAAATCCAGGAAAGATGGGAAGCCTGCATTAAATCTGGCAAGCCTCACTGCTTCTTCATATGCTGCATGATACTATTTTTCAGGTGTTTTATTTTTGGTCAGGGTAAAAGTCTATGCCCTGGTGTTTGATATCAAACTGTTTGATACAGTTTGATAACTGTAGCATGACAAGGAATTGCAGGAAAGGGGATCATATAAAGTATTTATAAGTATGAGACTCACATATTTAAACAGACCGTGTGCAGAAGGTTTCCAGTGGTAGAAAAGCAGGAGTTTCTGTCAGAAATCATTTGAGGAGATGAAGTCAGAATCAAAGATTAAAGGTCTGTTGAGAGCAGCACAGATCCTGTATTGTGTAAACTCAATGATGGAAGGAAACGGGCTGGAAGCTGTTCTCAGAGAGGGGCTGAAAGAACGTTTAGTTCTCCCGAGTGCTAATTCCTGGGGACGCTTAGGAACCTGCCATCCCTTAGAAAAGGGGAAAAAGAGAATTCCTAATCTCTAGCTGCCAAGTGGGGATATTAGAACCACTGCAGCACAAAATGTGATTTGCGTGCGACGTAATAAAATTCCAGCTATATTAAGAAGCCAAAATGGAGATATAATGGAGAACGGATAGCAGTATGTGCTAAGTCTTGGAAAGTAGCAACTTGCTTCCTGGCTCTGTGTTTGGCAGCACAGGATTTTGAGTGTCAGGAGGTTTTAGCTGCCATAGCAACATCCCCTTCCCAAGAGGGCTGATGAGAGCAAGAAGTATTTCTAGTTAATACCTCCTCAGCTCATGCAATTAAATTGCCCAGGTTACCAGAGCACGTAGGATTTAGAACTGCTCTTGATTTCAAATGATTGTGCTTGGGACTAGTCCCAGTCTTTACCGTAACATGAACGTGCAAATGGATGTGGCTTTTTCAGGTGCCGCAGCCTCATGATGGGAGAAATACAGGACTGGAATGAAGAGGAAGCCTGTAGACTTTCCCTTTCATTTTGCCCAAGAACGTGACTGATTCTCCAAAGCAGTTCTGTCCTGTGCTTTAACAGACCTTTTCCATCTGGTTTTGCCTCATGTTGGCAAGGACTTTGCCCTGAGGCCCCTGGAGAACAGGGAATATTGGGAAATGCCGGTGCATCTAGGAAAGTTTAGAGGATGACTTGTTCCCTCTACCTCTTCCCTCTTCCCGCAAACCCATTTTGTGAGGGTTCTTTTGTTTCCTGATTCTCTTTTTCTTCTGGTCCACTCTTTCATTTCCTGGGAATGAGCAATTAAGCAGATGGGGATTATGGGGTTTTTTTTCTCTCTTAACAAAGCTTTGTCACGTGCCCAATCCAACCTGCAGCAAGTTGCAAAGGAAAATATCCCTGGGAAGGCTTTAGCTACTCTTTGGGGTTTCAAAGCTCAGCACCCGGAGCCTTTGCTTTGCCTGCGTGCCCGGTGCCCATCCATCTATAGGAGGGGAGAAAGGAAGGGAAAAAATGACGAGGTGGAGGAGGAGGATGAGAGGGTTGAGGCGAAACAGGAGACAGCGTTTCCCCCCACCCCTGGGTTTCCTTCCTTCCCTACCTCCAGTACAAGATGTGCCTTCCCTAGATTGGGTAGTTTCTCGGAGGTGGTTTTCCCCCTCAAGCCTTTCCCGCGGCGAGGTCGGGACGGCGGCGTGTGCACAAATGCACGGGTGTCAGCGGCAGAGGGAGCTTACCCACGCAAAGTGGTAGGCAACATCCCTGGGGATTGCTGCTGCCAGGTAAGAGCTGGTTTTTATCCTTCATTTTCTCCAGGGCCCTTTTAGAACCCTTAGCTGGGTTCCTCTGCTGCACTTTTCTCTGCACGGGTCCCATTTCCCCCCGTCTAGCGAACGCCACTCTGGGTCTGCAGGCTGACACATGCTAAAGGCACCTCAAAGGAGGCTTACTGCAAAGCAGAGCAGCTGCCCATGAGGGGAAGGACTTTTCTCCGTGCCTGGAACTCACACAGGTTTAGGGGCACTGAGAGAAATACACATCTGCCTCCCAGCTTGCTGCATGTACACTCAGAGACCTTCTCCAACGAGCCCTTGCAGCAGAGCCCATCATTCCCACTGCGCTGGAGCTGCAGCGCAGCCGAGGCTTCCATGGCTCTTGCTTTAAACCCATCCAAGAGATCACTGCTAATGCTGGGAGGATTGGTATATAGACTGAGCTAACAGAATTAGACTGTTTCAGTTGCGTACCTGCTCTCCCAAAAATATTGGATTGGAGTGGAACAGCCGTTATCAAGAAAAGTATCTTCCTAAACGAGTAAACCTTACCCAGAGCTTTCTTCAATGGCTTGTTCTCCTAATTCCTAGTAAAAGTTACCAAACGGATTTAGAGCAACTAAACCCATGGGCTCCATTGAATATTTTCAGGGATCTTTGAAGATTTCAAAATGCTTTATCATCTTCAGATGATGCTACTTGTAATTAGGAGGCACTGTTCAGATAGATAGTGCATGACTGCAAGAAGAGAAATTACAGTGCCTACAGCTTCACGTCTTACTGTTTATGCCTTGGTGTGCTTGGTTTTATTCTCATCACTCTCTATCATTATTTGGTTGTGTAAGAGCTGAATATCTCTACACGTAACTGTTACACAGATATTATTTTCAAACTTTTAATGTGTAGGAAGAATGTATTAATTCCATCTGATTACAATATTTCAATGAGGTGTTTGCCATCCATAGATTTAGCTTAAGAAATGTTTGTATGTGTATGTAAGTGTCCAGGTGTAGCCACTTCTGTAGTCATGTGTGAGTTAAGAGAAGAATTTGTGACTGTCCATTTCAACGGTGTGTGCATGCACATGGGTATATGCACATAGAGATGCACAGTGAAGACTAGATATGGAAGGCTTGAATTTCACACTGTAGCATGGATTGGTTTGAAACATGCAGACTTGGGATTCTTTGCCACTGTCAGGCAAACCGGACCAGTGACCTGATCTCTGTGAAATGGTTTTTTTTTTTTGTCAGTAGTTAGGATTATGTTTCACCAGTGCTCCCACCACTCTGGATGGGAAGAGGTGGCCCTGGCTTCCTGGCTTCACTTTTCATGGTTTATTGGAGAGAAATGATATCCAAGCTATGGTAATAAGCTAAGGCTGCAGTGAGGTCAGTACCAGACCATCCGTAACAGACAGATATCTCCCAGAGCAGAGCTCTCCCAGCATCCAGAGCAGTTGGGAGTAGGTCACGAATATTCCCAGGAGAGATAACTGAATCAGAGATATACGTGGCTTCACAATGGAAAGTGATGGAAAATCTCTGTCCTTCGCAAAGCCGTGCCAGAGAGCAACTCTGTGCACAGCAAAGCCTCTGCCTCTGGTGTGGTTATCAGACCTTCCTGGCATGCCTCCAGTTGGCATCCAAAATCAGATTTTAAATGGTATTATTTTCCATACTGTGTTTACCCTGTAGAATATAAGAACACTGGTTTAAACACTGCTACCCATTCTCTGTGCACCTGAGAACTGCTCCAGCTCGTTGCGGCATGGGTTTATCATACTCTGTCTCCACTTCTCTGTGGCATTGGCGGGGTGGGGGTATCAAAAGTATATGAGGTGTAGGGAAGGAGACTATGCAGTCGGTCTGCTTCTCATTTCCAAGTTGAACGTTGGTTGCTCAGACATAAATACAATGGACCTGGGGGAAGGTAGGGCGGTTTTTCTGTTTTTGTTGCAAGATTATCCTTTTTTTTTTTTTCTTTTTCTTTAATCTTTTATTTTGTAAATTGATGTAGTAACAATATGCTCAATATTTCAAACCTTAAGCTAAAGGCTATATCTCATTATATCTCATATATCTCATTATATCTCATATATCTCATTACAGGTCACCATACTTTATATGAGTGAGTTTCATGTCCCCATGCACAAGTTTGAATGAATTTAGCCTCACTGAGCTCTCAGAGCTCTGTGAGATACATGCTGCCATTCCCCACTGAACAGATTAAGAAGGGGAGCACACAGAGACACCATGGCTTTTGCCAAGATTACAAAAAGTCATCAGCAGTGTAGAAAGAGGTGAAAAGCTTTCTGAAGCATGCACAAGCCATCCCACTTTCATTGTTGCTTAAAGTATCTTTATACTTACTAGTACAAAAACTCATTATAGTCCTCAGCACTGTCATATGAAAATATTTATCTCTTTTTGCTTTGTCCATTACAAAGAGAGGCTAAACAAATATACTTTTGTTAAATTTAATTGATTACATCGATTTTTACTTTCTGGAAACAAAAATACCTATCTCACACACCCTTGGAAACCCACTAATGCATACATATATGTAGATATGCATACATATATATATATATATATTTATGAACACAAACATGTTTGTTACACAAATATATCTTTTATTTAGACAAGGTCTGTGTCTTTATGCATATTCAGAAAAGAATAAGAATTTCACCTAGTCCTCTTTTCAGTCAGCAGTTCTATAGGGGTGCTTAAAAAGGAACACCAAAGCTTATGTAATAAATATTTCCAGATCTCATTTAGAGATTGAAATAAAGAACAAGGTACTGTAGCATGTAAGTAGAGACTTAAGAATTACTGATATTTTTTGTTTTCAAACTTCAGTATGTAGCCTTTCTTTAATTCTTTCTATTTACCTGCAAAGAATCAAATTCACATTTTCTTATAACAAATGCCAAAAACATTGAGTCCTAAAGCCCTATCTATCTATAATAGAAAAGGGAGCTAAACCTCTTTATTCTTGTGTAACTCATTAACTAACATCAGATGATTAGAGCTAGTGTTTCAATATAAAACAATTCAAGTCCCTCATTAGCAGGGCTAGATTTCCTTTGATCTAATTAATGTCCCAGATATATGGGAAACTCAGAGTTCAGCTCTGAGAAGTCTCTGTAGACACAGTCACATCTAGAAACATGAACTTATATACAACCTCTAGAAATGTTCTTTAGCAATAACAAGCCTCATTTAGTCAGCTGATAATGCTTGGTCAAACGTTCAATGAAATCAAGTTGATGGTAGGTAGATTATGAAGATGAAGACTGTTTACTGAACATGATTTAATCTCCATTATGATAGACAACTGGATTGCAAATTTCCATAATTACACATTCAGTGCACCATTCAGATTCTGCAGTAAAGGTTTTTAATTGCTGTTGTAGGGAAAGAAGTAGAGCAGGGTGTTGCTATCACATGATGAGCTTTTCAGGCTGAGCTAATAGGATGTCCTTTTAAAATGTTCTTGATGTTTTCTGGTTTAGAGGCAGAAGATATCATTATGGAGATTTCATCAAAGGAAAATGCTGCATTTTTCTCAAACAACATAATCCTCCCAGTTGACCACTCTTCATTCAAATCTGAATCTTCTTCTTCCAAGGAAAGACAATCATGTTGTGGAGGCATAAAGGTAGAGTAAGAGCTTTCAATATTCTTCCAGACACTTAGAAGGCCTAATTTTTTTGTGGACTAACCCTTTTTCAGTTCTAGTTTTATGTTGTTGAGCGAGCATAATATTATTCAAGATGTTTCTAAGTTGCAGAAAAAGTTCTGCTTCTGTTTGCCTCGTGTGACAACATTCAGACAGGTCCTGTTGATTCAGGATGGTATATTATAAACTCTTCAAATGTTGTCATGGAAGGCTAGTACATCCTCTTTATTTCATTCTTCTTTTTTTTCTGGATTTGTGGATTTATGTGAGTAGCCAGGTTGCATAGTAATCTGGCTTTTTTTTTTTTTTTTAAGATCACAACCTCAGTGGTCTTCTACGTTTTATAAAATAATATCTGTCTTACTGCCTGTGTGTTTCAAATGGTATATTACTTAGGGCTGAACTAGGTCCAAAGGTCCCTTACATTCTTAATCATTCTGTGATTCAGGTAGCATTGTCACATTACTGACCTGAGCAAACTCCACCCAAGAGGACTTTGAAAATGGACTGTGGATGTCTGTGAAAGTTCATGTCTGCATTTCTCTGGCCTTCACAAAGTGCGTTCCCTGGCCCTCACAAAGTCCAGAGGAGGCACCTTGCTTTGAGTCTCCTGCCAGATAGTGCAAGCTCCTACCTGCCTGACAGCGCGAGCATCACGCCAGAAGGAGCAAACCTTCTGGGAAGGATTTTTGGGTACACAGCAGGATGGACAACAGCATGATGCTTTACCTACAATCTCCATCAGTGTTTTACAGATGAGACTCTTGTGTCTCATGTTAACACGAGCTGAGCTGTTCTGAGGGGTGTGGAAACTGATTTGTTGGCTTTGCCCAGTTCTTTTCATCCTACATGTTCCTTTTTTTTCTGTTGGTTTTCCATATTAACCAGAATCCAACAAAACTTTCAGAGACTGATGAAGATATCTATAAAGCCATTGATTTCAGTGGTAATAGAAACGAACTATATAAATTATGGAGAGCAATTAATTAAGATCTTGTTGGATTAACTGATAAATATAACTGGTAAAAATATTTGGATTCCTGAATATTTTCTGTGGTCTTGCTCTGCAAAGGTCAATAATTGGCGTCCTGTTTTGAAATAAAAGATGAGTTGTATTAATTAATTTGCAACATAATAGCGATTCTATCTTTGTTCCCTTGCCTCAACAATAATCAACAATAACAATAATCCAATTCCCTCATTGAATGAAACTTCAGTCAGAGATTAGCCAGTCAGGAATCGGCTTACTAGCTCCAAAAATAGAGCAGCAATAGTATTACAGCACATTTTTTTTCGTGTTCAAAATCTTTGTGGCTTCTGGGAACTAGAACTGACATGATTAACCTTTAAAATACCAAACCAGTGCAGAGACTCAGCAGGTTGGTTTTTCATTAATTTCTAGCCTTCTAAAAGCATAAAAATTGCTTTTATTGACCTAAAAGATGAGGTGAAATAGTTGCGTATGTGCATTCAGTGACAAACCACAAAAGAATATGAAATCATCTGCACCTGTCTGTTACAAATTTAAAGCAGGGGCATTTGTTTTTCCACCACAGTGTATAGTCTCCATCTCCATCCTGGGATACTTTCAGATCAAGAGGAAAAATCAGTGCCAAAGTAAGAGAAGTCTGAAGTTCCAATTTCACTTATATAATTTTCCTGCGGAAGAGCAAACCTGTTTTACCACTGCTGTTTAAAACTTAAGGGCATAAACACATAGTAAATGTAAATCTTTTTACTGGAAAGCTTTTCAGAATCTACACAACGGAAAAAAATATATACTTTCTTTATTTGCCCACAAGCATTTCCAAATAAGATATTGCTTAATAACAGTGCTAAGAACAGAAAAGCGTGTTGACTGTGACACGGATGTTTTTGAACCTTGCCATAGGAACTTGCCTTCAGCAATGATGGCAGTGTTGGTGCCAATGATGTGCCATGTCAAATATGATGTTTTCATTTGCAACCAATTCATTTGTCCCAATGAGCTGGATATGGGGCAGACTGTCCATAGCTCATAATTGCCTAGAGCACATTCCTGAAGGGTAGGACACACGTCTAGACCTCTTTACATACCAAATGTTACCGAGTTTTTTTTTTATTTCTGGTTTCAGTTCTTTGTTTTTGTTTGTTTGCATTAACACCTTTCCCAAAGAGTAGTATATATTCCATCAACACAGCCTGGATTTGAAGACAGGAAGCAGTTTTGCTGTTCCCATTGCAGACTGCGCTGTGTCTGAGTATTTGTGCAGCTAAGAAACACATTAAGGCTGTGTTCATGATAGGAAATAGCTCTGTAGAGGTGAAACAGTGCTAAGAAGCCAGCATTTCATGGCAAGCTGTTACTTCATGCATTTCAGGGTGAGATGTTACTTT
The DNA here is from genome assembly GCF_003342845.1 of Nothoprocta perdicaria. NCBI lineage: Eukaryota > Metazoa > Chordata > Aves > Tinamiformes > Tinamidae > Nothoprocta > Nothoprocta perdicaria. Next base: position 1,772,495 of record NW_020454772.1, read on the forward strand.
ATACTAGCTCTGGTCTTGCTCCAGAGACTGAAACCCTACTTTAGGTTAAAGCAACTTAACTGCATTTCTGAAGCACATCTTCCAGTATAATTTCATATGAAAGAACCACAGTCCATGTAGTGTGAACCAAAGTGCGGTGAAGGGGGCAAGAGCAGAAGAGCCAGATCTATCTCCTTGCAGTTTAACAGTCAGTTCTACTCTGAATTTCATGCAGCTGAAGACATTTCAGAACAGACACCTCACTACCACCCCAGTTGTCAGTGGGGACGTTATTCTAGAACAAGACATTAAAATCCATACCCTGATTACCTGTGTGAAAATACATGTTTTAAGATAGGTTCCTACTAGGCAAAATCCTATGTTAAAAAATACCCATTTATTGACACCTCACATGTTTCTGTATTGTTGTTGTTGTAAGATGCCCTTCATTAAAGGCATCAGGAGGTTTGCTGTTTTTCTCTGCCCTTTCTCTGCCCATAGATACCTAGCTTTGGCATCTATGAGAAATTAGCACCTGTACCAGCCACTGGTAAGTTCAGTTTGCATTATCACTTATAGAAGATGAATACATTGGCAATCTAGCTTAGTTCACAAAGCACAGGAGAAATATTGACATGGTTATCTGGGTAAAAAAGAAGTGGGAATGTAAAAAATATTTAAAATAATTAAATAAAACATTCTATATTGCCCAATTATAATCACTGTCACTTATTTTCACAGATATTTCTCAGTGCATTATCTTTTGTTTATTTTGCAAAAGCACTGTCTGGAAGTTACCTAAAAAGTACTATCACACAAATAGAAAGAAGATTTGATATTCCTTCCTCTTTGGTTGGTGTTATTGATGGCAGTTTTGAAATTGGTAAGTGCTGTAGAAACTTGTTTTTGTTTTCAGAAAAGAAAAATATGATTTGTTTTGAATAATGTAACCCTCTGGCTTATTAACACTGAGCAAAATTCCCCTATTAGTTGTCAACAGGACTTAACTGGCTAAGATTGGGCTGCTGACATGAACAATTCAATGTATTTTAAACACTTTATGATAAAGACAGTAGTGTTAGCCAAGACATTTATGTATGGTTCTGGTTGGCCTTGCTTCTAAGAACCTGAAAAGGCAGTAATTCCATTATGAAATACTACTAGCTGCAGCATACACAATTCCCATTTTACTGCCCGAGGATCCTACACAAGGATCATTTCACTCATTCAGGTGACTACATAGTTTGATAAGCTAAGCTGTTGACTAGCCCAACCAGAACTTCACTTAATGAGGTTTAATAATGTGAGTTTCACCTGTATAATGTTAATTCAGCTGCACAGATATTTCTTGCCTTTTGTCAGCAGTCCTCTTCATCCATAAGTGTTTGTCCAGTTCCACCAATGTATCCACATGCTTTGGTAAACAGCAAGGGTACAAATCTCTTAACTAGCATCTCACTCCATTTTCCAGTTCATCCCTCTTACACTAAGCTTTACAACATGATATCACCTCTGGCTATTTCAAATTACTCATTTTTTTTCTCTTGCATGTTCAGTGTACAGTGGTATTCATCAAAATGAAATCTTAAGTATATAAAGCGCTGTTTGATTCCTTTGCTTTCTTACCTGACTATTTCTCTGCTTCTGCTACTATCTGTCATCTGCATGGTCCTCTTTCCTGCCACTTTTCCAAAATCTTAAGATTTTCTTATCAGGAATGGTATTGGGCTCTCCTAAGAATGCCTAGAAATAGGGGAAAAAAACAGCGCCATATGATCAGCCTTCTCTCCTCTGAAATTGCTATGCAATACTACATGCTAGAGATCTTTATTTTTGAACCTAGATTTCTTACCCACGGGTTTTTAATCTCAGTTTTCTTTTTCTACTTTCAAAGGGAATCTCCTAATCATAATTCTTGTAAGCTACTTTGGAGCGAAGCTTCACAGGCCAAGGATAATTGGTGCGGGCTGCTTAATTATGTCAGCTGGAACCTTCCTAATTGCGATGCCCCAGTTCTTCATGGGACGGTAAGTGCCCAGTGATCAAGGTTCTGCAGCCACGCTATCCATACTGTGTGTTAGCTTGTTAAAATGTTTAGGCATTGATGGTGATGGAGCCAGTAGAAATAGGCATATGTTGATGTGGTTAATCGACTTAATATTTATTATGAAAGGACTTTTATTCCTGCAGAAAAGCAAGTAATTTAAGGTATACCCTCCTCTCAGTGGTAATCAGCTTATCAATTTATTAATGATAATGTGATCGTGATCAGCCACTTTTTTGATTTGGTTTAAGCATCATAAAAGCCTCAGTAGAAAGTATGTAGCTCTATGTACCATAGGAAAGTGATTATTAAAATGAGAAATACATGGGTCCAATGGAACCATTATCATACAGTATCACAGTATAAACTGAATTTCATTTACTCCCTGCAAACCATACAGATCTGTCTTTAACAGGGTGCAGATGAAATCTGCATTTCAGAGCAATGGACCTGTCTTCCGTGATAGCAATAGCTTTGTTTATCTTTTTTTCTTATAATTTCTTAAAATGGAGAGTAAAGACAATTTGTTTTTAAACAGATACAGGTATGAAAGATTTCCTTCCATCATCAATTCAACTGATAGCCTCTCCCCATGTCTACAGGAAAAAAATCAAATTCCACACTCGACCTTGGAAAAATCTCAGTCCAAAATAAATGCAGGTAAGAACAATCCCTTTTAAACGCTGTGATAAACACACTAAAATATACCCAAAGGCTCCCAAACTCTACTGTACTGATTTATTAGGATGCAAAAATAATAAATGGCAATCAGACCGATCTTTCCCAGGGAAAAGTCAGATCTTCTGTATAAGAAGGTTTTATTAAGAAAAATGTGAAAACTCTTCTGCCAGTTGCCAAGATGTCCTTTCAGGCTCTTTTTCCTAGCCTTGCTGGCTGCTCCAGAAGCTTCCTGCATCTTTGTGGTTTGCAACAACGCCAGGTAGTCTCCCCTGGGACCTGGAAAAGTCGACATTTTCCTTGTGCTGGGAACTGTATGAGCTAAATGTGATTGGTACTGCTGTCTATCCTCAGTGATTTCCAAATCTTTCCATTAGGAGACCCCAATTGCAAACAGCTTCTCTCTGGGATGTAGCAGCAAATTTACAAAGTGGCCAATATTTAATATCTTTGGCTGAAGCTTCTTATGCTAAACATGCGTCTGCCTCAAGCCAAGCTGATTGGGTAAAAATTTCCACCTTTTCTTTTTCAGTTCAGGGTATACTGCTTGCCTATTTCTGAAGTATTTCACTCACCTTCTTTTAGTCCTATGCATTTAGTAGTAAAATGTTATGAAAAACATGTTGCTGTCTCTACCCTGATGTATCTAGGATGTGAAAAAGAAGCTGGCTCATCCATGTGGATCTATGTTTTACTGGGAAATCTTTTGCGTGGAATAGGTGAAACCCCTATCCAGCCTTTGGGAATTACATACATTGATGATTACGCTGTTGAAGAGAATGCCGCCTTATACATTGGTAAAATAAATAAATTATTTTTTCCTTATGGATTCTTCCCTGGTAGAAAGTGAGTCACTCTGAATAATGGAATGAGTGTTATTGAATTAGCCTACCCTGTCTGTTTTGTTTGCATCATTTCCAATATTAAAGTTTTATTTAACAATCACATAAACTCAAAGGACCAAGTTCCCCTTTAATTATAGCAGTCTAGTTCCATTACCTTAATTTGAGTAAAGAATTTGACCTTAGTTTCCTGCTGTTACCTTAAGCTTCCTAATTCTTCTGGTTGTGAACTGTTGAATCTCTGTGCAGTCAGTTCTCTGGAAAGTGATAAAAACATGTATTTTTTTCAACTCATTAAGATAAAATTTCAGGAAACAGTTAAAACTTTCCCTCTGAATTCCTATAGAATTGTAACAAATTGTTCTGAGATTTGAAAAGTTGAGATCAGTGTTCACTATGTAAAGAGCTCTGCACATTCATCTGAAATATTAAGAGAAAGTCCTGCCCTGTCAGCATGTTTTTAAGCATCTTTTCTTGAAGTGTTTCCAGCCTGGCAAAAAACAGAATCCCTGTGAAAAAGACTTGTTCTTGCCAAATTTTCAGATCAATTCTGAAAACTCAAAATATGTGGAAAGTTTGGCTTAGAGTCTATTGAAATAAATACTGGGTCATAGGTTATTTGAAGTCCATTATAGTCTAAATTACTGAAATGATTTCATTAATTGATATTTGTTTTTCAATTACTTTAGTATAGTCAGCTAAACAGTTCATGGCAATTGCAGAGTGGTGCTATTATTGAGCGTAGGCCATTAACTTCATTCAATATATTTTCTTTAAATGGAAATTCATTCTTTAATTGTATGATAACCAAAACGAACAAACAAACAAGCAAACAGATCTATATAGTGGGCCAAATTTTGGTTTTGGGTTCTTCTTGCAGAAGTACTAATTTGAGTAACTAATGTGTCAGAGAGCAGTGTTTTAAGATTTTCTCACTTGTTATCTATCCTATGTCATGCCTTGTTCTTTGTTGTACAAGAAGAACCAACATTCAATTTCACTTAGAAACCTAACAGCTCCCTGTTTTCTATTACAGGCTGTGTACAGACGCTTGCAATTATAGGCCCAATATTTGGCTTTCTTCTAGGATCCCTGTGTGCCAAACTTTATGTTGACATTGGCTTTGTAGACTTGGGTAAGTCAGAAAAGTCAGGTTTAAAAATTTAGTCAGGCTCAGTATAGTCAAAAATGCTTATTCAAGGTACATATTTTTGGCCAAAACGTGTCTAGCTCTAGTATGTTTCCCAAGGATAAGGAGCTAATAAAGCAGAGATGGCACTTTAGAAGCTAAAATGATACCAGCAATGCAGCATCTGCTCGGAAAAAGCCTAACAGCGAGCACAGCTATAGAGGAAGTAAGAGGCTTGACTCTTCCTCAGTCTGAGCAGATCCTGCATCACAAGAAATCACCCAAGTGGGGAGGCACGAGGGAGACAGCAGCTAGCAGGAGGAGGAGGACACACGGCTCAGGATTCTGAGAAAAAACAAGCATGTGAATTTTGGATTACATTGTCATTGTACAGAAATCCAGTCCTGAAACTAGTACCAGAGCTCCTGATTTCCTTCCTCCTAGGAGAAAAAAAAAAAAAAAAAAAATCTGCCTTAGTATCTGGCTGGATCCACAGCTTTTCTGCAGAGGTCCAGCTGGGAGCAGGTTGTGACCACCTGCAGGATCTCCCTTGGGTTCACCCTCTCCAGCAATGTTCATGTGGCACACGCTGGAACCCCTTGGTCTTAGGGAAAGGCCACTGCTATTCCCAGGGATCAGCAAGCCCTTATCACCTCCCTCCAGTTGTTCTTGACACTAGTAGAGACCCATGGCACAGACACACCTTGGGTGTGGGAGGACTCTCCTGGAAAAAGCCCCTGAAAAAAATCAACTTTGCTATTATCAGCAAACATTTCCTAAATGTATTCCTTTTTTTCTCCTTTTTGACTTTCTCCAGACAGTGTAACGATAACTCACAAGGATGTGCAGTGGGTGGGAGCTTGGTGGCTGGGTTACCTAATAGCCGGTGTGATTAGCGTTCTGGCCAGCATCCCATTCTGGTTCCTGCCCAAGCACCTACCAAAACCCGAAGGCAGAAAGGACTCCAGCTCCTCCTCTGAGCAGTCAAAGTTCATCACTGAGGATAACAAGGAGCGACAGAAATCTTATCAGCAACACGTGAAGTTTGCCGAGCTGGCAAAAGGCAAGTCCCTAGAGTCCATTTTTTCACTGCTGAGTCTCTCTCTCTTCCTCCTCCAACATAACTTTCCAACTAACTAGCTTGCAAAGTTCCAGAAACAATTTCATTTTTCTCTTGTAAGCAGAATTTCTTCAGCCAAGATTTGTAAAATTATGGTAGTAGACTAAAAAGTATCATGAAACCATGCAAAAGTGTTTCCTTTGCCTGTAGTAGGAGTGGAAATCAAACAGTAATAACCTGTGAAAGCATGTGTGCTAAGCTTGTTTTCCTTAAGGCCATCCATTAGTAGAGTGCATATAAAAGCTGACCCAAATAAGACTGGGCACAGAGCATATAGAGTATGCTAGCTAGCTACCTGGATTTCAACACCAGCTCTTTTGACCAAATCTGTTTCCTTGGCTCTGCCTTGCAAAAAGAGTTTTTCCACAGAATTTGAAGATGCACCTCAACATGCTTGTGCTTACCTTCAGCTATGCTGACCACCCTTCAATTCCCAAAAAGCTGAAAGGAACTTTGGCTGTTGAGGTCACAGATAAATCAACTCAGGCCTTTTTTCTTTGTTCTTTTCTTTTCTTTTCTTTTCTTTTCTTTTCTTTTCTTTTCTTTTCTTTTCTTTTCTTTTCTTTTCTTTTCTTTTCTTTTCTTTTCTTTTCTTNTTTTCTTTTCTTTTCTTTTCTTTTCTTTTCTTTTCTTTTCTTTTCTTTTCTTTTCTTTTCTTTTCTTTTCTTTTCTTTTCTTTTCTTTTCTTTTCAATCAAAGGAAGGTATCTAAAACAAGATGTCTCTTCTAGAAAATCAGTGCTTAGCAATTTGTTTCACCATTCCCCATGTGGAAATGCAGATCTTAAGAGCATCATGGGGCTTCATTTATTTCCTATGAAGTACATTGCAGTCATCCTTTGGAAAATGCAATCATATTTAAAATCATTATTCACAGAAGTTATTCTCTCTGACCATGGTGCTCAACTCTGTTACTTGATTTTGCAGATTTCTTGCCATCACTGAAGAACCTTTTTGGAAATCCAGTTTACTTCCTGTATTTGTGTGCAAGTATCATTCAGTTCAATTCTTTAATTGGCATGGTGACATATAAGCCAAAGTATATTGAACAACAGTATGGACAAACATCTTCAAAAACTAATTTTGTTATAGGTAATGCTATATCTGCTTCTTGATACCTTACAAATGGACATCTTAAAAGTAGCACATGCATAGGGAGAAAAACGTTTCTTAGGCTATGCTTATTTCTTCTCCTTCCTTGTATGACTTTAAAGTAGTATCTTGTAGAAAGTAAATTATTTCATTCTAGCTTTTACAACAGTTAGTTCTGATGTTATCTATGCAGGTGTCACTGAAGATTCCACAATTTGATACCTATTCCTAGTTTGCCAGGAATATGAAAAAGAACATATGCACATCTTGAGAGAATAATTGAGAAGAGAATTAATTTTTAAAAACTCTGCATAAATACGTCATCATTTGGCTTCCCATTTATTTCAAAAGAAGGTATATCAATTCCATGAGCGCAAGAGGACTGACCATAAATATTCATATTGCTGAATTGTTAATGACTTCTTTAAAGAAAAGTGATGTTAAATAAAGACAAATCAATGTCATATCAGTGATATCACAGGGGGAGTGAGCCTGGGCTCCTCTCTTCCTGCACCTTCCTGCATGTGGTGATGCTGTAGAGGAAGTCTTTTCTGGGCACACGGTCAGGATGGTGAACTTCACAGCCCAGCTGTTGAAATGGGAGACTTGAATTCAGTTTTCTGAGGTCCAGCGATTCAGTAGCATTACACAGCAAAGAGGTTTACATCTAGGTAATACAGAGCAAGCTCTCTTGGTACAGAGTTTTCAAGACAGCATTAGTAGCACAGCAACAGAGGTGTGTATGTGCAGAAAAACTGCAGTGATCCATTGTGCTATGTTAATTCCTTAAAGACAGAGACTGGAATTTCCTGGCACGAAACTCCAATAAGAAAGTAGTTCAAACTTTCAGCCATAGCTGATGGCCAGGGAAAGCCCAGGAGATAATCCCTGCCTTCAGTACAGTACTTTCCATTATATTCACAGATTTTCTGGAGTTAAGCTTTCAGGTATGTGCAAACTGATTGAGGATTAAGACCCATCTGATTTGACAAGGCTACTGTACTCAACAGCGGGTGTACGATGGCTGGGCTACCAAGCTCTTTGGCTGAGTAGCCATGCCTGCAGTAAGGGGTTTCTCCTTCTTCACTCTCCTAATCTGCCATCTCCTTCTCTTCTCTAAGACACTGAGGGCTCAGTAGAAATAAGAGTATCTATCTTCTTTTCCCTTCCCATTTTTATTTTTAACAATATCTATCTCTTTGATATAAATCAGAATTATCTGAGCAATTTGAAGCATAGTAACAAAACACTAACCTGTAAAAGGTATTTTTTGGTAGTCACAAACCAAGGAATATACAAGAAAGGACACAGTCAGTGCTGTATTTGCATGGCTTTTTTAAATATAAAGTATTTTTCACACGATCAAGTCAGTGTCGAGCAGTAAAGTTAGCTGTAAGAACACAAGCAGTATAGATAAACCATGGCAGTACCTATGAACGGTCAAGCAGGAGGTATTAACTGATGAGGGTATCGCTGCAGATGTCCCTGCTTGAGCAGGTAGGTTGGACCGGGTATCTCTAGAGGTCTCTTTCAACCTTAATCATTTTGTGATTCTGTGATACTGGCAAAACTATTTTATCTTGTTCTATACTCTTTCGCTCAGAACAAGAGAAGGTTTATAGTTTTGACACTGCATGTCTCTTTTCAAAAAAATAATTATTTCATCTAGAGATTCCTAATTATAAATGCAAGTCAAGTATCTCTTGAGAAGACTCAGATCAGTAGTACATGCAGTAATAATTTCAGCAAAGTGCAATATGGAAAAGATGGTGAAGGCTGCTGTAGACACTGGCCTGTGTAGACACTGGCTTGTGTCTACACAGGAAACCTCTGAGCAATCTTGATTTTTATAAAATATTTCCTGAAAAAAAAAAATTTACCTCTGTTTTTACTGGATGGAATAAGGCTATTTTTGACAAAAAAACCATACCTTCTATTATCTCTTTATTCATTGCTTTCCCTCCTTCATAGAGGTGGATACACTTTGACTCAGGTTAAGGGAATCTTTAGAGGCATATTTCCTTGCAAGCAGATCAAATTCCAATATTGCAAACTCATATTTCAAATTAAGTCATTTGAGATCATGTTCTAATATCAGTACATTCCTGAAAAAACATCCTAAATATCATTTCATTTATGAATACATTCATACCTTGGTGCTTGCTTTTGTTTTAGATACTCAGGTCAGTACCACTAGGTGTCAGCAGTAATTAAAAGCTGCAGAATGCATAGTCCTGTGAAAATGCTTTTTTCTTTTTTACTTTTTTTTTTCATAAGCTAGAATTGGATGATATATCTGGGAGAATCATTTTCAGTCTCAATGAAGTCCAGCAAAAGACATGATGCTTGATTGTGCAGGATTTTTCACTGTGGTCTCTCTTTACATCTTTTTTGCATATACTGAACGGGATTGTTTTGGTCTTGATGTCCCTGTCTATCAGTATGGGCATTACTTTGAGCAAAGCCATTCAGGTAAGGAGTAATGGTCACCCAATCATCTCATGTGTTAACTTCACTGCTCTTCCAGTGGATTGCTTGAAGCCTGGAAGAAGAAGAGTGGCCAAGGGGTGTACATACCCCCTTGCTGCTGCAACACTTGCTGCTGCTACAAGGGAGCATTTCAGAAGCCAAAACCAGAAATCTTCCAGTGCTGTCCTCACTGTCCTGTGCATGAAGGCAATGGCATATAGCTAGCTTTCTTCTGGCAGCAGACTTCCCCAGGGGACCATCAGCAGGAACATTCAGGCAAAAGTTCCTGGCTTTTTCAAAACAGAAAAAGCAACCAGTCTCACTCAATATTGTTCAACTTTATAGGCCAAAACTAGATTTTCCTTCTAGGAATGAGTAGGTCAGGCTACTCTTGCCAGCAGAAAAGGGGAGGAGAGAAGACGGCCTGGAAAGCCATAGTGAGACAGCCCCAGAGAGTGGCTCCTGGTGCCATGATATGGGCGAAGGACCCAAATGTCTGTACCAAAACGCTGGAGTGCCAGAGCGTGTGCAGTGGGACTGTGGTCCTCTGGGCTGCCCTCAGAAGCACTATGTTCTAGACAGCAGCCCACTTCTCCACTAGCACTGCTGCAACATACTGTGATTGTTACTACAGAATATTACGACTAATAGAATTTGAACAATCCCTCCAGCAACACACTAACAGCGCAGAAAAGCAATCTCACTGATAATTATGTGTCTGACAAAGAGGAAATGCTCTAGTCATGAAATATTTCTCTAGAAACTGGTTTTCAAAAGCAGGTCTAGCACCATCTTCGAAATCTTCCAAATCTGGACAAATGAAACCCCCAGACTGAAGATATTCATATTTTGCTATTTTGTGTTAACACTGCTGCTGGTTTGTGACAATTTATTGAACTGAAGTTTTCACTAATAGAGATTTTTCTGTTTGATTTTAGGTCTTATCAACATCCCTGCTGTGGCCTTTGGCATATTCTCAGGGGGACTGATCATGAAAAAATTCAGAATCAATGTCTTAGGGGCTGCAAAACTTTCCTTGGGATCATCTTTCTTCGGTTACCTTTTGCTCCTTTCATTATTTGCGATGGGCTGTGAGAACTCAGATGTGGCTGGGCTGACCGTGTCGTATCACGGGTATGTCAGTTAGGAAGCACAAACTTCAGCACAAGTTTATATTTCAAAGCAAACTCCTTCCTCATTGTATCCCACAAGGCATATATTTTTGAACAGAGAATAAGTGACCTAAATATGCTTCTCAGGAATTTAATTCAAAGAAGTGGAAACCATTCCATCTATTCCAGTGGGCATTGTGTCAAAATCCTTTTGTGATTGTCTTCAGCTCTGAGGGCTTTTTGCCACAGGTGCAGATTATTTTTCTGATTACTTTTTAATTATTATTGCCATGGGACCCATCCTTTGAACCTACAAATTCCTGTAAATCTGAGTTGCTCAGTAGGGGGGGGTAATATTCGATTAATTGCTTCTTGCCTCTGTGTGCTGCTGAACAACCCTGTGCAGGTAATAGCTTCTGGACTCCAAACCTAAGGATTAACCACGAGCACAGAGGTAACCTTGAAGCTGGCATTTTTTGATCCTGTTATTCTACAAAGCTCTTTCTACAGAGGGACCTGCCATCTCTGATTGCATTGCAGCCCCAGGATTAGCTCAGGTGTTGACTTCAGCAGGTGCTGACAGACAGTGTGCAGGCATCAGCCCTTAGTTTCAGTGAATCCCATCCTGGTCATGTCCCTATCAGCTTCTCCAGCAATGATTTCCCATGTGTAAAACATCTTAGAAACTGGAGTAATCAAAATTTTTGTCCAGGTTTGCTTTAACTGCATCAAGCTTCCAAAAATTAAAATCACAGAAAATTCAGGAACGGAATTTTCTAACTGTTCTGTGAAATAAGAAAATAAGTACTGTCTCATAGTAGACATATGAAATAGTGAATTATTTTTGATAAAAGAGGAAAAAAAATAACTGTCTTCTGTGCAAAAGAAAAGAGACAATTCCTTAATGGACTAAAAATACAAGGCTAAACTCAGGTGCATCTGACAAAAAGCATAACCCATGATTTGATGATGGTTTCTTTCACTGTTAGAAAACATCATTCCAATTTCTCTTTTTCAACAGGACCAAACAGATAACTCATTATGAGCAAGCTCTGTTTTCAGAGTGTAACTCAGGCTGTGTATGCTCCAAAAATGACTGGGATCCTATATGTGGGGAAAATGGAATTACCTACATTTCTGCTTGTCTTGCTGGCTGTCAAGCATCCAATGGAAGTGGAAAAAACACTGTAAGAGATTCTTCTATTTCTGTATATGATGTTATAGTTTTCCTAATATAACCAGTTCTGTCACAGTAAATGAATAAAAATTGAGCAAGGTTAATCCTCCACAACCATAAACTCCTGAGGTTTATAGCAATCTACCACCCACATTTAAAACTTTTTCAAGTCCTGCTTCCAGTAGAAATCCCAAACAGATAATGTAGAAGAATTTTCTAGCTGTTGGCTACTAATAGCATCAAAACACACATGCACACACTAATTACTCATCACAAAAGTCAGTATTTCCTTTAGATAATTCTACTTCAACAACAACAACGAAAAGACTTTTTCCTGTTGTAAAACTTTTTTTCCACTACAGAACTAAGCTTCTGGCTACCCAGAAAAACATGACAGGAAATAGCTATAACATACATTTTCTTCTGTTCTAGTTATCATACCCTTTCACCCACTGTCTTCCAGGTATTTTATAATTGCAGCTGTGTGGGGATTTTAGAATCTTCTTCAAGAAGCTCATCCGCTGTGGTGGGACTGTGCCAAAAAGAAAACGAATGTCCAAAAATGTTTCTGTATTTTCTGGTAATATCAGTTATCACTTCATATACTTTATCAGTAGGTGGCACACCTGGATACATACTTCTTCTAAGGTAAGCAGTTTTTTCTTTTAGCATTGCCAATTGTTTTTGAGGTTCTTTGACACCTGTAATCAGGTTTTTCTTCCTAATGTTATGTGACATATTTCCAGCTTTTCAAGGTGTACTTTAAAATATTTTGTTAGTACTATAAGACACCCTCCGAATCCTGCAATGAATTTTCTATCTCTGCCTTCTTTACATTTCTAGTTGTAAACATAATACAAAAACTTATATCAAATTCTACTCACCTTAAGACATTTTACCTTACCAGAATGGTGAGGAGTCACCTTCGTGTGAATAGAAATCAGCTCTACATGTGCCTATGTGCATATGTGTGTACTTATAGGTAGCCAGTTTTCCTCACTTGCAATGGACACCAATTTGCAGGCATATAGAAATGATCTAACACAAATCCAATATATCTATTCAGATCCTCTTATTGGGTCCATTATATTTTTTCTATACATTTGCTACTTTAAAGATTTCTCCCTTCAAAATAAAGTTAGATTTTTCACGAGATGTTTTTGCTATTCCAACAGTTTTGATTTATCCCACTTATCCTGCAAGATTCTTCCACTACTTATTTCAGTGCTGAAAGTATTTGTCCAAAAGCAAATGTAAGTCTTTAAGCTAGTTTTAGAAAGTGAAAACAGAATATAACACTTCCAGTGCATAATCTGGATTTTTGTCAAGTTTTGGATTTTAAGTACTGCTCCACACGCTTTTGAAAAGCTTTCTTTTTCAGTTCCCTTTTTCCAAATTATTTCCATATGAGTATATGCTACTTCTGAAATGAAATAACAGTAAATATGGAATTAGGCTTTATAATTGCTGTGTTTTCTTACACCAAAATTCTCTTTACTTTTGAATGAAATATTCTGGAATAGGCTGTATCCAATTACCAATGTCTTTATACCACACAGAAAAATGCAGTGCTAGAATTGGCCAAATATATGCTATATGGAAAATATAAATAAAGAAAGAAATGCAAGAAATGCAAATCCAGCTGTGGTTCCAGCACAGTACTTGAATTAGAAGTAATGTTCACACAAAGACACGGAAAAATGGTTGAGTTGGAGGTCCTTTCCTGTTGCCCTCCACCAATATGTCTAATAAAGTACATGTCCTAAACCAGGTGAGCTGGATTTAAGGCTGAGCTAGGCTACAATCGCCTCTATTACCTCCATGTGTCACATCCCCTTCTGCGCATAAAATATATAGTAGGAAAAGCTCACAAATGCCGTGCTTAGCTGTGTCCTGTCTCCACTGGACCATGTTTGGGAGGAGACCTACAAGGCATATGGGACTGCCTGGACTTCACAATCCTCAACACTTGTTCTCCAAGGATTTGCTGCTTAGCAGATTTATCTGGGGAAGATTAGAGATTTTTTCCATAAAGATCCTTGAGCATTTTGTTATATGGGATCAAAGAGAAGGCTTCACTGGTTCTATTCCAGTACCTTTCATTCCTGTTGAGAATTATGCCACTTTGAGAGCAATCTAATTGAAATTGAGAAGTTATGTGCTCCTCAGCTGGAATAAAGGCACGAGAATCTGTTCCACAGCTAAATAAAACATATTTCAATACATTAAATCTTTTTTTATTATTATTTGCAAATGACCTGAGGGCGCAATTCCATTTTAAACTCATGCTCATTTTTTTTTGAAATCTATCAATGACCAGCTTTCCCTGAAAATACATCTGAACAAAAAGCATACTTTTTTCCCTAGAAAGAAAACACATGCTCTTTGAAAACAACTCCCAATGCTAAATCTCAGACTGCTTTTAAGCTTTTTTTTTTTTGCCATTATCTCTTTAAAAATTTTTCAGTTCGGCTAGCTCTGATAAGTTTCCATGACTGTGGCACACTGATGCTTTAAGATGAATATGGGATGTCCTTGCACCTGCTGTGGGGCATGAATATAGCCAAAACCCTCAAAGCCTAGAAGATTTAGTGACATTGACTTCAAGGTTTTACAAGACTAAAATCACTGGAGTGTGGTTAAAGCTAGGGGTTGAGTTACCTCCTGAAACATCTTTTTAATAGTTTTAGGTAAATAACAATTGCTAAGAAACTTGGGGAAGTCCTGAAGTTTTTGCGGGGAGTGCAGGGAGAGAATTACAATTTGGATTGTTGTTGTTTAAGGACAAGAGATTAATAGAGGGTAAATTAGCAGTGAAAAGAAAGTCTCATACCTCCCAAAAAGTGGTTAGCTTTTTAGAGTCTCAAAGATTTTGTGGAGAGACAACACAAATATTTTTTTTTTCTATCCAGAAGAGAAGATGTCTGTATTATATTCTCTATAAAGAAATCTTAGCAGGCTATCAATCTCACAGAACAGATAATAAATATCCAGTTTTTGTTTTATTTTCCACTTTGCTTTCTAGGTCCTCACATTTTGTTAAAGTGACTTCCAGGCAGACTTGTTTGTGTAACAAGGGTCCTGTAGCAACAGTAAAATACTCTTCTTCTGGCTTGATACTGTATTACATGCATCTTTGCAGAGATGACAATGCCCATGTAAATCACAATTACAATAGATTTTACAACAAAAAAAATATGATTGGAGCATTGGAGAATGATCCCTCAAATTGCAAAATGAGATGGATACAAAGATTTTTGAGTGTGTCAATACTTTGGTCTTGTTTTCCTTTCATATCCTTTGTGTCCTTTTGCCTTTTCACTAAACCAAGGGAAGATGATCTGAATATTATTCACAACAAGGGCTCGTAATGCTGTCCTAACAGATACATGGGAAAATAATAAATCATATATGGTGGGGAACCAAATAGCTAATTCGGAATTGTCTTAATTAATTTTTAAATAGTTTCCAGTTATATGAATTTTTTGTGCAAGCTGTGCCCATCTTAATTCAGAGCACAGAGTGTGTACCTTCAAAATGCTATTTTTAATTGTTAGTAACTGAATAGATGGCTATATTTTTATATATTGAATAGAAAGACTAACACAACAGGGAGCTTTATACATTATCATAATGAAATGCATGTACTGACCTCACCATATATCAAGCACGTCCCAGCTCAGCCATGTGACTGGGATTACTTACATGCTTAAAAATTGACTTGAGCCAGAAGTGCTCAGGAGCTGACACTGGGCTCACACGGCAAGTTTTAATGCAAATTGTCCTTTCTGTCAAAGATTTCTCTTTACAGGAGGTACGAAGGAGGATTTCTCTTTATAGCAGGTAGCATCTGATCCCAGATACATGGAAACTAATATAGTTTGCCTAAATACATTTTCTTAAGCTAGGTCATTATCCATGATTTTGTCAAGTGATTAATTGAATGATTGTTTGATTTCATGAGCCTATTCTTGTCTTCTGTTTGCAACTCCTGTATGCTACTTTTATCTGAAAATCAAACACCACTCAAATAGTGGTATTCAGTTTAGGTATTCAGAATTACTAGATGCAATTTTAATTTTATCATGTTATTTACATATTCCAATAATTCTGCTAAAGTCAGGTGTATTGCAGAGACAAAAATAGTGTATTTCCTCCCTCGTACTTTCTAGGAGTTCAGATGATGCACAATCCATTTCTTTATTTCTGCTTAACATTTATTCCTTTATTTTTAGGTGCATTAAACCACATTTGAAATCATTTGCACTTGGTATCTATACCCTGGCAGTAAGAGTGCTTGGTAAGTCTGGTTAGATGTATTTTAACGTAGTCCCTGTTAGTCACTTATCTCAGAAATTACCCTGGCTGTTGGAATGAACAACTTCTAGCTGACAAGCCAGTATTGTATGACTGAAACCAAAACAAGAAAAAAAGGTTGAGAAAAGTAGAGCATCTGCATATTTTTTAAACCCCATAGCTATATCAGACTTACAATAAACATGTAGACTGACAAACTACATGGAGATGACAAGGAATCTGAATTAGTACTATGAAGTTAAACATTAAAATTACTCTAGTCTCCTTTTACCCAATAAGAAGCCAAATAGTCTGGTCATTATTGAGTAATGTCTTATTATTGACTAATTAAAATAATACAATATTTTATAAACATATTATATTGTATAATTTATAGTTAATATAAACTAACTAAAGACTTATTATTGAATAATGATCAATAGATCATTATTCAGGCATGTTCTCTTTAGATTCTAGGGGAATTCCTGAGGTTAGGGTTGACCTAAAGCCAACCTTAGTCCTGTGGTAGAGCTGCCTGCAGATTTCTCTAAAAGCAAGGAGACCATGAGATATCAATGAACTGAGAGCTCCAAAATCTTCTAGGTCTTATTAGAAAAGATAATAATTAGCAAAAAAAAAAAAAAAAAAAAAAAGGCACTTATTTAAATAGACAAAATCAGAAGATACTGAGGCAGATGAAATGAAAAGCAAGGTTTTGGTTTTAGTTGTTTTTTACAACATCTTTGCCGGCCTGGCTCTTCCCTCCAGGCTTACTTGCTTTTCCAGGAGCGCTCAGCAGCTCCTTAGAGTCCCCTTTGGCTCCTTTCACACCCAAAGAAAGGTCATGCTTATGGTTCATGATCCAGAAGCCTGGCCATACAGAAGGACCTTTCTCCTTCCAAGATACTTGCAGTCTCACTGCAGGCTCGTAGCTCTGCTGTCTTTCTCCCTTCTCAGCCCATCCCTGCAAGAACTCTGGAAACAACTACCACCTCCCTGAGCTGAGCAGATTCTGTTGCACTTAGGGAAGGAGAAATGTATTCCATTTTTCCAGAGAGTTCCTACAAAGCAAAGTAACAGGGCCATAGTAAGCATACCTTCTGGCAACTTCAACAGGTTTTTTGATGTTCTTCTGCATTTTATGCTCCATCCTAATTTCACACAGGACAGATAGGTGTGTGTGTGTGTATGGAATGCAAGATGTAACTTCTTAAATCAGACAAGTAACTTCTTAAATCAGCCAAGTGTGAAAGTCTTATTATTATGAAATGCAAGATGTAACTTCTTAAATCAGACAAGTAACTTCTTAAATCAGCCAAGTGTGAAAGTCTTATTATTATTTTATTCTGCATGCCTCGAGATCAGAGATGATTACACTGGAAAATAACGTTATTGCCTCTATTTATTTGTTAAATACTTCCAGCTGGAATTCCAGCCCCAGTGTATTTTGGAGTGGCAATAGATACCACTTGCCTGAAATGGGGAAGCAAAAGATGTGGGGGAAGAGGAGCATGTAGACTCTATGATTCCAGGGCACTCAGGTAACAACTCTTGTCAATTAATGCCTTAAACACATATAAACATAATAGACTAGCACTGGTAAGAGAGTTTAGATCAGATAGATTGGGTGAAAAAGAAAATTCCTTGAATGAAAGGGTCTTAAAAGCAATAATAATTATGATGATACATTAATGCTCAGTTTTTAGTCTGTACTTTTCATTTAGTCGTTTTTGGTTAATGTTATTGCAATTTCTGCTGAAAATTTTCATTTTCAGCTTTCATTTTTATCCCTCCAAAATCAATTTTATCCTCACTTTTCTACCAAGACTCCTCCCATTTTCTCAGCAGCTCTGCTAGGGAAAGGGTTGGCGGGAGCTGTCATACCTCACCATTGATGCTGGATCACAAAAGGAAGGAAAGATGCCTTGAAGCATGCCTTGCTTATTGAAACGCTTAAGCTCTTTGCTGTTTTTTGTTGATTCAGTGGTAGAAGAGAGTAACTATGTGAATTATGTGTATCATGAAGATACATACGCCATGGATAATGGAAGAACACTGGTTATTCCATTATGGTTCCTTTTAAGGAAAACAAGAGAATAGGGAAAACAAGAGCATAGATAAGGTGTCACCTCTTCCACTCATCCCCCACAAAAATAAAATATAAGAAGAGGAGTCCATCTTCTTTCAAAAATTTCATCAAAGAAGAAAACAACAAAACTCATTTTGGACTCACTGTTAATAAAGTACATTGAGACATCATCATTGTTGTTGTTGTTGTTATCTGTTGGTAAATCAAAAATGTCATTGGTATCACTGATGTTGTTAACGAAGTAACCAAAAAAAATTAATTACCCTTGAAATATCAGCATTCTGCTCACCAAAGCACTTTGATGTGGAGAATGACAGTCAGTACCTGACACACTTTCTTTATCACTGTTCACATATTACCTTACTTACCTAGGTGAGCTGAGCGTCTCTTGCTGCAAGCCTCATCACTTTGCTACCATCCTGGAACTTTTTCCTCATTCAACTTCACAGCACAGAAGTGTGCTTTCTGACAGGTTGTCTTCTAATTGTACATTGCTTTCAAGAGAGGTCTGATAGATCTTTTCTCTCACAGGTATGTATACCTGGGACTGACTTTGGTGTTGGGCACCGGGTCCATTTTCTTCAGCATCGCAGTCCTTTGGGTCCTAAGGAAAAGGTCCATTCCACAAGACGAGCCCATCTCAGCCAGCAGAAGAGGCACTGGTTTGACAAAGAAGAGGAAAGATGATTTTGTCAACAGTGACCATTTAATTCAGACAACTTACTGGCCAGAAAAGGAAACGAGACTTTA
This sequence comes from Nothoprocta perdicaria, assembly GCF_003342845.1. Taxonomy (NCBI): domain Eukaryota; kingdom Metazoa; phylum Chordata; class Aves; order Tinamiformes; family Tinamidae; genus Nothoprocta; species Nothoprocta perdicaria. The sequence goes on from NW_020454772.1 coordinate 1,791,271, forward strand.
AGCAGTTTGAGGTTTTTGTCAGTGACTTTATCTTGTGAATGTTATTCCAGATAAAAAAAAAATGATCATTGAAGCTCTTTGAGTGAGGTATCATCTTAATATTCAAATATTCATATTTATGCAATTTTCATTGTAAATACAAAAAAAAAAAAAAAAAAGCAAGCATTTTATTTTAGAATATGTATTTTTTCTTAAAACACTGCTCAACATTTGTCCTGCCAAGGAAGTGAAACTCAACAGGGAGAATTTGCTGGGTCTAAGGGGATGCAGCTTTCTTCTTCATTGAAAAGCAGCTTTTTGTCTGCCCCTCAGCTCGACTTCTCCAAGTCTAGCTGTAACTACTGCTGCTGCTGCCCCTATGCTTTCTTCCGCATGTGAGATGCGGTGTAGGATCGAGCTAAGTATCGGCCTTGCTATCAGTCCTGCAGGGAGCTGATGCACAAAATCTACTTCTTTAAATGGAAGGGGCAGAAAATATTCTGCATTGATTTTTCACACAAAACCGGTTCTACCAAAACATTTGAGCCATCAAATGCTGTGGGGATTGGGGATTTCATTTCAAGTATACTCCAGCTCTGTTACAGTACAACATTAACAGTAGTGAAAAATATCATTACAGCAATCAAAGATTCCATGAGAATATCCTACAAAGGTATTACTGGCATGAAAAAAATAGAGCTTTCTTTTAGCTTTCCAATAATTTCTTCCTACTTTCTAATACTCAATGTACTGAATAGTTCCATGCATTTTTTGCAGTGTTATAGCATCATGATATGATACATATGATTTATTTTTTAAAAAACTATGACAAGACTTCTTGGAATAATAAAATTAATTCAAAGACTAAGTGATTTGGAGCATTTATTTTTAATTTGTATTATTTAATTAGCTGGAATGAAGACTGCCTAATAGTATCCCTCTATATGTAATTTTGCAGTTCAATATTAATTGGTGTATGACAAATTTGAGGGATGGGAGTTCAAAAGGAAATGGTTAGCATGAGGCAGTTTCAAGGATGCTTTTGCTGAGATAGTGACTGCACCTTTGTAGACAACATCCTTCAAAGCAATTAGTATTTTAGAGTACCTGATGAGTGGGAAGCTTCACCATTTCATCATAATATTGCAAAGCAACCTCAGGCATCTCAGAAGTGACTTGCATCTCCGAAGTGACTGTAGATTCCCTGCTGCCTACGTGAGTTTGTATACTGCAGTTAGATGCTGAGTCTTTCTTGTGGGATGCGATGGAGCAATAGACATATAAGAACAGCTTTACTGAGCTTTATCAATTATAAATGATTAAAGTAGATCACTAGGGAACTACCTAATCAGTAGAACAGATTCCTCCTCAAAGACAGGGATGCTGCTTAGGCACCAAACCCTTGCAGAAGGGAAGGATTTTAAAGGGAAGGATTTTAAAGGGAAATATTTTAAAGGGGAGAATGTAGGGAGGAAGGGGCCAAACTCTTCTCAGTGGTGACCAGTGATAAGACACGGGGCAATGGATATAAGTTGAAACACAGGAAGTTCCATCTCCATGTGAGGAAGAACTTCTTTCCTGTGAGTGTGACAGAACCCTGGCACAGGCTGCACAGGGAGGCTGTGGAGTCTCCTTCTCTGGAGGTCTTCCAAACCCGCCTGGATGTCGCCCTGTGCCCCGTGCTCTGGGTGTCCTTGCTGGAGCAGGCGGTTTGGACTAGATGGTCTTTGGAGGTCCCTTCTAACTTCAACAATTCTGTGATTCTGTGATTCTGTAAACCAGTTAGATAAACCAGAATCACTTCACAAAATGTAGTTGTTAGAGGAAGGACCAATGGCCTCTGCAGTTTATCTCCTAGGTGAGTTGTTAGGCCACTCCCCAATTGCTAAACCACTCTCCACTATCTTTGAAAGGGCATGGAGAACAGGAGAGGTGCCTGAGGCCTGGAAGGAAGATAATGTCACTGCAGTCTTCAAAAATATCAAAAGGAGGACCCAGAAAAATACAAGTCAGTCAGGTTCATCTCCTTCTCTGGAAAGGTGATAGAACAGATCATCCTGGAAGTCTTCTCTAAGCACGTGAAGGACAAGAAGGTGATCAGGATTAAACAGCAGTGATTCACCAAGGGGAAATGATGCTCTATCAACTTAGTGGCCTTCTATGATGGAATGATTAGCAGGGTGGTTGAGGGAAGAGCAGCAGATGTTGTCTGCCTTGACTCCAGCAAGAATTTCGACACTGTCTCCCATGTCATCCTCCGAGGAAATCTCAGGAAGCGCGGGCTAGCTTAGTGGACAGTGAGGTGGGTTGCGAAGTGGCTGAATGGCAGAGCTCAAAGGGTTGTGATCAGTGACACAAGGACACTGCTTCTCAGCAATGCCAATAGTAGAGTGAGTAGAGCGCTTCTCTGCACATACCTGTAGCAAGACACCAAGGAAAATTTTCTGGTTTTCAAACTGTAAGTGCAGCTGTTGTAGATCTATATTTTACAGGAGCAAACTAAAATCTAAGCACTAACAGAAATGAGGGAGGAAAAGCTAATCATACTGCTACGTTAGTGACTACTATGGTCACACTGAATCAAGTCGAACTGTCAGTCTCTGCAAATTGAAGGTCTGTTGCAAATCACTAGCCTTGACTCAGGCAATATAAACTTCGTCTTGTGTCAGAGACTTGCATAATTTCATGTCAAAGAGAAAACAAAAGAGAAACTAAGAGAAAAACTTCCTGTTGTTCTAAGTCAGAAAGAAGCGTGAAAAAAGATTTAAAAGTTTTTACCTAGACCTATGCACATATGCCCATAATTTGTAGCTAATTCTTTGAAAGCTTGGCCATTGCTTCCATGCCGTGTTTCCAACACATATGAAGAGGAACATTATAAAAAGATTTATTCTGGCAAGGCATTTTTTATTATAGTTTAAAAATGAGCAGTCTTTTCCTCTCACCTTTCAGCAATAACAATGTTTTAACTGCCTTTTTCACTTTGAAACATTCTCAGGTCAACAACTGTTGTATTTTATTACTCCAGGTATTAAAGTAGATATAGGGATCAGTATCTGACTAGAGATATATGCCCTAGATTGCTTATAATAAACGACCAAATGCAGTAAGGAATTTGGACCTGTCCAGTTACTTACTACAATAATTTTTAAATTAAATCTATGTCTTAAGTTAAATAGCTGCTTGCATTGCATCCAAAAGATTAACAAATTTAGATTTTTTCTTCCCTTTTTAAAATTACAGCTATTGAACTGTAATTGACACATGATTTTCCTTTTCAAAAGTGAGGCTGTTAAAATAATTAGCTAAGGAGATTTCCAGACCTTGGATATCAGCACTTGAGGGTAGAGTAGGACATGTAGCCTTGTAAAGAAGCACCAATGCATTGTATGTCATGTAAAAATAGCATGCATGCATCGTCATCCTACAGCAAGTGCCTGAACTGGCACACATTAAAGAGCATATGGGTGCCAGACCATGTCACATGGTGGGAAGTCCAGCCAAGACGGGCCTTTGTAATTCTTCCTGGTTTCTCTCCCAGCAAAAATGTTCATTTTCAATGGCATAAAACAGCCTTCTTTAAAGCTAGTAATTCCTGGTCAGACCAGCAGGGAAAACTGAGCAATTCTAACAAATGAAGGAGTAGAAAGTGTCCACCCAGCATTTGAATGTAAAGAAGCATCAGGATGAAATGAAGTATCCTTAGCTCTGTAGCAGTGAAGCAGCTACTTCATCCTTGTGCCAGTATTAAATTGCAATACCAAATTCTGGAATCTAAGGGAATTTCCAGAGGAAAGAAAGTAAATATTGTGAATATACCAAAAAATATGTAAACGGAGTAATGATAGTTTACTCACTTGACACACTCAAAATAATGGACTGATGCATGAAACGATTAGTGCAATACTTTTAATTGTCAGCATGATCAAAATAACCATTTTCATCTGAGAGAAAACTTTGACCTTTTTATGTTTTTACTATTTTAATTTGTTTGACTGTTGATGACACAGTACATTTAAACTTTTCTAAGAAAATTAAATTCTGTGTAACACTAAAAGAAAAAGACATATAGAAGCTATATAGTGCATAGTGCACAGAATCACAAGTAGTTAATTCACAGGGCTGGCTAAAAAGTACTTGTAAATAGCAACTTTATAGGGAATCCTGAGTAACATGAAGAAAGGGTAAACATGTTGTTTACCCAAGAAGAGGATTTGAGGATATTAACAACCCGATGACCAGAAGTGTTTCTTCTGCTGATGAATATTAGAATTATGGAGGCAGAAGTTTAAAGAATGGGTTTAAAGAATGACCAGATGAAAGGGACAAAAATCTATGGAAGGCTCCTAAGAAAATGTAGAGGCCTGAAAGTATCAGTCTGAAAGAGTCTATGAGAAATCATGGTTTTATATCTATATAATATTACAAGGATGGTAAATAGGAACAGAAATTAGGCCTATTTATTCTACAAAAAATATATACAACCTAAAGGAGAAGAAAAGAGAGACCTAACAAATTTTAAGTGGAAGGAAAGTGTGGACAGGGATTGGCTGCTCACCAACACTTCCATTACAAGTACCAGGTAGCAAAATGTGGTGACCGCAAGAGCAAGGTTCAGAACAAACAAATTCAGTTGACTTTTCTCACAGTAGATAGAGGACTTGTGAAATCATGAAAACAATGTAGTATACAAAAGTAGGAACAGAAATAGTGTAGTTAAACAAAAGAAAACTCTATGTAGTGCCTTCTCCCACTGGTGCTGCTGAAGAATTCTCTTGCATTTTGAAACTAATTGGATAGTGGGAAGTGTATCATACGCAAGTAAGTGCATATGTATATATGTGTACGATACACTTGCTGACCCTTACTTTCTCTAAGCATCCTCCCTTGGTTACTGATCCTGAAGCCCTGGGGGCACTAGTGGATGAACCTTAATGGTCATGACCAGGCTTACCTGGGAACCTCACCTCTCCCCAGGAGCCCAGGTAAGGCTAGTCAGGACTATTAAGGTCTTTGGGGACTTGCCCCTTGCTGAGCAATGTTGAGGTATGGGCTATTCCTAAATTTCTGTTTGAATTTCCTGAGTTGTCCTTGGCCCTTCTCTTGTTGGATGTTCACTGACCTGCTGCTAGGACCAGAGGCTCTGACTACACCAGCTCTGGTCACCCTTGTTGACTACTGGGAACTGCATCCTCTCAACAAGTGGCAAACACTGGAGTTGCCTTTGCTCCTGGTTCATCCCACTTGTGGGGTAGTCCTTAAGGCTACAGAGATGGCATATCTGACTCTGGATAATGATTTTTATTATGCCCTGGAGCATCTTTAATGAAGTTAGCACAAAGCAGGACTTCTGGTGCCAATCAGCCCACAGAAGAAAGCAAATCCATAGTTGTGATAAAACAATATGAGGGAGCAATTATGAAGGAGAGGTCATTTCAAAATGCTTATTAAAATGACCTCACTTAAGCAATATGTGGTTAATATTACTAGGAGATTAGTTAACCAATAGCTCATTGAAGATTAAGGCAGTTCACTGAATGCTGAAAAGGAGGATACAAGCAAAGCATTTAGTGGACAGCAAACAGAGCATGTTCTCACAGCATGACAGTGACTCAATCAGGAAGCTTCCTCTCGTGCCAGGGGAGCAAGGTAAGTTAGAGTGAACAGTTGTGGTACATGGGATGTTACTATAATCCTCTCCTGGATCCTGTGTTGTTAATGAGTTTAAAAGAAGATGCTGAGAAATGGGATGGCTGTTTATGTGCTATGCACTCAGGAAATATCTGTCACAGAGTGGGAGACTAGTCTCACACAGAGAAAATACAGATCTTGTCCAAATCACCTTCACATATAGGAAGATTCCTGATTGGAGAGGACTATTAAATCCTGTAGGAAAGAAAAAAAAAAAAAAAAAATTAAAAAAAAAAAGTAGAATATATTCCAGCATATGGAACTTGAATAGGACAAGATTGGCTTAGAAATAACATGCATTTTCTCCAAGAACAACATTCTTTGGAATCTTTGGAAATCCATTTTTCTCTCATTTTCAGTCTTTAAACCAAGACTTCTTCATGTACAAGATCTGCTGTGGTGTAACAAGACAGAGCAACAGCTTAGTGAAGCTGCTTTGTGTATTGAGCCAAGCATTCAATTTCTTGAGCAGAATAATTTTTTCAGGCCTTAAATGGTACTACCCAGACCATTTTTTTTCTGGGTTTTGTTTCGGTTTGGTTTTGTTATGCTAAATAACAAAAACACAGCTATATATCTGAATATATATATATATATACACGCATCTATATATATACAGATATAGATATATAGATGTGTACATCTATATATATACAGATATAGATATAGATATATCTGTATATATATAGATATATCTGTATATATATAGATGTGCATATATATAGATAGATAGATATGCGTCTATACACAGCACACCCTGAAGCAGGCTGCTGAATAGAAGGAGGAGCTGGGCAATCGTCATTACAAGCCGCTCTTCACATTTTAAATGGAAAAATTAATGGAAATAAATAAATAAATGTAAAAATAATAAAAAAAGGCATAATTAGAACACACCCTCCTTTTTTTCCTAGATTACATGCATAACATAAATAATTAGTAAGATTATCATTTTTTCAGAAATGAGAAACGCTTCACTGAGTAGTGGAAGGAGCAGGTCCCAGACAACAGCTAAGACGGTGACAGTTTTTGATAACGCCAGATCAGTTTGTAAATACTCATTCATTTCTTTTTATCTCTCCAGCTACGAACTAGTATTAGATGCACTGAATCAGCCGCAGCAGAAAGCCTTTCCTTCTCCTGAAGGAGCTAAAAACATTCTGTGAATGTTTTACACAGTCTCAGGGCTCCTGTATTCATGCAACGTACCATTTATTTTTCCTAATGCGCTTATCAAGAGTTAAATTCTAAAGTCCACTGATTTCCTTTGCTTAGGAAAGTAAATGTCCGAGTATAAAAGGGCTCAAATCAAAGCTGCCCACTGCAGTTGGCCTGGTGGACTGCCGCTGCTCCCTCACCCCCTGAGAATTGGTGCCTTGGCAGTCACTTCTTCTAGTGGGAGTCTGCTGCCACCCTCTGCCTGGAGGAGTCTGCAACCATCTCCTGCTGTAAAGGTCAAGCTTAGTGCAGCTATTGTAAGAATTGCTTTTATTCTCAGGAGCAAACAGTAATTACTGATATTTCTGTGTTCTTATTAAGGGGATCTTGCTCTCATAATCCAATTATTTCCCTTGAATGCAAATTAGAGTCATATGGGAGGAGTTCAACAAAATGAAAAACGATGAGATGCCTTTGGGTTTTTTTTCCAGATTTGGTACCATAGTCTGTCATTTGACTGTAGCATTTCCTCATTTCCCATTCTAGTTCATTTGTTCAACATTAAATGCTTCTTGTTCATAAAGGCCACTTTGAGTGTGAAAGCTTCCATGCATGGCTTGGATGCACAAGGCTTGGACAATAGCCATTCACAAAATAGTTTGAATAAAGAAAAATAGTTCCTGGCCATATAGAATCTGAAAATTAAAGTTATTTTCATTCCAAAGCAAGTTATAGGTTAATGGTATACAGGTAACTAGAAAAAACATGGTAGAAAATGCTGTGAATTCAGGTACTGGACCAAGGAAGCCAAAGAATTATTGTTTTCCCTTTTTGTCCTATGAGAATTAACACTTTTTTTCTACAGGTTCTGTTACAGAGTGTGTTAAGATTGGTGCCTTTTTATGCTTTTAGAAATATAAGGCAAAAATTGGGTGGGACTTTTAATATATCTGAACACAACCTGACAAGGAAATCTTAGGAAAGGTAAGATTCATTTCATTATGAAATATCATAAAACAAGAGGAAACACTTAGCATAATTAAAGCATATTGGCATACTTAAAGTGTAATCATGGAGCTTGTGACATATCTCTGAAGAAGGAGGACACAGCAAGGATGTGTGCATGTGTCCTACATGGAAAACCAGTAACTACACTGAGAAGCAGAAATATGGTATGTCATACTGTAATAAATAGCAATAAACCACTGCCAAGGCAGCCTATCCTGAAGACTAGCTGAAAACCTCAACAGTTTATGAGAAAACTGTTAGGAGAGCTGATGCTTTATCCCACAATGTAATGCAAAGCATCGCTACCTCCTAGAAGGAAAAAAAAGGCCCATATCTTTCAGGACTTTACAGAAGAGTCATGAATTTGTACTTACTACATGTAATTAATTCTAAGCATGTGATCATATGTGACTCTACTCTTTTTCAGTAAAATGGTCCTTTTTTTTCTTAATTCAGACCTAAATCTTACGTACGGATACAGTGATAATAACACCATTTTTTTCCTGTGCAACATGGAACAAACTCCTCTTTTACTATGTTATTGATCGCTAGTAGTGGAAACTTTTATTGCAGAGTGGATTGGTGATGTGTGTTTCTGCCTGAATTCCTATTTTCTATTGTTACTAATGCTTGCATTAATTGCCCTAACAACTTCGAGATGACTACTTGCTTCTTGATGATGTTGTTTTGGGGTTTTTTTCATGTTGTTTTTTCTCTGTTGAAGCTAAGGGAGCTTGAGTGTCAGAAATAAAAGCCAGTGAGTGGTGATAGATACTACAGCTGATATCATAATATTATTGAAGGCTAACTAAGAAAATGCAGAGGTGGACAATGTTAAGTAGGGTGTAATTGTTCATACCAGGTAGAAAAATAGGTGTAGCGACGCTATTCAAGATTGCCTAAAAGGAAAAAAAAAAAAAAAAGGCACATTTTGGCGTAACATCTATAACCGTAGTTAACACGCTCTAAAAATTAACTTCTGTTTTAACTGAAATAACTCCTAACAGTCATATATAATGCACAATAAGGACAATTAGATAAAACTCCTTCCCGGACACCAGTTCAGGTTTCCTTGAACTAGAGCTGCAATTGGACAAAGATCTATTCCAAAGTACATATAGTCCCAGAATATTTTCTTGTTGGGTTTGCCTATGTTGTTAATTGCACTGAATCTAAATCCCATCATTATTCTAAGCATGAATGTTTCTTGAACATCAATGTTGTTCAATATACTCAATGTATTATATTTTATCTTCCTACAAATCCTTGGCTATGTCTAACAGGTTTTCGTGTTAATAGATTTCAGCCATAGATTATGAAAATGAAATACCATACCAAGAGATGTTTAAACTATCTGTTATCAGAAACACTCCCAAAGCTGGGTCACATAATTTTTAAGAGCAAGGAAGGCATGAACTATATGAAATTACAAACTTAATGAGCTCAAGAGGAGTGCCGCAAAAGAGTGTGCAAATTGCACACTTGTACATTTTCTACCTAATTAATTTTTGACCCTGGTAGATAAACATGTATTTAGGGACTTTTAACAGAGGGCAGAACTGGGAGGAGACAAGATTAAAACTATCTAAACCGTAGCTTATATTTGCTTATGCTAGTAGTTAATGATTCTTCTACGAAGTACCAGCTCAGTCTTGCTTAAGGAGAGACTATTCTGGCTTTTGATTATTTGAGCATAACCCCTGTTGTTGTGGATACAAAACCTAGGTAGGCACTCTTTTAATATTCTTTTTGTTTGTCTTAACTTTAAAATGTTACCATTTAGTGTTTGCAATTAATGAGTATTACCAATATAGTATTAGTCTCATGTCCTGTGACCAGTAATAGTAGTAAAATTCGTGTTGCATTGATGGCATCCTACAGTTGTATGTTTCTCCCTGAACAGTAAACACTGTAGCTCGGGAACATGCAGCATTTAGGCCTGCACAGTGCTTTGTGATATTCATTTCTTATATTACATTAACTTTGTACATCTTATTATGGTTCCTTAATGTATACAAAGATCAATAAGGTTCTTGGGTTAGCGTTGCACTTGGTATAAGTTGAGATAATTACATATACCTGTGGATGAAATCTGGCTCCTGATTTGTGATATTGCAGTCTGCTGGATGGTGATACATATTTTTGGAGTGCAACTGCAGTGAGAAACAGCCAAAAGAGTCACAGTTTCCTTGCTGGATTCTGAAAATTCCTCATTCATATTTTCTGCACCTTTGTATACTGAATACCCATTACTCATGTCATGCTTTAATTAGTGCTCATTACAATTTACGTAAACGCAATGAATGGGAAACCAAGTTGAAATTTTTTTAAGATGTACATTAAGGGAGAGGTTAGTATTCTGCAGCCCAGAGGTGCCTCTAAGGTCCTGTAGTCGGAAACACTAAGAAGCCTGTGCAAATGGGCTGCTGGACTTTGCAAGGGGCTTGCAGGGTGCTGTGTGCTTCATGTGATGTTGTGAAAGCTTTCAGCTCCCATCAGAATAAATGACCCACACTAGTTACTAATTAAGACCCTTGATCTCCCCTCACCCCAAAGTATTTCTCTGAAGACAATGTATTGATCACAAGAATAAACTCAGTACCTTATTTCCTTTTTATTTTCTTTTCCCTCCCTACTTACTACCATTACAAGTACACTAGCTACTTTTCAGATATTCCCTGGGTATAATGAGAAAATAAGCTAGAAAAAGGGCGATTGGAACAACACGGAAGAGCTGAAAGAGGATTTCCATTCTAACGGAATGACTCGGGCTTTGGAGATTTTTTTCCTTATGCTTTTTTTTCTGGGGGAAGTTTGTTTATTTTCCTGGAAAAGGAGACAGGGTGATTTGTTGTTGTTTATTTTCAGCCCAAGCAACTACCTAGGTAGGCTTGTTATGTGCGCAACTATGTTTGCACATTGCGCTATGTTATCTGCTGTCTCTCTTCTTGATGCAAACGCAATGACTTCCTGCAGCAGAATGGCTTGTACAAGCAAAGAGCAATAGTCGGAAAGAAGAGGTACAAGTGAAAGAATAAATGTGCTTCTGATAATTCTACTGATTCCCAGAACTTTTGTTTCTTAAAAATGGTAATAAATGCTTGTGGGATATTTTTAAAATAGCAACTTCATCAATACTTTTTAGCCTAGACATGGTCAAGCTCAGCAGTCATTTATGTTAAAAACAATTGTAAATGTACCTTTTAACTTTCTTTTTCCTGATCTTCTCCCCAGTCATGATCTTTTATTGACTCTAAAAGATCTCCACATAGAGGCAGCAGAGGACAAAAGCAGAGGCTGCCAGCAGCTGGTCCTTTCACACACCCCAATCTAACATTTCTCTGGAAGTGGTTGCAACACCTTTCCTCTCACCTCTCCTCTGTCCTGCAACAGTGCTTCCAGGAGCCCCTGCGCAAAGCAGCAATGGCACACGGGCTGTTCACCCCGCGCAGGACCCAGTCACCCTGCTCTTGCCTGGGAATCCTTCCCCTGGTCACTGCAGTAGCTTGTCATTGAGCTGCTGAGCCAGCTGGCTGCCCACTGCTAGTTGACTTTACACTTTTCTGCATGCATGAGGCAGATTTTGGCCCCATTTTTCTTCTCTCTTGTCTGACCCTTCTGTCGATACTTGTTCCTCTACTTACAACTCTTTTCTTAACCTACTGTGTGATACTGCTCTCACTCTCAGGAACTGTCTTCCCTTGGACTCCACGGGCTCCTCATACCTTAACTTGTTTCATTAGTTACGGATTCTAAACTGCCTTTCTGTTTTCTCTTTTTTTACCTCTTATTTCTATCTTCATGTTTTCCTGCTTTGTTCACTCTTTCCTTACATTCAGAGTTTAAGTCCTGTTGTATCTTCAAACTCCTAAAAAAATGCTTCTATAGCCTTGTCACCAGTGATGACCTGCTATCCTAGCATCTTACTGTGGTCTTCAATGTATACTCATAAGAGGGAAGAACTAATCTTCACATTACACGGGTAGCTATATTTTGGGAGATCAGATACTCGGAAGTATTTGAGTACTCACTCCCAGATGCACCAAGGGTCTCGTTCCTCAAACATTTCTCTTATTAACCATGCAGATTTAAGTAAATCCTTCCTCTACGTCTTGTTCCCATCTGTCTGGGGAATTAAAGTTTGCCTGTAAGATTAAGGAATCAGAAATAATAAGAAGAAATAAGAAGTAAGAAGAAATTATTTTTCATTTGGATCAATTTTTTCACCCAGGCTTACAGTATAGTCATAGAAGCAGTGGCACTTGCTTTAGTGAAGAGTGCAGGAAGTAGATATCAACTTGGGAAAGGAAAGGAGTTATTTAAGGCAGTAATACCACTTAAGGACAGGCTGGGAAACCGAAGCCTAAAAAATTTTTAAACTGGTAAAATCTCCGCTTACTTGTTTTAACATTGCTGAGGCTTGCCCCATTTGGGTAAACAAAATTATTCATCAGTACCGTGCATTAGAGCAATGCCTGCCCTTCAACTGCTCAGAAAAATTTGCAAATGCAGCTGGACTTCTTCCAGCACTGGAAAAGCTCATTCAACTTTTTTTTCAGTTCTATTCAACCATGGAAAATATCTCTTTGTGTGCTTTTTTCCTCTCTCTACCTCTTTCTTGGTCTTTTCACAAAGGAAGAGACTACTGTGAAATGTGAAATAAATCAGTTTCTGTGAGCTATAATTTCTGAGCTCTGAGTTGGATTCATTAGTTTCAATATTCCCATTTCCTCTGTGTGTCAAGATCTGCAAATCTGAAGAGTGGTTTGTTCCAAGTGATCCATTTTCTCAGAGAGGCTCTGCAGTGGCTTTTGGATCTTCCTTCAGAAATCTGTTCTGTTTGTAGTTGGAGTTGCACAAACGGGCAAGTTTTTTCTCCTTCTTTAAGTAAACTTTGCAGCTAGTTATGTAAACTTCCCTTACAGTATTTCACAGAAGTAGTCTCCTTTAATATTACTTACCCATCCCTCCAATATAGAATTCTAAATAGTCAGTAATGACAAATGCGAAGTTTGTAATATTTGTTGCAATAAAAACAAATTCAACTTTATCATGCAAATAACCTTTCAACAATAAAAAAAATCTGTTATTTCAAAGGAGGGAAAAGATTAATCTTCTGTGGCTGCAGTATGTGCTCTTTGCAGGGGAAATGGAGCAATTCTGCTGAACTGCTGAGTAGCAGCAGATCTCATGCATAAATTGCATTCTGCAGAGATAAAAATACTAAGGATATCCTGCACACATTGCAAGAGAGAGCTCCTTACAGCTGAGCTCCTGTAGCTGAAATAATTAATTCTTCTTGTCATCGAGAATTGTGTATGTACAGCCAATTCAAAGGAATAAGTAGGATGAATGTAGGTGACCTAGTGTTATCACATTACTCTCACCAGAGTGCTCATTGACCTCTAAACCTCCAGACCCAGAAATGCAAAGCCTCCCTAGGACTCCCTACTCTTCAGCACTGATACTACGTTGACCCTTTTATGTTGTTTTTGGACAGAGGTGCTCCCTCTTACTCTTTTCAGAACTAAAAGTCATTCCAAACCAAAAAAAAAAAAAAAAACCAAACACAAGCAAATGTGGGAAGGAGGGAGAAAAAACTTACATTTAAATGAGAGATATCAAAACAAGATACTTTAAAACCTAAGCAAATATGCACTTTGAAACACCCAAGTCATTGAACCAAAACCTTTCCAATGAAAAGATTCGATTTCAACATCTCATCATTTTCCCATAACTGCTATTTCATCAGAGGGATCCTTAACTAACTTTGCCTTGACGTATGTGTTCCTGTATTTATTATTTTTTTCTCTCACATTTAAATATTTCAGTCGAGAAATCAAGTATGAAGGTGGAAACTGAATCCAGCCATGCTGATGCCTCAAATCAGGAAGCTGAACCTGCCCAACTTTTGGATGATGAAGAAAACAAACACCTACCAGTCAAAAAGAAGACTTCCTGTTGCACAGGCCTGAAGGTTTGATGCCTTATCAATATTACCATAAATTATTATTGTCATAGGTCAAGAAATTTTGTTCAAAATGTGACATGGCAGATCATTCTTGCTCCCTCTATCTTTTTGAAAACTGAATACAAACTGAAGGTATGGGTAAGAGTTTGATCTTATCAAAACTTACACTAAATAAAATAAGCTAAGCTAACATATTCATGTTATGCTTGAGCTTGTTGACCTCAAGCTATTCATAGTTAAGCCTCATCTTAGTCACTGAAGAGAGGTAGACTTCACACTGGGATGAAGACTCCAGTTCTTCCAGACCTCATCTCCAGTAGTGGACTTCATCCAACCTGAAATAGGTGTCTAAAACACAGTGCTGCCTGGATTTTGCTGTTGCCATCCATTTTTGTATGGCCCAAACAGGGTGACACTAACCCTGTTCCAGGATGTTTAGCAAATACAAAGGCCTAAGGATTGAAGAACTAAAGACTAAAGTCCCTAGTGCTCTGATTCACATAACTACCTGAGCTTTCAGGAACACATGGGGTGAATTTAATACATTGACTGAACAAAGCTGGTTAGAATTTTGCTTTAATGTTAGAACCTTAGTATTTATCGGGTCTGTTTGAGCTGCAAATACTATGAGGGCAGGATTCCTTTTACACTGTTTTGTTTGAGTCTGTGTCTTCGCTAGTTCCTGAGTCAGATTCATCTGTGCGTATTTCTATAACTCAGTGGAGTTGTAACCAAATACACATTTCTTCCTATGAAAAGTTTGTAAAAGAAAAAATTAATTGAAAAATAAAAAAAAAAAAAAAAAAGGGAATTGCAGATATCTGTCTCAAATGTCTGGCTTGTGCTGGGCAAAGGTTTTCACGTTTCGTATTTTATGACTCATTTTTGCCATCCATATACACCTGCAAAAACAGAATCTGATCTCTCTGGGAGAATTGTGGCACTTAGTTTGCCATCATATGAACAGATAATGCTGCAAGACAGTGACTCCATAACTGAAAGTCCTACCTTTATATATATTTGAGTTTAATAGACACAGTATCTTTAATGTAGTAAAAGCCAAGCTCTTTTTCTACTTTACTTTCCTATGAAAGGTTTTTATGGTTTGTGTTAGAATTGTTTTTTTAAACTCAAAGTGCCTAAGTCTATTCTGTTTGTGTTTTTATCCTTATCTGCAGTTTGTGATTTCAGCTAGGTCCAAAGAAAGAGCGTTACTGAAATAAGGAAAGAAAGATTTTCTGTCAGACTCAGCAAATATAAAACATAGGAGGACCATGATCTGTACTTGTGATATTTTTCCCTTCATTCCCAGACAAAAAAGAATATATATCATTATTTTCAAGCATTTACTGTCAGGATTGACCTTATATCTTTCAGTAGATAGTAATGCAAAAATCTAAACCTATATTTAATTTTGTTTACTTAGCCAATATTGTATTTTATTGTAACTTTTACCCAGTGAGCAATAAGTCTATTTGGTTTTAGTCTCTGTTGAAATGTTTGGATAATATTTAAACAGACTTAGTTTATCTTGTTATCAGATACATTGTTGTTTGCTAAAGCCTCAATATGTGTTAGTGGAAACAACTATAAAATAACAAAGAATATTAAGCTTTCCTTTATAAGATATGCAGTACACAAGCAACATGGCTATGATATATATAATCATATATATAATTTACAATACAAATATATATATATTTAAAATACATCTAAAAAGAGATCCATCCATGTCTAAAATAAGTAACACAAGGCCCAAGCAGAAGATAACTCTGGCTAACGTTCATCTGAGGCTAGATTATTTTCTACAAGTCTCTGTTTGTAGAGAATTTTACCACGGACACACTTAACATTTCTATGACATTTAGAAATCCCAACATTCTGGCTGCCCAACACAGGGCCTCTAACAAACTTCATTCCTGAACATCACCAAGGTAAGCAGTCCCCAGGGAGATGTTTGCTGAAATTTAAATTCCACAGTCTGTAGAATTCCTGCCTTGGAAAACCTTTGACCAGCAGCGCAGGAAAAATCAAGCTTTCTGGTCACTGAGATGACCAGAGCAACCCTGTACATAGGTAAAGCAAGTGGCTGCTCTAGGAACGCAGAGACTGGGGCAAACCTTGCTGAAGGACCACCGTGACTCTGCGTAGCATGAAGGCATGTGCAAACACACACAATGTTGTCGCTGGAGTTGGGTTAATAAAGTCAAACCTAATGAGACATACACTGTAATGATTGTTCTACACGAGTTTAAGCATATGTCATCTTTGCATGACCTGCTTCCCAGTTCCTACCTCCCATTTTCTGTCCTCATCTTTCCTCAGGTGTTTCTTGCTGCTTTATCGTTCAGCTACTTTTGTAAAGCGCTTTCTGCCACGATCATGAAAAGCTCCATCACCCAGATTGAAAGAAGGTTTGACCTTACGTCCTCTACAGTTGGTCTCGTTGATGGAAGTTTTGAGATGGGTAATTGATATCCCATATCATATAGCAATTTTTTCAAAGCAGTGTGTGACACAGCATCTGGTATTGATTTTTGTTTATTTTTCTGCTTCAGGTAATTTGCTGGTGATTGCGTTTGTGAGTTACTTTGGAGCTAAACTTCACAGGCCCAAAGTAATCGCTGTAGGATGCTTTATTATGGCTTTGGGATGTCTTTTAACAGCAATGCCTCATTTCTTCATGGGATAGTAAGTACTAAACAAGATTAATTTGGGTAACAGAATGTTGGATATCACTTTCTGTTTTCTGAGCAAAAGCTGGTATATATTAAGTCTTAGATTTTTCAAGAGTATATCAAATGAAAGCGCTATTAATCATGTGACACATAAATTACTGTATGTTTTATCTGATTGAAAAAATATGGTTGCTCCAAGGCAACAGTTTACCTTTTGGCAAACAATTTGCAAACCAAAATGCTTTGAATTTCAGTCAGGTTTGTTCTGAAGTGGAGACAGAAAAGGAAATAGTTTTAGGAAATTACTATAAATATATGTATATAAATTTGGCAGGAGACAGAATCCTATGAAAATCTTTTAAAAAACAATTTTCACGCAGAAAAAATGTTCTTTGAAAGTCTTCAGCCATTATACTGGGCTAGTGCTATTGATTTAAAGAATTATATAATCTTTCTGAATTGTTTACTGTGTGAATACTTTATTGGGTTTCCCTAATCAGTGACAATCTAGGGATGTGGTATCACTGGGTGGTAATAGAGATGTCAGGTTTATGTAGGCAGGAAATTTAAACCATCATGAATCGCAGAAAAATTATAAGCTACACCCACCTCTGTGGTTTCCAGAATAAGTTGTAATTGGTGCTGTTCTGAATAGGACATCAAGCTTTGAGCTAGTAGGTTCGTATTGGGTGATCATCCTACCTGAGATATAAATTTCTTTACAGTAACAGGCAACACCCATGCAAAAGCAGAGCTTCAGAAGTAAATCATGGAAGAAAACAACCTACAAAGGTGCTTGCTAGAAGAAATCCAGATCCCTGAAAGAGGCACCCAGAGCCTGGCTGCAGCCTCAGGCAGTCTGTGGCAAACAGTGATCCCTAGCACAAAGAAGTCTTTCAGCTTCAGTGAGAGTTTACAGATGATTCAGTGCTCATAGAATTGGTCCCTTTTCTTTTTTTTTCCTGTTCCAAATGCTCATGGGTGGTTAAACTTATTATCTGCGGCTGGTTAAACTAATTTCCATGATTCTTCTCCAGATTCGGGGAGTTACTGTCTTGTGCTGATAAGTTATAATATTTCTAGCCATAGGTCTGAAGCAGTGAAACTATAGAGTGAGACATATTTCTGTTACTTGATTAGATGTATTAGAATATTTTTAGTGTGCTATTGCAAAAAGAAAACTAAAGAGCACATTTGATCACAGTGATTTTGTCTTGCACCAGCACCAGATGGCTATTTCACACTGCTTAAGCCAAGCTGTGTATCTGATTTGTCTATACTGAGAAACCCTATGAGCTAGAGACTGAATTTTTCTGAGGAAATTGGTCTGCAGCGTCTCCTAAGATGAACTCTTTGTTTCAAATTGAAAACAGGTTTACATGGTCTAATAGACCCTGTCCAGTTCCTAGAAGCATAAAGTATATGTTATCATATTGCTATGCCTGAACTAATTGTACTTTAACTGAACTAATTTGCCCCTCAGGAGGCTAGTATCTGGGAAGATCACTGTGCTAAAACAGCAGGATTTTTTCTAGCACCTGAGCAGCTCTGCTGTCTCTCCACTGCATTTCCCTGCACCCTGTAAATATACCCAATAAGTGACTTTAAGAGATTTAATCCATTCTCTGCTCTACAGTGCCCAATGTCAATTAACAGGGCAGCAGATACCTACTGAGGATCAAATCTCCTTTTTGTGTGTGTTTCTGTTTTCCATATTTTAAAAAGTTCTCTTTTTTATTCCTTCATTAGCATTTTGGTTTGATTTTAAAAAACAATACATTCCTCTTAACAGAAGTAGCAGTCAGGTGATTGCTATATGCTATACTAATATTTCCACAGTAAATACTGCTTCTAAATGTTGCATTGTGTGTTTCCAGCTATAAGTATGAGGCAGTGTCACATAGAGCATCTTCAGCCAACTTAACTTCAAAGATAAATCCCTGTTTGCTACATCAAGATGCCAACAAAACTCTTTTGGAATTCTCACAAGCAGGTAAGTGTAAGTACCAGCGAAGCAGTTATTTAGTTTCATCCTGTCTTGGTATTCACTTGAGTGAATTATTCCCCAGTGTAGGATGCTCATTAGATTTCTAAATTCAGGCTCTACTTGTTTGGGAATATTGCTAGCACTTAATTGCACTTTGTGTATTTCATTTGCAGAAGAATCAATGAACAAACACAGATTACTAGGATCCAAATCACGTTTCCTACATTCACCTTTCCAGATTAATAAAATGACCCTAACATTAAAAAGATTGCTGAGAGTGTATGCAAAAAGAATTAACTTCTCAAAAAAAGAGATTCGGGTACTAAGGACCCAGGAAAAAAACAAAAAACAGTAGAATGACATGGAGGAATCTGAAGTTGGATAGTTCTAACCATAAATGAGTAGAGGTATCTATGATATTACTTATAAATATGAAGTATAACTTTCATTCATTTTGCTTAGCATGGGTAGAGAATGAGCTAAGTGTGCCCAGGTGATGATCTCTTAACTTCTCGGGTTAAAGGTATAAGTCATATTCCAGACAATATCTTTCTGACAATATCAATCTGTCATTTCCTTTCTACATGGATATTTCTGGGGTGGGGATGGTACCTGTATCTTTAGAAACCAAACATGACAAAGATTAAGGTAAGTGTTATTAAAATATTATTAAAAGATATAATGACACTTGCAGTCTTGTCTTAATATTCCATAAAAATAATGTTGTTAATGCCTTACATATTAAATTGTAAAAATTTTATTTCCTTAATTTCCTGCGATTTGTCAATATTTCCCATTCAACTATTCTATCTTGAAGATGTAACCCTCATTATGTGCAGGCTGTGAAAAGGAAACATCATCATATATGTGGATATATATCTTACTGGGAAACATGCTACGTGGAATTGGTGAAACACCAATAACACCACTGGGCATCTCTTATCTTGATGATTTTGCCAAGGAAGAAAATGCACCTCTGTATATAGGTAATCTCAAAGTAAAATAAACTGAGAAGTATTTAGAGTAAGAAATTAGTCATGATCTGCAGGAGAAATTGTTCAACCATTAAAATATGCTTGTATTTACAGCAAGTTTGCACACAATAGCTATGCTGGGCCCAATGTTTGGTTTCATGTTGGGATCACTATGTGCAAGACTGTACGTGGATATTGGATTTGTGGATTTAGGTAAGTAAAGCACAGATAATGAGAAAGTAAGATAATATGTTAAGAGCCAATTTACACCACTATAGGTAACAGATTCCTCTACCCACCTGTAAGTCTTCACTATATTCCAAAATATTGATGAAAGTTCGTTTTGACAAGACAACTACACAGAGACTATATTTTAGACTCCTGCTTTAGGACTAGAAGACTAAATACATAATTAATTTTAAATATAAGAAGTCTTGGGACCACGTGTACAAGAAGTCTCATTAAACAAAGATGTCTTACTAAACTGAGATCTTAATGAGAAGTTCTGTTTTGAACTGGTGAACTACTCTTTCAGCTAGTCATTTTGCAATATTTAAAATTCATTTAATGTTTGCAATATATTTATATTTCTTGCTTGTTTTAATCCAAAGGAA
The DNA here is from genome assembly GCF_003342845.1 of Nothoprocta perdicaria. NCBI lineage: Eukaryota > Metazoa > Chordata > Aves > Tinamiformes > Tinamidae > Nothoprocta > Nothoprocta perdicaria. The sequence goes on from NW_020454772.1 coordinate 1,811,328, forward strand.
AAGCATGAGATCACATCCAAAATTGGTGGCCATGATCTGCGTCCTACTCACAACTGGAAGAGGGAGAAACCATTTATGAGTCCATATTTCCTGGCCAGACCCTCCTTCATTCTCCAGACAAGCTAGGGAGAGCTGTGCAGTGTGGGCTGCTGGAAAATTTTCAGGAGATAACCCATCCATCAGCAGCAGTGGGTGATCCCATTTTACTGGCAGGACAGAGAATTTGAGCTCTTCAGGATCCCATGCTTGGATAGGTTAATTATTTTATGACATCCCTGTGGTAAGCCAATATTATAGCATAATTAATTATGCATAATTAAGCACAAGGGCATTGAACCAGTTCTGCACAGTGAAAAGTCTTACAGTGTTGGTCCACCAGCAACATATGCCATAAGAACCATAACAGGATCCAGGTGTGATTCCTGATGCCTCCGTTGCGTGAAAGGTCTCTCACTAGATGATTATCTTTAGCACTGGGAGTCAGTGCTACTACTGCTGTCCCATGTAGGTATGTTTGTAGGTAAAGAGTGGAAACTTTTTCTATTTCCTCATTTAAATAACTCATTTCTGTCTCACTTGATTCTAGAAAGCATCACTATCACTCCACAGGATTCTCGCTGGGTGGGTGCCTGGTGGCTTGGTTTTGTCATAGCTGGATCAATCAGTCTCTTGGCTGCTATTCCTTTCTGCTTCCTGCCGAAGAGCCTGAAAAAGCCAGAGGGAGCCAATCACGACAAAACATCATCTAGTGTCCTGGGAGAGAGGAAAGCCACAAGGAAGACACATACTTCTGCAAAATCTAAGCCAAAGAAGTGGTCAATTATATTGAAAGGCAAGTGTTTTGCATGTTGTAAAACTATGGGAAGTAATCGATACAATATACAGCAGAAACATGATAGTTCTGCTGGACACATCATTTCCCCAGTGCTTCAAGATAAATCAGTTAGCTATCCTCAGGAAAGGAGGAATACTTGAAAACAAAGAAAATCTTCAGAACTTTAACAATCTATCTGATTTATCATTTCATCAGTGACACCCTCTAAAATTTTGCACTAGAATAGAGTAAGATTGTGAAAAAAAAAATGTTTCTGCATTAGGACATAGAGGAAATATAAAAAGGCTCCTTTTGCAATATGGGATTATTTTTCTGATCATCATAGAGATTATAGAGACTCTGAAGCACCTTGATTCCTGTGGGAAAAAAAATGGCAGACTTGAATTTCAGTTCTGGCTGAGCCATTTCTTAGACTAAGAGAGTGGGGCCGTAGAAGATGAGGAAGGGACGGCTTAGTGTTATCAAGAAAATATTGTCTTTATTCAGGTCCCACTGGAAAATGTGCCTTCGAGCATCTCTGCAAAGGCATCCCACTTTTAGCCTTGAACCTATGATAATATTTACGTGAGCTTAAAGAACATTTTTCTGTGTGAGCTTTTGCCATGTGCGAATCTCCTTATAGGAACAAGCCTTAATCGGTAGTTCTATCTTTTTTTTTTCTCTCTAGCTTTTAATTAAGCCTTTTCATACAATTCTTTGATCTGAGACTCTGGTATTTTATCTGAGAATTAGATGTTGCGGTTAGATACAATGCAAATGAAGATCAGAACACCCTGCATTTGGATAGCCTAGGAAAGAACTTTTCCCTAAATTTCATAGATTACTCATTAGCAATTATCGTATATATCATTCAAAGCCAGTTCATACATCTCTTTTTTTCAGATTTCTGTACATCTCTGAAAACAGTATTGAGTAATCCAATGTACCTTACGCTGTTGTGCAGCTCGCTGTTACAGTTCAGCAGCTTTATCGGTTTCCTGACTTACAAACCTAAGTACATAGAACAGCAATATGGACAGTCTACATCTAAATCTAACTTTATCATAGGTGAGTGACTCTGTGAGATGACTATGCGTATGCATGGGGAGAAGTTCTGGCAGGTATCTTCCGGGGCTGAACTCCTTGTAGGATAGACTGATGTCTCTTCTGATGCTGAATTATATAAGGCTGCAAACAAACTATTGCTTTGGTGTCTGTAGGACCAGAATAAAATAAAAAAAATAAATAAACAAAACACTCAACATGTGGAATGATGTATGATGTGGTGTAGGTGTATGATGTGATATCTGACTGCTAAGTGCTTGGGGTAGAAGTGAGACCCAAAGCCCATGTTAGCAAGCTGGGTGTGCAGTGGTTTTATGAATTAGACACTTTGAAATATCATGCCAAACTTAGGGAACATCTTGAGCAGGCAGCCAGCTAGAGTCATCAGATACCACTTAGGACATTTCTTTCCATTTTTTTGGACATTTTCTCAAGAACAGAAGTTGGCTCTTAACTAGAATGAGAGTCTCTTATTTTAACATTCCTCTTCTATCATCTCTTCCAGGTTTGACATCCTTACCTCCTGTAGGTATTGGGATTTTCCTAGGAGGGTTCATAATGAAAAAGTACAAAATGAGTATGACTGGAGCAGCCAAGTTTGCATATAGTATGTCATTTTTGGCCTTCCTCCTCACTCTGTTGCACTTCTTTGTGGGCTGTGAGAATCATGTGGTGGCAGGACTGACAGTGTCCTATGACGGGTGAGTGAAAAATAGACAGGACATTTTGCTTCATGGGAGCAGGGAAACAGTCCAAATTATATACTCCGGCATTAGAGTTTAAATAGGAAAACACATTTGCATTGCTTAGAGGAAGTGAACCCTGCTAAGTGTTTGTGTCGTAGTTTTGTTGAACAGGGGAGTGCCAGCCTGCCAGAGTACAGCACTAGCAAAAGTTTAACTACAAATATATTAGCAAAATTACATTGTTAACAGCATAGGTGATCTGGCTACTGCAGGGATTATTTGGGTATTTCACATACTGACGCCTTTATGCCAGAAGTGATTTTCTACCAAAGTGTGTCCAAACTTGATAAAAAGATGAAAAATACATAACAGAATAGCATAATAGAATATAATAGAATCTCAAGCAAAGAGATCAGTACTGTAGAAATTCAGCTATTAAAACCTATGTCCTCAGTATATGACCTAAATTTAAGAGTAGTGACTCTATCAGATAGAAGAGAAAGTTGAAGGGATTAAATTGACTTCAGTACTGCTAAGTGGTTGTTCTCACACCAGTCTAAAATTAACTTCTAAGGAAACCCACTCAGAAACATGAAAATGCCTTATTTTCTGAATGCAACTCTGGCTGCAAATGTGCCACCAATGTGTGGGATCCTGTATGTGGAGACAACGGAGTCACATATGTTTCAGCATGCCTTGCTGGGTGCACAGCTTCGGTGGGACATGGAAAGAATATGGTAGGAGCTTGCTCCAACTCTTCAGTTCCTGGGCTTTTTTTTTTTTTTTTTTTTTTTTTCCAGCTAGCTTATTTTCTATATACCAGCAGAGTTTTAGTAGGGTCATACATTTAGAGGAAACCAAAGATACAAGAGAAAAAATAAATAAAAGGTTTATCATCTCTGGATGCAAACATCATGGAGAAATGTTTTTATACATTAGGCTAAAACCCAAGCTCTTTGTTGTAGATACTAACATTCATCTTTTGTAGACTGAACATAGGAAAAATAATTCATAGTGCTTAATTACTTTTTATGTCCATTGCTCACCATTTGGCTTCCATAAACCTAATCTTGACTGGTCTGAGGTTTCAGCCAAGAGTGGTAGTACACTAACACAGCTGCCCTCTTCCCAGTTTGTTTTCATGTGAGACTATAGCGTGGCAGGATACAGCTTATTTTTCCAGATGGCTGAGCTCTGCTTGGCACAGATCAAGACAGTTCTAGTGAATGGATATGACTTCATTGCACTATATTTCTCCTGTCTTATGATGCCAGACGATCATCCTAGAAAATACACAGTCTAGGGAATTCTTTTTCACTCATATAGATTTTTTTTTATACAGCAGACTTTTCTTTCTGGATAGTTTCTTATTGGTACCTACAGGGATCTTTTTTTCAAAGAGATTCTTTGCGTATACTCTTACATATTGAAGGAGAGGGGAAAGTAGGGCTCAGCAGGCTCTGTGAGGCTGGGACTATTACAACTCTCAGAAGTAAATAGGTGTCTATAGAACCTGAGGTTCCTCTAATGCAAACATGGTAGGAGCAGGATGCTTAGCTGCCTGTACCTGGCAATAGGACATGCCACTACCTGAGCAATGTCCCACCAAAACCCTTTTGTGTCTTTCAGCTCTACCATAACTGCAGCTGCATCCAAGCCAGCGGGTCACAGTGGGGAAATAACTCTGCGACTTTGGGGCAATGCCCAAAAAGTGATGCTTGTTCAAGAAACTTTATTTATTATACGGCAATACAAGTCCTAAGTGGCTTTTGTTATGCATTGGGAGGCACCCCAGCTTACATGATCATGTTTAGGTAAGCAAAATTAAGTGAGTATGCACCAATGGTATAGTATTTCCAATGGGAGAATCATGTTGGTGTTCAGGGTTCTTGCTTTCCCTTGGCAACAAAAATTCTCTTGCAGTATAACATATTCTCTACCAAGTTTCCTCACTTCACTTCTATTTGTGGTTGCTGGCAATAAACTTACTTTCCTGCTGATATGAAGTCTATTTTAGTGTGTTGCTTCTAAATCCTCCATAATGGTGTCTCTTATAGTTATCATACCCAAAGATTTTCCAGAATATGCCTTCTTTCTCTATTTGGATATTTTGGCCACATGGGTTTTGCAGACACTGTTCATTTGTCAAGATTCATGGATGTGGAGTAGACCTAACAGATCATGCTCTTTGGCTGTCTGTAAATTCAGGTCGTATGAGGCACCGAGGCACAAAGCTCTTGTGGTATATTGGTGCAGGAATAACAGGATACAATTAGGAACATGTATAGAAATTACGATACACTTTTCAGTAACCTGAAGTATAAGTTGAATTGGTAGAAGAACATATTAGTGGAAAATTAAATGGAGTCTCAGGGGCATCATGTCATCCTAAATGAGAATGGAATTCAGAATGCAAACTTCCCACTTCCTACCCATTGTGAGACATCTTTTTGAATGATGTCCATGTTAATATTTGCAAGATAGCACACTGGATGTATAATGGATTCAAGATCAGTGCCCAGTTCACATGTTTGTAATGTGGTTCCCCACAAAGCTGAATGACATACTGCCAGACAGTTTGGTGTAGTTCAAGACGTGGCAGTTGAACAGACTGCTTTGACAAATGTCATTTGAGAATAAAACAATGTAGCAATGCAGCTATATGCAACACTCCCTTCTCAGAGCACTGATGAATTTTCCATCACATGAGTAAAATCTTTCTTAACAAGTGAGAAAATTTATGCCAGTGACTTAAGTTAGCTGGGCACTATATTTCACTATCCCTAGGATAGGGAATGTGATTATGTCATTAGCATTTCATCTCTTTAGTGAATGACTAGTGGATGGACTTCCAAAGTGTCCAAAATAGATTAATTCACCTTTTTTTTTTTTTTTTTAATTACTACTTAGCCACAGACATCAGAGGCACTCTCTTCCTGAAGCTTGACATTCAGTGATTCTATGATGAGTGTTAAGTCCAGGGGAAATAGCATCAGTTTAGCAAGTATGTCTAAGCTCTAGGTAGGTAAATGCTTCTTCTTTTTCCCTCTTTCTTTCAGGTGTGTCCAGCCAGAGCTGAAATCTCTTGCAGTTGGTCTGTACACACTTGTTATGAGAACACTAGGTAAGAGAAATTAATCTGAGTAATTAAGATGTTTGCTTCTGTAGCTTTAAATGACATCATAGCAACCCCTTTTCATGAACGAAATATACACTTGGAATTGTTTTTAAATCCTGGGTTGTTCTTGAAGGTCCAACATACCATCAAGAGTCCACTGCAAAAATATCCAACATAATTTTGATATGTCTTGGCCTGCTTATTAAGCATTGTTGCACTTGGGACAAGGTGTTCCGAAATGGAAAGTTTCTGAGCAAAACTAAAATATTAACTTCATTAACATTCAAGTGATAGCTTTCTTTACTGAAGCATAGTGCTGCAAGTAAGATAAAAGGGAGAAAGCTCTATCAGGACTTTATTCAAGACAAATAAGAGAGTTCATAGCAGAAAGTACTGTCCCTACTGAAACTGTTTTTGTGGTATACAAGTGCTTAGATACTCTTCTTTTTAACATGCTGCAACGTCCTTTTTGTGTAAGGATTGCTAATTAGATGCATTGTTAATGAGATGGTTAATTAAAATGCCTAGACAGACAGGAAAACATCTATGTCTTTCTTTCCTTTTATGTCTTCTTTGTGAACGGAATAGAAATGCAAGTGTGAAAAGTCAAACCAGATGGATTTGCTATGAAGCCTAAGATATCACCAGCAGCCTACAAATGTCAGCAGTCAGAGACTGATTAGAACCATAGTCAGTTCTTGGGATATAAATGAGACATTTTGAGACAGGAAGATGTAGCCACATTTTGTCCTCTTGCACTTTTCTCATCACACAGTAACAGGGCAGATTTTCTGACCCAGCACTCAGCACTTACTGGTCCTGACAAAGGTTAAAAAATGTATTATTTAAGTAGAGCTGGCCCCTTTTACAGATATGTGCTTGAGTGCATCAAGCCAGCAAGCACTTTCCCTGGTGGGAGCCACTGCTGTCAATCCATGAAAGCTGGCATTCCTGCCCAGGGCCTTGGAGTGCAAGTCTTTTACACCCCCCTTTCTCTCCTTAGGGACATTCAAAATCACCACTCCTCCCATCATGCTCTGTCTGCAGCCCTGACCATCCTAATACACGGACCTCTATGCATAGATTATTAGGTATACATGAGATATATAGAGAGGAAAGGAACAGAGGATGGAACTTGACACTAACAGAACATAAGGACGTTTCCTCAAAAAAAAAAGGAAAAAAAAAAAAAAAGAGTCTTGTCTTGCTTACCTTGTAATGTCTTGAGATATTTCTGTTCACTTTGTTTCAGCTGGAATTCCGGCTCCAGTTTATTTTGGTGCATTGATTGATAGGACATGCTTGAAGTGGGGAAGTAGAAGCTGTGGGCTTCGAGGTGCTTGCAGAATATATGACTCTAATGCTTACAGGTAAGGTAAATTAGAACACAAAGAGCCTCATGCATTTCCTCACTACAGATAGATACTCCATATTTTATTATACTATATTGCATGAGATCACTGATGAAACATTGGCCAAACACTAACTCTGGATTCTAAAAGAGAGAAATTTTAGGAGTAAAATAATGGCCCTTATCAATGACAAGAACTTTATGGAATGTGTGTGTAGATAAATATATATATTCTTTGAGTCAATTTAAGACACTGAGGGTTATATGATTCACCAGCAAGAAAGGAAAGCTATCCAAATTTACGTCATTTGCAGGGAGGTTGCTCACACTGGCAAGATGGTAACTTTGTGCATTGGCCACACTTGAGAGAAAAGCAGTGAAAGAAAATCACACTGGGCAGCTGAAAGCATTGGTCAAATACAGATAAAAACTATCTCAAGGAGGAATATTCTGGAAGTTTTTTTCATTTTCACTCACCCCTTGACTGCTTATAATGCATTTTTTAAATTTTATATAAAATAGTCTAACATAGGGATCTGTCATGTTATGTGTCATATTTCTAGGCCTAAAAAAATTCTTAGTGAAAAATCTTTAATAAGAAAGAGGAAGATGATGAAAGTTTCGCTTTCTTACTATTTTTGTAATATTACAAATTCTTTAGCAAGTTCTTCTAATAGCAGTTTGTAGAACCAATTATAGAGAGTGAATTTTCATTTTTTTCCTCTCAGTATGATGTGTGTTTCAGTTTCATTGAAAAATTAAAGGCTTACATTGTATTTTATACCTTATCCCACAGATATGCCTTCCTTGGTCTATCAGCAGTGCTGAGAGCTCCTTCTTACTTGTTAGGATTAATTTTTATAGTACTGGTCAAGAAACACTATCCAGCTAAGAAATCCACATCTACAGAAAATGGAGGAAGAGAAGAAGTTCCTATGAATAAAGAAGATGGTTTCAAGAGCAGTGAACCTCTGACTGGTTCTCTCGAAGCAGAGAACAAATCCTGCATTTAGGAGGCCATTTAAATCAGTGTCACATGAGTCAGGGCACATGCTCTTGGGGACAGCTCTCACAACATCATGAATAAATCAACAGTGAGTAACACTTCTTTGGAGAGTGCAAGCAATAACCAACTTATAATCAACAAAAAGAAAAGCTTACACACAGGCATGTTCCACTTCCAAGTATGAATATGTGCACCAGATAATCAACAACAGCCAGGTTCTTGATTGATAAGGAAGGAAAATCCACCTGGCATCACTGATAGGGCCCATGTGCAATTTTCGAAGGTCTCAGAGATGCCTTCTGGGGCAACAACCACCTCTGATCCTGCACCCAGAGAGCGTACCCCTGCCAGGGATCATCAAACTGGCCTCCAATTGCAGTGTTACAATTTCATCTCATTGCAGAATTCAAAATAAAAGAAAAATCTTTAAGCAACACATTCCCAACTCAAGGAAAAGAGCCATATCTAACATTTTCCATTGCAATACTGGCAAAATCTGTCAAAAGCAGTGTTTTCCCAGAAAATATTTTACTTTATTTCAGCTGAAAACTTTATTCCTAGTTATAAGCATAAATAAGCTGCTAGAAATGAGATAATTGTTTAAAAAGTCTCAAAGTTGTAGTATTATATTAATAGTTAATTTTTTAGGTGTGACTATAAAACGTAAGAAATATTCTGAATTTTGTAGTGACAATATTTTCTAAGTGAAATCTCTGCAGTGTATGACACTCTGTCCAATCTGCCTTTCATTGCTATGCGAGGTAATAACCAGCAGAGGACACTCAAAGAATAGTATTACCCATCCTGTAACTAGACATGCTCAAAACACTTGTTATATACAAAGTCACTCTTTTGGGGGAGAAGATGATCAGTGGTTATGTACTGCATTGATCTGTGTTTTCTTGCACCTTAGAGCTTTTTCAGCGAAAGTCTTTAGCTTATATTTTCAGGGTTACTTTTGTATATGTGTCAGATTGAGTTCCTTATGTTTGTACCAATTAGATTTGGACAACTGTTACTACTTTCAATAAAAAGATATATACTTGATTACTCATTCACAACAATAATTGGATTCTCTGGTCAGTACTTCTAGTCAGATGCTCAAAGCACAATGGGCTATAGAAAACAAACAGATAACATACCAAAATACACTGAGCAAAATGCTAAGCCAAGCAGCTATGATATAAATGTGGGCCATCATGAAAGATGATGTAGTAGTGGCTATAGCCACTGAAGGGAGAAGAGCGGGACTTCTTTTCTAAATGAAACGATACTACATAGGAAGAAATGCCTTCAGTTTATCAAGTTTGCTATGTCTTTTTGATTATGTCTAAGGATTGCATTTGCAAGTATTTTGACATATCCAGATACAGCTCTAGGAATGACCTGAATGAATGAAATATCTTGTCTACTTATTGAACTTGGGATGAGTTTTGACAGGGAAAGAAAATGAAACTGTTTAGTTCTGCACAAGTGCTCTCCACTTTCTGCACATGCCACTTTATTCGTATGTCTATGTGCATACATGATTTTCTATGACAACACCAAAGCCAGAGTTTGAGTGAGGCCCCAAATCCGCAACCTCTGAAAACACATATTTTCTTCATCAAAATATAGTAGTTTTAAATGGGAATCAGAGCAGATCCTGGATGAGAAATTACATCTGAGGAATCAGTTCTACCAAAAGAAAGGATTATGGCCGTTAGCAGTTTTGGGAAGCTATTACTCCAGGCTTATGTGGTCAAGAAGATAAAAGTAAACGAGTCTTCTCAGACATAGAGAGGAAGGTTGATACAAGAAGATCATAACCTGCTTATGAAGGGCTTTTTCCCCCTTTCTTATGGAAAAATTGTTCCAGCCGGAGTCAAAGCCCAGCTACCTTTGAGTGCTGCAGCAGCTTGGCAGCTGCAAGAGAGAGCAACATTTTGAAATGGTACTAGCTTTGAAAAACAAGGTGCTCTTCTGTCTGTCATTAAAGAAGTGCAACTGCATGGTACAAATCTATGGTGGAGGCAAAGCAAACAGAAAACTCTGATTGTATTTCATCTCACGCTACAGCTCTGTAATTAATTTTTGTGTTATTTTCACGTCCTGAGCGAACTCGGTACCTGAGAACTACACACATGTAAAACTTTGGATTTGCAGGACAGAGAAAGTTTTGGGGTGTCTTTACAGTTCTGAAAGAAAAGCCCAGAGGCTTTTCTCACTGTTCTTCCAGAGGGAAGAAGAATTACTCTGAGGGAATATGTGGATGAGTGCCTTTCAGCAGCCATCTATCACTGCAGCCACCACGTTTACACATTGAGTATGTAAAATTAAGTACCCACCTCTACTCTTTTATTCATCATAGTAAATGCATCCATAGCTCCCTTTGCTTAACTCTTTGGAGAGGCTCATCAGTTGGATTCACATGCCTTCCTATGGCACTGAAATTTTTAGCAGTAAAGCCTCTTAATGCAAAGAGGCAGTTCACAACTACCAAAGCTGGAAGTTGTTGCAGTAATTGTTCAATTGTTTCATTTGTTTGTTTGTTTCGGGCAGGGGGAAGTTGGGTTGGGCAGAAAAGAAGCTCGATTGTATCTCTCTCACTTAATAAAATACGCATAGTGTCCAAAACCAATATAGAAATATTGTGAGAGTGGTGCATGCCTTGATTAAGTTGCTTTTGAAAGTGTATCTACATTTCAACCCACAGCTGAAACTCATACAACAAGTGATTTTTCCATTTTAATGCCTGAATGTGACACAAGTTTATTGCCTGAACCAAAACAAAATCTGAGAAAAGCAAACAGAAAAGCAAACTCAGCTCTCCTAGCTGCTTTCTGCCCATGCACACCTCATGGAGGTTACCCAACTCTTACCCTGAATAAGGATCCACAAGCAACAAGATGTACAGCAGAGATACATGAGTCAACACAAAGAGAGTGACTCGATCTGCCAATTTTATCTGGTAACAGTTTATCAACCAGTGCAAATCAGTGCATTGCAAATGACTTCGCTGATCTGTCCAAGCTGACAAATGGGCTCATTAGCGCTCAGCTGAAGCAGTGTTAGCAATCAATTGAAACAGTGTTAAAGATTAGCCCCTTCCCTTTTTAAAAAAAAGAAATCATAATACATGTTTTTTAGCAAAGTGACCATCTGTCATGCATTTTGTCCATAGCAGCATATCATTAGAAGGTGACTTTAATTTGAAGCGTAGGAATTTTCTTCACTAATAAAATTCTTGGACTTTCAATGAATCCATGAATTTCATGTGCCAGTGTGAAGCATTACAGCTAAATGTGAAAAGCCCAAAGACAGGTGATAGGAATAATCATGAGTATAGCAAGCCCCTTGTTGGATTAGGTTCATGGTCCTGACAAAAAAATGTGCCTGTAATGTGCCCACTTTAAGGGCAAATGTCTCAAAATTAGCAGGCTTTCTCTGGAATTTTCTCAAAGTGAGTGGTAGGGCTGGATGATCTCTAGAGGTCCCTTCCAATCTCAACCATTTCGTGATTCTGTGATTAATTCAGTTTTCAACCTTGAGTTGCTATCTTAGTAATTATCCACTTTTTTCAAAAATACTTGCGATTGGTCAGTAGTAGCTCTACTTCTTTTCTTAAGTGTGCCTTCCTTTTCATGGTTTCTGGAATTCCTTTCTTCCATATGCAAAGTATTCACAGGTATTTACTTGCAAAAGCTCCTTAATTTCCAACTATTCATTTTACTTTCCCCCCTCCCTTTTTTTCTTCTTCAAAACAGGTTTTGAAAGATAGTTCAATAGCTGACTCATTTCTGAATCATAATTAGTATCAACCCACTGGTTGTATTTTAATCCTCATTTTAATGCATGGGATTTTCAGCTGTTTGTTGTTTTCATTGACTTGATGAGGGCATTGAGTTGGTTAGTTGGTTTAGATAGAAACTGTGGAATGCAAGAAATGCTTTTGCAATCCCGGTCCCACAATGCCATTTTTCCGGCTCTGTGTGACAATTCCCCCATTTCTGTAAGAAATTCAGCATCTGGTCCACAATACAGATGATCTGGTGATGGCACCATCATATTTCATTGTGTTCTTAATATTCTCTAGACATTTAGAGACCTGGCGAGATGTTACTACAGATTTATGTTAATAATACTGCTCAATGGGGGATGCACTTTGCAAGCTTGCAGTCAATCTGGACTTGAAATAAAATGCCAGAAATGGTTATATAAAGGACAATAATATTTCATCAGAAACAACAGCAGTGAAGACATAGAGCGAGTAGGTTCTAGCTACTGTTAAAAGGCTTCACTTTGCCTTCATCAAAGTTAGATTAAAAAATAAAATTTCCTTAGCAGTGAGTCCTACACAGACATTGCTTATGGATGGGTAGATGGGCAGGGATTCAATACTAGATAGTGAATTTAACAAGCCAGTATACTACCTAAATTATATGTTATACTAAAACATTTGCCTTTGGTCCATCAATTACCCTTCTACAGTGCAGAGAGTAGATATTAGCTTTTGCAAGATAGCAGACATGAACTGTCCTTTTTTAAGCTGAATTAAGGGGGAAAAGATAAGATAGAAGGGAATACAAGGGAAAATATCTATGACAATAGCTGGACTAAATTTTATAGGCCATCTTCTGACATTGTCAAAGAAAATCTGCAAACAGTCCAGCTCAGTTAATTCAAAAAGGCAAGCTCTGAGTAGGCATTGCATGTAAGGGCATTGATCATTTGTGTTAGAGCAGAAGCAAATTACTGAGCTGTGCAACTTCTACTTCAAGATGTAGGAAATCATGTGCCACAGGAGTTGCTTTTTCACTTGCAATTACCTTTCTTACAAAGTCATTGTAAAATATCTTTTACATTGAGAGATCAATGATCAGCATTAGCTAATTTTGCTCCTTTTCTGCTCTTCAATTTTTCTTTTAGATGGTGACTTCCCAACTCACAGCAGAAACCGATAGATTTCCATAATTCCTGAGCAGTGTCCATTAACCAGTGTAGCTCTAAAGTCAATCTCTTTAAAGCTGTAGGGTCAATATGGAATGGAGAAACACTGAACTGAAAATAATTGTTATATTACAGATAAACATTAGAATGATCTGGCATGAGAAGGAATGTCCTTTACCTTCCAAAACTCCAATAGAAAAAAAAACTATTATGCTTGCACACCAAAACCAAGGTAGCTATTTTTTGGTACATTAAAACTGAGCAGGCTCTCTTGAGACATAGCACATATTCATTCAGTTTCCTGTTCTGTCATAGATTTCCTGGGTAAAGAAATGCAAACTTGGAAACTATCAATAAAATAGCATTTTCCAAAACACTGAATTACTTGTAAGTCAAAATGTTATCTTTCAGATTGCTTTAGAATAGCACTCTCTAAAAAGCCTAATTGAATTTCAAAAATGAAAAAGAAGAAGACTTCTACCACATAAGTGATTTGAGGAATTCTCTCTCAATAACTCTTCTACATCATGATATAAATACAATAAATAAAGTGCTTCAGGAGAAAATTCCTATTCTGAGAATATACAAATACTAATAAGTTATGTTTCTCATTAATTGTTATTTAGTTGCTCTGTCATTCAAAGACTGGAAAAGCCATTCTGGTTTATAAGTCATTTAATGTTTTGATATTTTTTCCTTTTCCTTGTCCTCAGGCGTGCAGTTTTGTTCCAAGAATAATTTTGCCTGTGGATATCATCACTGCCACTGGAGGTTCAGCTTTTAATCCATTTAGCCCTGAAAGGCAGTAACTATGGACACATCTTAGACTTTAGGCTTTCATCACAGGTTGCCAGTCCAAACACATTCCCAGCAACTGTAATAGGTACAACCCACAGGGAAACTTGTGAAAAAATGTTTTCTAACAGTGCTGGGAGACGTCAGTGGGGGTACAATATGATAAGTTTATTCAGCTATGATCACATCCTTGGTTGCAGCATATAGCTGCTCTTTCCTCCTGTGTCGCTGGTTCATAGCTTTAGGACTTAAGTAGCCATTTTACTGCCAAACAATCTTATGTATTTGCAAGCTAAGGCTAGTCTAGGCTTGATAAACATCCAGAGTTTTCAGATAGGCCAAATCTGCTTATGTGTTGGCACCCAAAAGTCACTTTAAAGGTTCCTAAAAATACCAGTTCAAAAGATTTGAACTGCCCCAATTTTATTTACTTTTTACTACATTATTTGGAGGCACCAGGACTACACTTTTAGAAAATGCTGAGTACTAATGCTTTTAAGATCAAAAAACATTTAAATTACCTGAAGTATGGTATCCAAAAATGGAACTCTCTCTCTAAGCTCTATATACAGACCAGTATTGGCATTGGCATTGACAGGGGACTTCTTCAGAGTGTCCCAAAGCCTGATGCTGTGATGAAGTGATTCTGAATCACTTTAACACTTCACTTTCTGTTTTACTCGTGCTGACATGTTTCTCTTTCCAAAGCACGTATCCCAGTGAGCTACTCTCCAGCTCATGGAGTATTGCAGCTGGTCATGGTAATCTTTTATGATTCATACCTTCTGCTGGATACAAAGAGTAAAACTATGTGTAGATATAGCAGCGACTACTATTAGCATGGGGTGCAGGTGGGTGGAGAGATCTGCACTTTCCCAGTTATTGGTTTGAATCGGCAAACCACGTCATGCCACGTCGCAGGATGACATCAGGCAGAAGTGTCTTCACTTAAGAGAACATAAACAGTATCAGAGCTTTTGGTTATCAGGGAAACATCCTAAGGGACACAAGGAGTCAAGCAGCCAAGGATCTTGGGAGACAAGCAGTGAGAATCTCCTACATGGCTGCACGCAAGCCATCCACACGGCACATGTGACTACTTCAGGTGACCTAAAAGCAAGTCATTCTTAGACGACATTTTCTGGCCTTGACTGAGGCTTCATTGATTTCATCTCTTGGACAATCCACCTGGTAAGAGCAGCCAGAGCTACATCCATCTATGTTGATCATAGAATCATAGAATGCTTAAGCTTGGTAGGGACCTCTAAATGTCATTGAGTCCAATCCCCTCCTCACACAGGGTCACTTAGAGCATGTGGCACAAGGCTGCATCCAAGTGGGTTTTAAAGATCTCCAAAGAAGGAGATTCCACAACCTCTCTGGACAGCCTGTTCCAGGGCTCTGGTACCCTCACTGTCAAGAAATTCTTCCGTAAATTCCTGTGGAACTTTTGGTGCCTCAGCTTGTGGCCATTTCCTCTAGTCCTATCGCTATGCACCACTGAAAAGAGGCCACCCCCTCCTCCTCACTGCCTCCCTTGAGGTATTTATAGACACTGATCAGGTCCTCCCTCAGCCTCCTCTTCTCCAGGCTGAACAGACCCAGCTCCCTCAGCCTTTCCTCATAGGGCAGATGTTCCAGGACCCTGATCATCCTCGTAGCCCTGCGCTGGACTCTCTCCAGCAGCTCCACATCCCTCTTGTCCTGGGGAGCCCAGAACTGGACACAGTCTCCAGATGTGGCCTCATCAGGGCTGTGTATAGGGGGACGATCACCTCTCTCGACCTGCTGGAGATGCTCTTCTTAATGCACCCCAGGATCCCCTTGGCCTTCTTGGCCACCAGGGCACACTGCTGCCTCATGGTCAACTTGTCATCCACCATGACACCAAGGTCCCTCTGTGCAGGGCTGCTCTCCAGCAGGTCAACCCCTAATCTGTACTGGTGTCCAGGGTTATTCCTCCCCAAGTGCAGGACCCTGCACTTGCCCCTGTTGAACCTCATGAGGTTTCTCACCGCCCAGTCCTCCAGTCTGTCCAGGTCCCTCTGGATGGCAGCACAGCCCTCAGGGCTATCAGCTACTCCACCCAGTTTGGTATCATCAAACTTGTTGAGGGAGCACTCCAGCCCTTCATCCAGGTCGTTAATGAATAAGTTGAACAGGACCGGACCGAGGACCGACCCCTGTGGGACACTGCTAACGACAGGCCTGCAACTGGACTCCACACCACTCACTACCACTCTCTGCACCCTGCTACTGAGCCAATTCCTAATCCACCTCACCATCCGCCCATCTATCCCACACCTTTGGAGCTTGCCCACGAGGATGCTGTGAGGGACGGTATCAAAAGCTTTGCTGAAGTCCAGATAGATGACATCCACTGCTCTGCCCTCATCTATCCAGCCAGTCACTCCATCATAGAAGGTGATGAGGTTAGTCAAGCATGATTTCCCCTTGGTGAATCCATGCTGGCTACTCTTGAGCACCTTCTTCTCTTCCATGTGTCTGGAGACAGCAGCCAGGATGAGCTGTTCCATCACTTTCCTGGGGATGCAGGTGAGGCTCTCCAGCCCGTAGTTGCCCGGGTCCTCCTTCTTGCCCTTTTTGAAGACTGGAGTGATGTTGGCTTTCTTCCAGTCCTCCGGCACCTCCCCTGTTCTCCAGGACCTTCCAAAGATGATGGCGAGTGGCTCGGCTGTGACATCCGCCAGTTCCCGCAACACTCTGGGGTGCATCCCATCAGGGCCCATGGATTTGTGGGTGTCGAGTTTCCTTAGGTGCTCTCTGACCCACTCTTCCTCTACCCAGGGCAAGCCTTCCTCTCTCCAGCTCACTTCTTGTGTCCCTAGGGCCTGGGATTCTAGAGGGCTGCCCCTGACAAACACCGAAGCAAAGGTGGCATTCAGCAGCTCTGCTTTGTCCGTGTTTTCCATAACCAGGGTACCCACTCCGTTCACCAGCGGACCCACCTTTTCCCTGACCTTCCTTTTGTTGTTAATATATTTGAATAAGTTCTTTTTGTTATTTTTAACATCCCTTGCCAGATTTCATTTCAAATGTGCCTTAGCTTTCCTTGTAGCCTCTCTGCATTCCCTGGCAACGCTCCTGTATTTCTCCCAAGGGGCCTGTCCTTTCTTCCACATTCTGTATACTGCTTTCTTCTGCTGGAGTTTTGCCAGGAGCTTCCTGCTCATCCACGTAGGTCTCCTGCCCCCTCTGCCTGATTTCCTATACACAGGGATGTACTGTTGCTGGGCATGGAGGAAATACCCAGATACGCTTGAAAACTAACCAGCTCTCCTGGGCGCCTCTTCCTTCTACAGCCCTGGCCCATCTGATCCTTTCAAGCAGGTCTCTGAAGAGAGCCCATATACTTGTACTACAGAAATGTTATCTAAAACAATAAAGCTAGAGACAACTCATAAAAATAACATAAAAAAATGCAAAAAATCTAGGCTGTGGGAACAGTAGAACTCTATACATTCAGAAAAAGTCTGTGTTTGGGAGCTACCACAATATTGATTCTGGAGAAATATGAATAATACGTAACACGGAAATAAGATAATAGCAACATCCGTGTTCCATTGCTGAGAAGATGATAAAATAAACATACATTCAAATGCGATGAAGTCAGTTATTATTTTGCACGTAATAGGAAGAGTGCTTTTCATCTATGCAGCAATATGTTCTACTAAGAAACAGAAAGCTCTTCTGACGATCTTCCACCTGCTGGTTCTACTGAAGAAGAAAACATTGCCCTTTAATGTAAATAGTCTTACAGTGTAACACAGCTGAGAAGATGAATTCCTTAGGTTTGACGGTCAGTGACTCAGAATGCCTCTGATTTAACATTTAAATAGTTTTAGAAGCACTTTTCAGAGTTAGATTCCTTGCAGCATGTAACTTTTATTCTGAGCAAATCTTCAACATGCCAATAAGTCTGCCTCCAGATGCATTTCTCTTGTAATAATTTCTAAATACACACTTACTTTATTCCAATGATTTACCAAAATCTACTGAATTCTTGTTTTCTGGCAGTCTTGAGTGATCATTACTTAGTTTTTCATTAAATATAGTAATCACATTGTATCATCAGCAGTTTAGTGAAAAACAACACTTCAGGGCCATAGGAAATAAACTGCATGCTTTCTACTTCCAGTTCTGGTCCACAACCAAGAAACTACTTGTCAGAAACACCTAAAAAGTGGTTTGGGCATGACTCTGAGCCAGATTTTGCCCAAACCAGCCTCCCAGGGTGCATGATGGTTTCACATCAATGATTGCAAGGGGATGCTCTGCCTGGGTTTTGCTTGATCCATAAAACAGTCTTGTCCACTCTAGGGAGGAACTTTGTCCAGGATCTTTTTACCAGAGACCAACAGAGAGTTTGGGTTCAGGTTCAAACCCAAACTGAGCTCCTCTGCACCCTGCAGTTCATGGCTGGTGAATTAAGCAAGAGCTCAGGCTAAAGGAATTCCAAAGTATGCAGTGCAAATCCATGTGAGTCAGATCTTTCATTAACTGATTCATTTAGAAAGAACTACGGCTAACTTTCATAGGCAAAATAACATATCCCATAGAGAAAATCTGGTAGCCTAAATCTTGTCTAATGTTACCTTTCTGCTATTTTTGTTAAAAGGTAGGAAATGCTTTTTTTAAATCTAATTTGACAGCATGAGCTATTTTCTGTTTGTTCAATGACAGTTACTTCTCTAGATCCAATTTATTTTAAGTCAGGACAGACAAGACTTGCTGAAAATGGAAATGCAAAACCTGCAGGAAGGCTACATCTCTGTAGGATACATGATCCTAATGCATATAGAAAACTGTGGGTTTAAGGCTGCTGTTTTTCTTCCTCCCTCTCTGATAAACATCCAGAAAATATCACAAAACAAATAGTCATAGGTCATTACGTCTGCTTGATTATATACCTAAAAGTAAGGAAATGTCAAATAATAACTGCTAAGTAAAGTTCTGTCCTACACAGTTATTATCACAGAAGGATTTTGCTAACACTGTCAACAGGCCTATACTATACACTTACAGCTGATAAACACAAGAGTTAGGTCATTAAACCTTTACTGTCTGAAAAAAAAAAAAGCAGTAGTTGGGCTGTTCCTCACTGTTTTCAGCAAAACTATGTGATTTAAATCATCTACAGCTTTGGCCCACCATACAGTCAGCAATCATACCTAAACTGCCTGGTTTGTGTTCTTTGCTCTCAAGTGTGTCTGTTTCAGGGTAGCTGAAACCATGAAGATGTCCTGCATATCTTTCCCATTTAAATGTCCTTTGATTACGCTTGGAAAAATATCCGGTTCCTTTTCCTCTCAGAGGCAGCAAGAACATATCAGTAAAGAGGTTAACTTGTACAGTCACTGTTGATCTTCAGCAAAATCACTGACAGAGGGGAGACAAATATGTTGGAAAACCACATGTGAGGACATGCAGCTTCATCATGTGAGATATCAAAGGGCCCTCTGCTACAAGAAGATGAGCCAGGACGCACTTACCAGTATGTTCACCCAGTTCAGGGACCTTGAGGGACTTGTCCTGTATGCAACACCTCCTTCAAACATCCTGAACACGTTCAAAGGTGGTGGTGCTTTAAAGGCTCAGCTTCGATAAATAAACTTCAGCCCTGCCTATTTCCTTGGAATTTCCTACTGAGCAGTTGATGAAGTTCCTTGCTTTGTGTTTTGAATTTTCCATAACACCATTTAAGGTATCTAACTCTTCCTAGGTTTGCTATGAAATGTTCAGTTCAAGGCTGAGGCTTGCAGTAAGTGACAAGAAGTGCTAAAAGAGAAGACTAACTGGCTTTTGTTCTTATGGCCCACTGAAAGAACTTGAGTAGCTCCTCATGAATCAAATGGGACTATTCATACACTTAGCACTAGGTGTTTTTACTGGATTGTCTCCACAAGATGCAATCTTGGTAATAACTATTTGACCACTACCCTTGTGCAGTTGACTAAATCAGTCTGAAACTGGTATCATTTCAAGGAATGACACCTGGCATCAGCCAAAAAAGAGAAAGAAATCCAAGAGATTAGCAAAGAATAGATTTTTTTTTTTTTTAACACTAGAAGATGCAACTTTGTGACAATTTTGTAGAGTACAAAAGGAGGAATTCATGAAGGGACACTGCTGAAGGGAATGCCCACTCAGTCAATGCTTGCACCAGACTGTCTTACTCAGTGATAAGACAAATCTGAGGATGGGGCAAGTGACTACAGAAACCAGAGAGTTAGCTTTTGAATGCCCTGGAGAATACCCTGGAGATCAAAATACCTATTAGTATTCCAACAGAATTAAAAGGAAGAGATTTATTATAAATCATCCACTAGGTCTGTTCTTGCATACATAATGCAGATCAGGACTATTTCTAGAACCACTGAAAAGTTTGCTCAGTGTTATAATACTGTCAGTAGAGGGAGAAAAGCACACCATAACTTTCCTAACATAGAGTAAAATTCCTGGGATTTGTGGGCCTAACATTTTTTCTTTAATTATCCTTAGACCCCCAGTATTGGTATTATCTGCTCTAGAGCAGCTTTCATTTTTCCATTAGAACACACATTGCTTTCCCATATTTATTCACCATTTATAAAAAAAGCTGTGATTGCAAAAGACAATGTCTAATCGTGCTGATCATTTTCTTTAAGCAATAACATTCATCCAATGCTATTCTCAAGGCCAGGATCTGAAGAACTTGCTTTCAGTAACTTCCACTAAGGGCCTTTTTCCAAGGGTTTTGATTCCTGTGTTGACACCTACATGGGACAGGTAGTGGAATGGAGATCAAAAGATCGTGTAATATGAAGGATATCTCAACTGCCCTCTGCTCTGTTGCTTTGTCAGGTACAGGGTAGCACAGTTTCTTTATAACATTCCCTTCCATTGGCTCGGGAAGTTTAAAACTAGGAAGGAAGTTTGTTTCTTAGTTTTAGGGTTCTGAATGGGACTTAAGGGAATAGAGAAAACCCCTCAGGTCAGAAAGCAAAATGTTGTGGTGATGGAGATAAAACTTACCAGGCATATTTGCTCTCTCTACAAAGCTCCCGTTACAAAGAATGAGATCTGTCTGACCATGTTTTTTCGGGAAAAGGTTTTCCCAGTAATGACTACTGGAAGGATTCTTTATTAAAGAATCTTTCTAAAGTAGTCTGCTCATAGAAAGATGTGAAATTTGAAATTTTCAGCAGTGTATTTCAATGCTTACAGATGGTTCCTCAAAAAAATTCAGAAAGTCTATGTACATATGGCCATTAGGATACACATCTATGTACTGTGTCATTAGGATAAATCTGCCAATACAAAAAAAAAAAAAAAAAAGGCAAAGCAAAACAACAAAATTTAACATTGGCATATATCAATTTACTGGATCAGTTCAGAGTAATTTAATTCAACCCCAATTCTTTTCAGATATTTTGCAAAATTAATACAATATTTTCTTTTGTTTTCAATTCATTTTGAATGCTTGTTTGTTTTGAGCTAACTACTGATATCACTTTCCTTTACGGAAAGTGTTCACTGATGTTCCTGGGGAGTTCTCACCTGAGCACGGGCTGTGGGACCAAGTCCGTAACAAGGATCATCAACCAAGCAGCAAAATCCATCAAAGCAACTATAACTGTATAAATCCATCAGGGCAAATATAACTTGATTAGCCATTTAGAAGAATGGGACTAGATACAATGAAAGAAGACTCAAAATAAAGGTGGTTAAAAACAGGAAAGAACCTTATTATTGTAGATTTCTCCTTTTAATTTCTTGATTGTATTCAAAACCATGACATCTGAAAAATTTTGGCCAGTCTTATAGTTGGTATAGAAAGAAAATCGGAGTAAGGAGGTTTGAGAGTTTCCCCAAATCAGAAAACGCTTTTTTCCTTTTTCTTCTATTGTTTCGGATAGAGAAGTGAAAAGGATATGATAAAGTAAATTAAAAGCCAAAAAAATTTCTTTGAACCAAAATTGTAAACCCAAATTGTAAACTAGCTGTGAATAAAACTTCTGTTGTGCTTAGAAAACCTGGCACACAGGCAGAGTCAGAAAAGGCCTTTCTTTTTTTACATAGAAGTTTCTTCACCTTCCTCTGAAATTCTTGTACCAGGCAGAGTTTCCTTTTTGTTGGTATTAACTGTTTCTTTACTGGTTGGATTTTCTGTATTTTTAGTATCTTTCATCTCTTTGCTGTCTGGTTTGAAACGTTTCATTATTAAAACATAGAGCACTATATATAAGAAACAGCATCCTGCCCGTAGTCCAGCGATAAGTCCAAGATAGATGTTCCTGGGAAAAATAAATAAATAAATAAATAAAACTTGTTTCCATATGTAATGTGCACCAATTCTGAGTGAAGCTTTGCAAGATATCAAATACAATCAGGCAAATGTATTTATTCTTGGTGAGGCATCAGTCCATGTTTTGAGAAATAACAGTCAGAAAGCAAACACTGATGACTGAGTCCCAGCTGGGCCCTGATCTTGTCCTGCATTGCTAGTAGAGATGTTTCCTGTGTTAGTGATGCTCCTTGCCTATGGACCACACTTTAAGACTGAGATAGAGGAACTGTGCAATTGGGACTAAGGATACTAAGGTCCTGGCCACAGCACTTAATGTGACAGGCAGCCTCTGCATCCCTTCTCCAAGTGCATTTTGTGGCCAAATCTCCTAATAGTAAAATCCTATGATAATCTCTCACGGTAAACCCTTGCCTTGTTTTGGTTTTTTTGTTTGTTTGATTGATTGATTGATTGATTTTTGTTTGTTTTTGAGTCCTGGATTTTCTCCCAATTCCAACCCTTTACATTCACACAAAAACCTCCTCAGTTAAAGGACAATTCAACTGGGGAACAGCCTCTTGCCTAGGGAGAGCAGCTGCCTCCAGAAAGTGTGAAGACCTTAACTGGTGCACAACGATGAAGATACAGTGGGTAACAGAGATGACTGAGATGTATGTCAGTAAGTAGAGAAATGAGGATGTGAGGAAGGGTGCCTTCAAATACTACACTTACTCTATGGTGGTTTGGTCTTCCAAAAACACCATTTCCCCCATTGAAATCTCCCCTTCAGTGCACTAGGGCATCATTAAAGGTAGAAATGTTGGCAATGTTAAAGAGTGTGCTGCAATGCTGTATATCCAATCTAATCAAATGTGTGGCTTATATGAGCAGCTAAGACACAGCCAAAAATAGTAGTTCCTTCATTTCTGGACAATTGTCATTGGCAAAAGTCCTTGGTAGACTCACCAAGTATACCTTAGCTGCCAATTTCCCAAACACTTTCAGAAGACTGCAGCTCACCTGAATGCTTTTGTGTCATATACTCGACAAGACCCAGATCCCCCGCAGCTTTTTGTTCCCCACTTCAAGCAGGTCTCATCTATTAAGGCACCAAAATAAATAGGAGCTGGGAGTCCTCCTGCAAAGAACAGTCTTTCTTACATGATCTCAGAAATACAGATGTCAGAATTTAGTCATGGTGAATAAACAACAAAATGAATTTGAGTATAGATTTCTGCTGAAAAAAGTGGGTCAAAACAGCCTAGTGCAGGTTTGAGATAACAAGACTTGTGAATATTTTTTTAGCTAAGTACCAAAAGGGAGTAGAATAGATGAATGATTACAGCTTTGCTATTTTCAATACTAGTTCAGTGGGGGGAAAGCTTCAATACTTGAAATACCTCAACAACTTTTTTATCAGAATTTTAATACTGTTGTTTAAAGAGATAATATAACCCAAACTTCTTTGTCTATCCCTAGTATGGTATTATGTCCCATGATATATTAATAGGAATATCTAATATACCTATTTGGATACTATACAACTGTTTGCAATTAAAACAGTTAGTTCAATGCAAAGGACTCAATTTAAGCACTTCATCAAAACCAAACATATAGAAAGTGTATAACTGTTCTAATAAACCCAGTCATAATGTTTTAGTATAATGAATTAGCTATTTCAGCACTTAGCCAGAATATAGAAATTAAGGGAGAGAGAACAAAATGACTAAAAAGGCTTATCTCTGTGGGAAAAATTTCCAATGGTTAAGGCAAGCTTTACAAGGGGTAGGTCATGCCTGAGGAATGCAATGATCATTTCTTGTAGGACAACACAGAAGGAAAAGAATAGGTAGACTACACATTGGCTGTAACCAAAATGATCACCAATAGGGATCACAGGTATTGAGGACTATCCAGACAAATCCTGTTCAGGTAGCTGACCTGGGACAAGGACATCTTAGCAGCTAGCTTTGGTCTCTCTCTGCTCTTTGCTTTAATTCCAAAGGAAAATGAAATAAAGCAATACCTAGTACTCTACCACCTAGAGTTTCAATTCCCACAGCAAAAGATTTCAAGTCCGGTGAAACAGATCTGAAAAGGAAACAAAAACAATACATTAGTTTGATGTTTTAGGGAACGGTAAACTAAAGTGGCTACACTGGTGACTACACTATGAGCACCTGCACCTGTCCCTTTCCAAGAGTACTGTGGCTTACCTAACACATTTCATCAGGATTTTAATTGAAAACATTCACCAAAGTTCACATGTTGAGCCTCCTTCCTTTGATTTCAGTGGATTAACTTTTCTTGAGCTAAATGAAGACCCTTTAGAAACTACTCTTGAATCTAAGGAGAGCAGGTTTTAAAGATTTTTTAAGAGGATGTATGCAGATAAAACCCACCTGAGCCTCTAACATTTTATGAAGAGACAGCAATCATGAGTTACCTGGTTATAAAAGCACCTTGTTCCTACCAATGGAGACAAGACCTGTGCTCATTAGGCAGATTAGAAGAATTCACAGAAAGAACAGAAGGGAGCACAGAGTTGGCACTAGAGCAGACAGGTTATTTGCTCTGGCCTGTCCATTTCCCAGACTGGAGGTTTTGCTAAATTAATTTATCATATCTTATTTCTAGCATTATTAAAAACTGCTGATTACTTGCACTAGCTGTCTGGCAGCTTTTCCCAGTAAAGTTTACCCAGTCCATAATCCAGGCAAGCAGTAAGAACAGCTACACTAAGAAATACTGCAGAAGAATCAGCAATTTAGGGTAGAAGGTTAGCTAGTGATATGCACTGCCTGCTGAAGGTTGTAATTCACTTGTCAGCACGACCAGAAAGGCAGAAAATATGATCTCTTCTCCTGAGTATAGCATAGCAATGCTGCTTGACAAGCAAGGGAAAAAAAAATATTGCTGACAATATAATTCTGTTTATACCAACTCTAGAAAAAATAAATTATTGAAATCTTCACATATATCCACAGTACAAACAAAATTCTGAGACAACAAAGCTTTCTGGTAAACCTCTTAACAAAGGTGAATGTTTTTTTCTGGAGTAATGTGAAAACTATAGCCACTTTATAAATGAGTTAGCACCATAACCTATTTCAAACTCATTGCTCCGTTAAATCCATCCCTCTTATTGGAATAAAAAAGTAGTGTAAGGATCAGCGTAAGGCCTATACAAAGTATGTCAACAAAGTATGTATTGGACCTTACATGGAAATTATGTGGTGGATAAATGTCCCGTAATCCCTCCAAAAGGAGGTGGATTTTAGAGAATCGGGAAAGATTCGCAAGCCCATTTTGGTTTGATCAGAATGCCATTCCTCAGAACAGGAATGAATGGCAGATATCATACTTTGGTTCTCTTTTCCCCAAGATTTATGATCAAGGTAAGGCAAAGTATTTCACCTAAACATTATCATATATGTAGGAGTGCCTCCTAAGCATAAAATAAATGCACATGTGGCCTGTAATGCTAAAAAATAGGGAAATGTTTTGGTACAGCTTTCTCTTTGGCATTGTCCCAAAACTGCAGAGGAATTGCCAAGTCCATGCCCTTGTCCTTCCACACAGCTGCAATTGTGAAACACCTGAAAGAAGATAAGAAGAGTTTATTTAATCAGAATTCAGCGTATCCACTGTGCTACCTATTAAGAGGTAGGTTTTTCACCCCATGTAACAGGCAGGCTGTTGTTTATGCTGAGAGATCTTTTCTAATCGTCTTTGCAGACTTATGGTTCAAGCTCATTGGTATGCTCCAGTTGCTTTAAGCTTCTCCAGAGACACAAAGCACCGCAATTCAGGTTTTGGCTATGCTAAAGCTAAGACAGAAAGTGCTCTGTGTATGCTGAAGATGGGCCAAAGCTAGAAAATTCAGAAATAAAGTCTGAAGCCATTCTGGTCTACACTGTGCTATGAAGTACATTAAGTTATGAGCATGAAAATACCAACACAGGTACCTATTATTATGTATCTGAATCAGCATTTGGCCATGAAGTGCAAGCACGCTGTGTCATATACATTGAAGCCAGTAACATTTGTAAATATATGCATAAATGTATTTGTAAACTTTATATATTTAAACATTTGCATAACTTAAATATTTGTTTAGATACTGTTTATGACTATAAATATGTCAATGAAAGACTTGGGGCTAAGCTTTATGTATTTTCCCTGTAATGCAAAGCCTTTTCAGATTGAGGTTGTCATATAAGGAAACCTTACTTCAGCCACCTAGTCTTTCTAAGTATTCATCTTCAGCAAGGACTGGGTTAACCCAGTCTACTGCTCACTGAAGCAGACTAGGATCTTTCACATGAATTCATGATCATACTCAACTTTGAGGGTCATAAACTGCAGCAGAAAAGTAGTAGCAATTACAGTAAAATTTGTAAATGACAAAACACTTTCTGGGGGCTTTGAATCTCCATTTTCTAAACCCAGCTGTGGCAATAATAGCAATCCAGTCCCTGATGTGGTCAATGTCTCTGGCAAGCAGTGTTACTGAGTGCTGTCTGTCTCACATCAGGCACAATGAACTGTTTTATGCTGATGATCTGAATCAAACCAGCTAATAAGGCCTAAAGTGAACTAAACATTCCTCACACAAAATGCTCCTTCAACAGTCCTCTTTTATCTGCTGGGCTCCTGACGGTGCTCTTCTGCCCATGGTCTAGCTGAATTCAAGTGACTGATTCTTGCTTAAAGCTTTACAGGAAGTTTAGGCAAAGCTGAGTACATAGGTCAACATTTACTGGTCTTTTAACTGTATTGTTTAGAGGTAGGATTTATGTAAGTCAGCACAACCAGGCTGCCTGAATCCTCTATTAATCTGCTGCTCCAGAGCTACAGAAGGTCAGGAAAGACAGCAATTCCAATGCCATTCATACTGGTTCATGAAACCAACACTTTGAGTTTTAAATAAGTCTGCACAGAAGTTCATACCCGAATTTGCTGGTAAATTGACAAAGAAAAAGGCCTTCTGAAACAGACCACTCTAAGCTGTGTTGGACCTATGTGTAAGAGATCTACTGAGAAACTTCAAAGGAAATATAGTCACTTTACTGAGAAGAAAATCATTTGAGTTAAATTTCAAAATATTAAAATAAAAGCACCCTGAATTCACTCAGTTTCTACTTGATGGTTAAAAGGTAAAAAATGGACATCTGTCTCCATGGAATTTCTTAATCAAAAACCCAAAACAGAATGATTAGAATGCCAAAATGAACAGATTGAGAAATCCAGCAGTATGAATAAACCTCTGTCCACCCAAACATTTACCATATCCTTTCCAACTCCAGTTGATGATTTACACCCTGCAAAGCAGGCAGTTGTGTAAGTGATTCCATTGTCCCCACATACAGGATCCCATTGATTCGTCTTGCACCTGCAGTCAGCATTACAACTGGCTATGAAGCTGTTTTGGGGTGAGGAGATTTTTGATCTGCAGGAAAAAGTCAGGAAGGAACAAAAGAATTATGTAGTTGAATTATAACTTCAGGCAAAATATGTGAGAGGAAGTAGGAAAAAATGAGAAAGTGAAGGAACCCTTGTGGGCAGATATCTGCAAGCATCCAAAAGTGCCCAATAGGCCATGAAGTTGTTTTATGAAGACTAAGCTATTGTCAGCTAAATCAATGTTCTCTTGAGAGCTCATCTCATCATGTATTAAGTTTTATGCACTGTTGCTAAAAAAGAAGGCATCCTTGGCTTTTTAAAGGGTAGTGGAACACAAATAAACACAAAGTGGAAGAAAGTATTTGAAAATTCAGTCCAAGAAAAAGAAAAGGAAACACAAATCTCTATCTCCTCCAGACTAGCCATGATCTCCCCTACCAGTGGAGCCTGGCATGTTGGAGGCAGTGATAGAATGCTTCTCACAAAATTACAGCAGCAAGGTGTTCCTGACATTTGTTTACTGGATCAGAGCAGATTAGTAGCAATGACAGTCAAGCATGTCAAGGAGGAAGTGCTGTTTCCACCTCAGCTCTGACCATCTGAAGCAGTAGAACCACCAGACCTTGGCCAGGCTTGAGTTATTTCTTATCAGATCCAATTTCTTATGGTACATTATCACGAGCTTTTATCACTTTCATTTTTATTAACATTTCTCTAAAAAACATGTAACTGACAGCCAAAGCGCTAAGTAAAAGGGTAGCAATGAGAGTTGAGAACCAAAGAAGTGGCCAATGGTTCTCTTGGCATGGCAGCAGGGCTCAGCTTTCAAGGAGGTGTGAAGAACCCACAATCCACAAATCACCCAAGCTTTAAGGTGACCTGGATAAACAGATTTAAAAAAAAAAAAAAAAAAAAGACCTGAATTCACAAATCAAAGAAAAAGTATTGAAAATTTTCCTCTTCTCCATTCCAACCACTCAATCAAAACCAAACCTCATGGGGGGCTACATTCCTCCTAAATTTTTTTGAATGTAAAATGCTGTCCTTTTTGCTTTTTTGTTGTAATATGTCTGATCTTCAAACCATAAATCAGTAAACTGGTGAAATAGCATGTGATTCACTTGAACACAAAAGTCTGATCACATGAAAATTTACCAGGCACTCTTAACTGTCACGGGCTGAAAAAACTGTAATTGCTCTTTCAGTATTTGCTATCTGATATTTCTGGCTTATTGCTTAGTTATGTCTACAGTATCTGATGTTTCACTTTGCCACAGTAATCACCACTGGCCAAGCCTGATATCTTTTGCTTAAGTGATCTCAAAGCTGAACTTGGTTTCAGGTTTGCCAAGATACCTAGATATGTCCTTGAAGATATGCACAGTTTCTCGAAACACAGGTGTGAGTTTCTGTCTGAATGGAAAATCCACAAGTCCTGTTGGATTCAGCTTAGTCCTTTAAAATCCCTTTAAATTTGTCAGACTAGATAGTGCTAAATTTGCACAGTAGACAAAATGTTCTCAAGAAAGTATGGGTTGGTCCTGGTGAGGGAGGGGAAATTTCCAACTAGGCAGTGCATGTTCCTTGCTTAACCTAATTTCTACTTTTCCAGGGGAAAAAACAGACCTGTATAGGTAGGTAGACAGCTCCAGATAACAAGGGAGGTTGGTAACTACCAGTGCAGGCTGATAACTGCTGAGCTAGAGCATAGTCCCTTCTAGATGTAAAGCCATTGGGGGTGCTACAAGGAAGCCACCTTCAACATGTTTTGCATCTCCCAGTCCTTCTAGGGGCAGCAGGAGGCCAGCTTTAAATTAAATCTTTGAGTAAAAAACATTTCAGTTGCCTGAGATCAATTTCATATTCGTTAGTAACTTGCCAGCATACAAAGGCACACTACCAATAATCAGCAATAAACTTTTTCCAAAAAGAAACACCCAGTTTAACTGAAAGCTGAAAGACAAAGTCATAGTGATTTTTCACATCCTCAACACTAAGTATCATTTGAGCCTGTCAAGTCTATTTTGACTCCTAGGATCCACTTGTGTGTATTGTTAGTAAGGGAGAGATTAAATGATATAGTAACAGTAGTTTTATCAAGCTGAAACAGTACTGACTGACATTTGCAGATAAACTTGCTACTCTTGGGTTTCAAAAACATCTTTTAAGCATACAAATAGAGATGTATCTTTTACA
Organism: Nothoprocta perdicaria; assembly: GCF_003342845.1. Lineage (NCBI taxonomy): Eukaryota > Metazoa > Chordata > Aves > Tinamiformes > Tinamidae > Nothoprocta > Nothoprocta perdicaria. The sequence continues at coordinate 1,840,984 of NW_020454772.1, forward strand.
CAGAAAGCTACAGTAATATGCTCAACAGAGAGGCTCTGTTTCAGAAGTCATCCAAATCTAGTTTCAAATGTTTTCTAAATTGAAAGGTTTTTAGTGCAGATGAGAATGAGAATGAAAGAATTCAAGTGCATGCAAAATATCCAAAACAAGAGAGGAAAAAATGATGGAAAGAAGAACAACCAGCACAAGCTCAAAGGAGTACCTACCCAGAGAACGGCACTGTCAATCCAGCCACTTGGAGCACCTCACAGCTGCATGTGAAGTACAAGAGATTTAACAGAAAGGCTAGTATAAAGGTGATGGATGCAAACTTTGCCATTCCAGTTACTTGCAGCTTGAATTTCTTAATCAGAAATCCCCCTAGAAACATCCCCAAGATTGTGATAGGTAAAAGTATCACACCTGCAAATAAAAGAACACAGAAATATGTTAACTGCTGTCACTTAGATCCTTTTTAGAGTAAATATCTGATATTAAGAGTTTCAAAAACAAATAAGCAGATTCTGACCTTTTTCCCAGAATGGTCCTTTGAGGTTCTACATTTTTTTTCTTACTTTTGACTAATTTTTATTATCTCTTAAATTTTTCCTCCCCTTTTTATAGTTTAAAAAAACTTAAATAGAGTTGAACAGATTTATTTGAAATCTAAAACTTTTTGATTTATATATAGTTATCTGTTGTTTATATCTGTTTATTGATTATAAAAAATGTATTTGTAAATCAAAACTGAAGAATATTTGAACCAAACTGTTATTCTAGAAAGGAAAATCAGACATTCATTTGGATGGTTTTGAAATTAAACAATCATAATTCTTATAGTTGCTGCTTAATTGTAATTTATGTGGGATTTGTTTTCATGAACACTGACACAAATTCACGAATCTCGAATGCATTCTTTGGGAGAAACTTCAACTGAAAAAAAAATCATCCTGTTATAGTAATCCACTAGCTGGCATTAAGAATACCATGAAAATTAAAAATAGTATCCACTTTCCAAGCACGGTAGGATCCTGATAAACCTCCATGCAGCTTTTCTTTAACCCAAAAGAGGGCAAAACAAAGAAAACCTTCCTTCTTGATCTTAGAGAAAAAATACAGATACCTACCAATTAGAAAGATGGCTCTTGCCACTGACACATTGAATTGCTGCTCCATAAACTTGGTCTCATAGGTTATCAAGCCAACAAGTGAATTATATTGCAAAATAGTGAGGAGCACATACACCAGGAAAATTGGGTTTCCAAACAGCTTCTTCAAAGTTGGTAGGAAATCTGCAATGGAGAGGTATATGCTGTATACCCTGCTAAACACAGAGAAGAATTGTTTTGGCATCTATGAGCTAATAAACTCAACCTTGATTTAATCAATAGTAGGATATAAATTTGTGCCTATCAAAATATATGCTAGCTAAAATGAGAATTTCCCCACTGCCAAGACCTGATTTACAGAGTTACTGCTTCATGAAGCAGCAATGCTGAACAGTATAGGGTATGCTGGAATGGGACATCGGAAATCCCAGTTTATCCCGTTTGTGACTATTTATCAAAGGCTACAACACGGCCTTCAACACTGATCATCAATGCCCAAACAGGAGAGTGTGAGGCCAATCAGGCCTCAAGATTAAGATTCTTTATTATACACTAATAAAATATTTTGCTGGCTAAAGCAGTAGCCTTTGCAAACCTTATGAGAGCTGCATGCAAGGCAGGAAACTTTGCTGGGACAGAGTATCTAAATCCATAAAACTGCATGTGCAAACATATGAATTAAACTCTTGTGGGAGTGAGTCCAGCACTGTGTACTTGTTTCTAATCTTAATTATACTAAGTTAGTTTATCAAATTCTGAGTAACTGAGTTATAGAAACCATGCACTCAGTGAAACTCCCCCATCTGCCAAGGAAGAACTTAGCCCTATGTAGCCCCATGTTTCCATCCCAAATGTTGGTGTCACTTAAAGAGAAACCTGGACAACCTGGGACTAGGATGTTTTGTACCCTCCTTCTTCTTAAGGTTATAGCTGTAATACATCAAGTGACTACTACTGTGTTGAACTGGTAAGTGCTCAGAGCAAAAGCATGAGCTTTTTCCAGTCGTCTCACTGCAGCACACTCTCAGCACTCAAAGTTAATTTACAGTTAAAAGAGAGCACTTTTGACCATCATATGCACTGCAGCAAGATACATTTTGCTGCACACTGCACAAACCCACTCTCATTTCAGAGTGGATCCCTTGGTGAGAATTCACATGCAAAAGTTAGGCTGTAATCTTTCACCTTTTACTGCCTCAGAGAACTTTAACTGTGGCTGTACTGGGGGATCTATTTTACAATGCTCTCCCTGAAAAGCCATAGACAAATGACTAATCTTCTGATTTTCGTCTTCTCCTTCTTTTGGCAAGGAGTAAGGCAGGAACCAGAAAGGCAAAGAAGCTATGAAGCTGACTGCTCCACATATCAATAATCCAAGCCACCAGGCACCAACCCAACGAGTGTCCTTAGGATTTATGCTGATGGCATCTATAAAATACAGAGAGATAGGAAAAGAGATTAAATACAACATAGAATAATTAAACTTTAATTTAAACTTTGATTTGTAAGAGCTAAACAGCAGGAAGAAGTACATTTATATTTCATGTGTTGACTTCAAAGGCAGCTTGTATTAAATCATTCCCATGAAGTCAATAATAAGTTCCAGTGTCTCCATCTAGACCCATGGTGACATTTCCTACTGCAGACTGGACTTTCAACAATTTCTATGGGAATGGGTGACAGCAAGAGAGCCCTTATTCACCAAAAGAAGAAATTTCCTTTCCCAATTTCTGACTGAAAAATTCTGACTGATCCTCCTTTCTCCTCCTGAGAACTCCAACCCCCAAACCAACAGGGTATTAGAATTTAGTATTTGGTATTTAGTATTTAGAATTCCAACCCCAAACACAACAGGTTTGTCCTTGTATTTTCTCAAATTTTCTTGGGACAAGAGACATATAAAGTGTATTCAATAATGACATAGTGTTTCATACAGATCTTTGTTCCACCTTCATCTAGAGAAGCTCATTTTTGCCAAAGGGGTGGCCTTTCAGTTTTTCATTTATTCTTAGCTACTAAGCAAAGGTGTAATAAGGGCAGTTCCAGTCACACTGCAGCACTGGAGATGTAAATCAAACAGCAATAACATGTTAGCAAAAATCTTTAGAGATATACTTTTTTTGGACTAGTAACCTGGATATGCACTGTTAGTATGCTGGCTCCTATTTTGCAGCCCTCTGAGCTAGATCATGCTAGGTCACTGAGAATCACATATCACAGAATGGTTAAGGTCGGAAGGAACATCTAGAGATCATCTAGTCCAGTATCCCTGCTCAAGCAGGGATCCCTATTGCATGAGGCACAAGGTGGCATCCAGGAGGATTTCGAAGATCTCCAGAATAGGAGACTGCACAACCTCCCTGGGCAGCCTGTTCCAGGGCTCTGGCACCCTCACAGGAAAGAAATTCTTCCTCACATGGAGATGGAACTTCCTGTATTTCAACTTATACCCGTTACCCCTTGTCCTGTCACCGGCCAGCACTGAGAAGGGTTTGGCCCTATCCTCCCTACATTCTCCCCTCAGGTCCTTATCTATATTGATTAGATCTCCTCTCAGTTTTCTCTTCTCTAGGCTAAACAGGCCTAGCTCATTTAGTCTTTCCTCATAAGATAGATGTTCCTGTCCCTCAATCATCTTTGTCACTCAACGCTGGACCCTCTCTAGAAGCTCCACGTCCCTCATATACTGGGGAGCCCAGAACTGCACCCAATACTCCAGGTGCAGCCTCATCAGAGCTGAGCAGAGGGGCAGGATCCCCTCCCTTGATCTGCTAGCAACACTCCTCCTGATGCAGCCAGGATCCCATTGGCCTTCTTGGCCACGAGGGCACTGCTGGATCATGGTTAACTTGGTGTCAACCAGGACTCCCAGATTCCTTTCTGCTGAGCTGCTTTTCAGCAGGTCAACCCCTAATATGTACTAGTGATCTTGAAGGACTTTTCGAATCCTAATGACTTTATGATTCTACGATCATGACCCCACAGCCTCTTACCAATATCCACAATGCCAATATCAACCCACAGGTTGGCACAGAAAGATCCCAGCAGGAAGCCCAGGGTTGGCCCAAACATCCCTGCAGATCTTACCACGCCTGTAGCAAGAAGGAGACATCACAAACAAGTGAGTAAGACACTCTATGGACAAGCATTCTGCCTTCTGAGGAGGGGGAGATGAAAACAAACAAGCACAGACTACCTGAGAATGTCTAAGATTAAGTCTTTTAGAGCGAAGAAAAAAAAATTGTAAGTCTCCAGACCACTAGTTTCAATGTGAAGTGTGTTCCTGGGTCGCAGAATAAATGAGGACAGAGAATTTATACTGCAGTAATTTTTACCTGCCTCTTCCTCCTGAGGAATTCTCTCCTCAGATTTCTGTAGTTCAGCTTCTGACAGTTGACTAAAGAACATACTATTGCAGGTTCAGTGAAGGAATTGTAATTATATTTATAACTTACATGGTGTTCTGTGATTTTAAAATGCAGAACTTTTCCCTGTACTGTATTTTCAGGTCTGTAACTTAAAAAACATTAGTTCAATTGGCAGTGTACATACAAGAGGACATGTTTTTGAAGTTTAGAGTCACATGTAAATGACAGAGGCAATAACAGTGAACCTTCAGAATATTTTCATTGAGCAAAAAGGAAATATAAATCTGGCTGTACTCAAATAAAGTACCATAGACAGAACCTTTCTTGGTTCATTGAGCAAACTATTTAATGGATGCATTAATATGCACTTATGTACACACTGTGTTGTTATACTGTGGAGATATTTCACTCATTAGTTTTGCAAACTCATTGCTGAATACAGTGATTGCTCAACTAATGATCAAAGACTTCTAAAACAACTTCTTACCATGTAATTTAATCGTATGAGTTTTCCTCTCTGCTTCATTATCTCAATGGCGTATTGCTTTCATTCAGACTCTTACTTAAATTGTTTGGAAAATCTAGCCTTCTAGATATATACTGACGATAAAACATTTGGCCTGTGTGAAGTCAGGATTTTGACATTGAAAACCAGGAATTAGCTCTTTCTGTTTATCAATTAATCTCAAGCAGCTAGTACTGCTCTGCACTACAAAAGCCTGTCTCCAAACTTCAGATATTCAGTATCAAATTTCTAAAATACACAGGTGAAAAAAACAGCACGCCAGTATCAGCAGATCAGTATTTTATAACTTATCTGTTTAAGATGACATAAACTTAGAAGGACAGGTGCAATAATTTTCAACATTTGTAAAGTTCTTACATTTCACATGTGCATAGATTTGAAAGAACAACTGATATAATAAGTTTCCCCTATATTATGATAAAATCCACTAAGTTCACAATGATATTTTCCTACTATAATTTTGTATTTATCCTTTGCAATTAAAAAACAGCCTGAACTGTAAACAGTAAATCATACAAACATATCAATTATTCAGCTGCTGCAAATTAGCATACCTTGACCTAGCCCATGTATTGACAAGTAACCAAGGCATAAAACCGGTTTTAAAATTTGCAACATACATTGGCTTCAGACTTGTTTTTATTAAACCACTGCTTTCAATAGATACAGGATTATACATTAGCATTCAACCTTGTGATGTAATTTAATTCATTCACAGGCTCATGAAACCAAAGGAAGTTGAGTACATGTTATTAAATAATTTTAATTGCCTGTTTTTCAACTTCTAGAATATTAAAACTGATTGCAACTGATGTCAGTATTAACTTCAATTACGCTCAGAAACTGATTTAAAAAAAAATAAAAAAGGCCATCAAAAGCTTATAGTATGAGCCAGATCTTCAGAGATACTCTGGCAACATTTGTAGAGGCACCTAAGCAGGAGTTAGATATCTGAATACTATGAAATACCTAAGCTAGGTGATTAGTATGGAATACTCGTTATAAAAATGAGTTTTAAGTTTATAAATTATAAAAAATAGCAATCAGTTTTAGCCTTTCAAACTTTTACTCTAGCAGATATTAAAATCTTTTAATTGAATATAGATCTGAAAAAAAATCTTTTCAGAAAGTCAAAATGAAACATCTGGATATTCAAAAAAAAAAGTTTCAGTTGTATGACTCAAATTTTCATTCAGATGAAACTATACTATTCTTTCTCTCCTTCTACTTTATACTTTTGATCTCCTTCCTCCAGTAGCTCCCAAAACATCACAATCCTCTCTGTACATAGTATCTCCTTTTTCTTCAAGCTAGAGATTTCCTCATCACCAAATGAAGGCATTTGCAATGATCTTACCTCGCAGCCTTGATCACCAAATGTTTCTTGAAATTAGTACAGTGTCTGACTCTCTCTATGACCAGTCAGCTTCACCAATTTTATTTTCTGTACCATTTTCAAGAATCCTGAGTCACACAGAGACTTCAGAGTATAAAATCAAATTTGCAAAAATGTATTAGCTTGGATGTAAAGACTTTCTGTCTTGGGCAATAGGATATGCTGCCTCAGAACAACAACAACAACAAAATCCCAATTAGAAGTGATTTGTTACAACATCCTAGCATGGGCTTGGTTTGTTGACTATTGTCAACAAACATTGTCAACAAATGTTTGGCTATTGACATTAAAAAGCTTTCATCAGTAAGTTTGCTGCCTGTAAAATTAAAAACATCATATAAAAGTTGCTGAAACACGTTTACTGTAATTAATGATAACTCTGGTATTTATGGATAAGTGATTAGGAAGGATTTAATCTCGAAGCTGTGTAATGAAGGTGATATTCTAACTCCAGATAATGAATAACAAACACATGTGGAGAAATAAGTATCTGACCCTGTTTCTTTTCATCAGAGAGGGAACTGGCACATGTTGCAGAAGCCAAATGGAGAAAGCAAGTGGGAAAATCCCTCAAACATAAAGCTGAGATCTCTTTAGCATTCCTTATTCTTCTCTGCAGTATGAGAAAGTCCCAAAATAGAGTAGATAAACTTTTTTGCTTGGCTACACAAATGTTGGACAAAATGGCAAACATCACCCTTTTGGATATTACCTATGTAAAATGCTGAGTTTTCTTCTTTAGAAAAATCATCAATGTATGAAACCCCCAGTGGCATAACTGGTGCTTCCCCAATTCCACGTAAAAGGTTTCCCATCAACACAAAGAGCCACAGATAGGAACTTGATGTTTTCTCACATCCTGCAGGCCATAAATATTAACATTTTTGTAAACATAGTTCTGAAAATATTTTTTTGCAACATAAAAATAAGATAACATAAAATACTTATGTGCAACCCTATTATGGGCTTGTAAATATCAGCGTTTCTGTTAGGGGTTTCACTATTACTAAAGAAAAGAGTATACAAAATAAGGATAAGCCAAAGACAGGATTCCAGTATCAAATTTCGTGCTTACCTGAATGTTTCACTTCTTCTCTTGGTGTTTCTGTAACAACTAAAACTGGATGGTCCACAGGCAGTGCTGGGGAGCAAGCTGATAAACTTGTAGAAGAGTTGTCCACAGTAACGGTTATCCTTTCATAATTATAACTGGAAAACAACTGGGTAAAATACGACTGACATAGGAAAATTTCTATTCTCTGCAAGAACTGAATATGAACCTTGTGCTCATGGGATTTTTCAAATTGCTGTGGTCATTCTAACACTAATATTTTCTTTAGTTAAAGGGTCAAAAAGCTGTTTTGGGTTTAAGGGAGCACTCTTATGAATTAAGGACAGAGGTCCTCCACCATCTATGTACGTACAATTTTCCATACTAGCAACTTTTCTTACCTACATGACAGACATGTAATATCAAAATAAAATAACTGTATTTAAGATCAGCTATCTCAGAATCTAATGGTAATCTACATATATCTATAAAGAGAGTTAACACAGCCTATAAACCCTTGTCCCAAGTAGGCTGCATTTAGACAGCCATATACTACTGTGAGTTTGCTGAGTAACCTGTAGCATGTTTGGGTACAACTACACTACACTGGCCTGAATGGAGAGGAAATCTTCCCTCTGACGTTGCTATCAAGTGATAGCATTTAATATTATGATAGACAACAGTGAGACTCCCATGCCTATTGGGTTTTGGAAAATGTTCATTATTCAGTTGTGGGTTTGGGATAAATCAGAGATTTTTTCCTAGCTCTGTCCCCTGCAGCACAAGCTCCCTACTATTTCACAGGCAGAGCTGTGGCTGTAACCACTTTCTGTACCACAGTCCCCAGACATAACTCTTTATATGATTTATTTATGCAAGTCTTGGAGCTAAGGAAGATGTACAGATACTTCTGATTTCTGAAAGACATCAGCTACTGTTCAGTAAGTCTGATGAAGAACTCAAGAGGCAAGGACTGCTTCCGACAGCTATGTAGGCACTTAGCTTAGATCCTATGAGTTTTTTAGATATTCAAGTCTCCCAGCTAGTCCAGTGGGAGGTAGGTACACACCTCCACAATTTTAAAGAGCTCAGCATAAAAGAGAATCCTTCCCATAATATCTCATTAGAGTTTAAGTATTTAAAAAAAGAGCACATTTAAAAAACATCTGTGTTTGCATTTATCTGTCAGGCGAAAAATTCAATTCAACTTAGGCGTAATTAAGAATAACCTTCTGTAGCCATACAAATACCCTGGACTTCACATTTCTCTCTTACCTACCTAGTTGAAAGAGCTGTGCTTTCAGAAAGGAAATCAAAAAGTCAATATTAACAAAATCCATTTACCAACACCTTCCAGTTATCTGGAATAAACTACTATCATCAAAGTTTTGACTGAGATGTAGGATTTAAAAAAAAAAAAAAAAGTCACACGATCAAGTTCAATTAAGGCACAGTTTGAAAACTGTCCATATTTACCGTCCCATTAGGAATTGAGGCATCACTGATAAAAATGCTCCAAGTGACATAATGAGACATCCAACAGCAATTAATTTTGGTCGATGGACTTTTGGCCCAAGGTAACTCACCAATAGCATTACCATTAGGTTACCTGCACCATCAGAAAAAGATATCAGTAAGATTACAAAGGAAAACATGTTTGGGGGGAATAATGTCTTAAGAAGGGGTAGTTTTCTATACTCATGGGAAGTAGACATACCTATCTCAAAGCTACCATCAATGATGCCAACAATTGATGAGGAAATTTCAAATCTCCTTTCAATTTGACTGGACATACTCTTCATATAACTTCCAGAAAATCCTTTGGCAAAAAAGGAAAAAGCTAGAGCTCCAAGAAATATCTGAAGAGAGAAAATATTTGAGTTTGCAGAAAAATAAATTTTTCTTTATGATTGGAAGGCTCAGCAACCTACTCAAGGAATACAAGAATCAGATCTTTTGTTTTCTAATTCTGCATAAAGAGCTTAAGAGGTTCTTTTCACTGTTTTTACTTAAAGAGCAGGTGGTACTTGCTTTGCATTTGGTGGCCTGCAAAGCCTTTTATTTTACAATGAAGAAAGTTCATTGATTGAGACATAGATTCTGCATGGCTTCTATCTCTCTACCACATATTCTTTTAGCTGTTTACTTTCTTAGAGAAAACTTGTTGCACGCAGTTGTCTCTTATAGGTAGTATTACTATGGCATGTTCTTTCTACTCTTACTTTTTCTCTTTTAAAAATACGGATAAAAATATGTAGCTGCTTTAGCAATTATTACACATAGGATTATACCACATCTGTAATGCATTCATTAGCAAAACATGGCACCATCTTCTAACCACTAGATTAATCTATTAAGTTTGAGGTGCTTGGAATCAAAAGCTAAAACATTGTTTCCAATATATGTAGCATAAATTATTACCATTCAAAATTAACTACATTTTTATAGAACTTCAAATTACATTTTTCAATTTTCCAAAGAAAATATGTGCCGAGGGCTACTGTCCATACCTTTAACTTTGAGCAATTATGGCACACGTGCTTGGCAAGAACTTTTCTGCCATTGTTGTCCGTGAATGGTGGCTTGTCTTTAAGTTGGCCAGCAGTGATTCTCCCATCCATGGTTTTCCTCCTTTAAATTGATATGTAGACCTTCCTATTGGAAAATATGACCATGAGTCGCTATTACTCACATAGCAATAAAAGCTTCTTCAACATTTTTCAGGCATGTTAGACAGTGAGTCTCTAGATGAAGCACAAAGTAAAGGTTTATTTTTCCTCAGAGGAGATCTTGAGTAGTGCTCAAAATGCCATTATTACTATTTAAGGGTTCCTGCACCTGCTTTGGGAAATCTGCTTTTTAGGAGACTTGAGGATCTTGATTGTGTAGAAAGGAAGTTGGAGAGGTTTCTCACAGTATCAGTATGAAGAAAGGAAGTCCTGAGCAGCTGGAGCCTAAGAGAGCATTACAGAGAACTATCTCCACTGTGATTTAACTAATTCCTATGTTCTTCCTTAGGCACCTGCTTCTGGTCACTATTTCAAGCTAAATGACATTTTGGTCTTACTCAGCAAGGCTACAGATATTGTGTAATATTCACAAAGATTTGTACTGACTTCATAATCTATGAATTTGTAGTAATGCTGAACACTGTAAAATTCTGGCAGTGCTCCTATGAAAAACAAGTATTTTTTGGATAAATGTTCATAGAATCAGCCCCAAAATTATGACAGAGGAGAAAAAAGGAAAGCAAGGAAAATAGTAAAGAGAAGATGGAAAAAATTTAAAGAGGATAAAATAAAGAGGATGGATATAGTAATGAGGATAAAATTTAAAAGAAACAATGGCTATCTTCAAGGCATATGGGCCATAAGTTTCTGAAAAAAATAGTAATTGTAGCTATTTTAATGAGAGAGCAAAAAAAAAATTCTTATTAAAATTTAACTCTGATACAAGGAGTTGTCTTAGCTATGTGAGTAGCTGTAGGTTAGGCTGATTAGGGAAACCCTGCTAATAGGGAGGATCTAAAGTGAAAACAAGTTAAGAAAACCTATTGCCAAGCTCCTCTGTCAGAAAAAAAAAATGGTTGTAGAAGTATTGAAATCAATGAATTTGCTCTAACATGCCCTGCCATAAATATTGACCTGCAACATTTTCTGCCCATTGATATCTCAGATATTCCAGTTTGTAGAAGTGCTAAATTCCTCTGGGAACTTATCAAAGTCCTCGTCCTGCAGGCCTTGGAGGCCAGATGGGCTCTGAGTTCGAGCTCTATCTTGAGGTATCATGAGAGCTTTTAGACGCCGGAGCTGCGGGGCTCCTGCAACGTCACCAGCTAACATGCAAGGATCTCTCTGTTCCCGTGGATTGCTCTGTTCTGCCAGGCAAGGCAGTCACGTCCGCCCACCCTCAGCAAGGTCAAGGCTCTCTTATCCAACCAAAGCCCAAATTTAGTTGCTCTTGAAGACTGTGAATAGGTGTTAATGCCTAATAAAGTGATATAAAACCTCATAAGCACTCACTTCAATTTTATCATTTTTTGTTACAAATCCTACTCCAGGAAGACCCTCCAAATGTAACTAGGAAAGGCGAGTATATATATATATATATATATAAATATATATTACACAGTACCCCACATCATATGAAGTTTCTAAAAAGATCTAACATTCCCTAGGCCATTTTTAACAGCTCTCAACTCAAAAAAGATTGAAAATAACAGTCTTACATAATTAAGGTATCATGCATTCAAACTTACCCCAATCTTTACAAGATGTTACCGGAAAGACAGAGTTCTCTAAAGCAAATACATCCTTTATTGATTTGTATTTTGATGATGATTAACTTTGCAAAATATCTGACTCTGATAAATAAACAGTATTTAAATCAGTGATGTGGTTTTCTTTTTCACAATTAATTTTATGCTGCCAGCCTAATAGTGTACCTTAAACATAAAGAGAATACAGAACTATATTAAGTCACTTTTTACTCTGCCTAGTGAAATAACAATATTTTCTATGACAACTGTATAAAAACCTGGACTTTGGTAAACCAGTTAATCATTGATATCAGCAGTATTTACAATTAAAATGAATCAGGAAAAAAAAAAAAAGAAAAAACAACATAAGATTAAACTAATAGCAATTAAAAAAAAATAATGAGAATAAATAACTGCAGTACAGAAGGATAAAATGCTCCACGACTGTCCACAGTGCTTAGCCTTTAATAAAAAAATTGAATTGCGGAATTGTGTTTTTGAACTTAGATCATCTCTTCCAGGTTTAGTGACACTGCAATGTTCACAGACCCCATTCCGTCCCGCACTAGCATGCAGCCATTACACAAACATGCAAACAAGAGGAAAGAAATGGCAAAAGAAAGGGAGAGAGAGATGGAGAGCTGGGGAGAGACAGAGAGATTTGGAGACAGAGACAACTTACTTTGTGTCACTTCTGTGTCAGGCTGTTGCTTTCCTGTGCCCAAGGGCTTGCAGGCTTGGAGCCAGAGCAACGTCACGGCACAAGTGCAGCCTACTCAAAGTAGAGCACTGAGCACTCCACCACTTTTTTTCAGATTCTAGATTTCCTTCTTACAGTGATTGCAAAACTTTCCCACAGTCAGTGATACAAAAGCTTTGCAAAGGAAGGCAGGTTTCTTGCGCTGTCATTACTTTGGCAGTCTATCTGCCAGTCTGCAAGTGGTGCCAGCCTCTCCCAGGAGGAACAACTTGTTTTCTTCTGTTTTTTCTTTTTTTTTCTTTTTTTTTTTTTTCCCTCAAGTCTAAATACTAAAGCTGTTTTAAGTACCTCTACAGAGGGAACTTTCTGCCAAACTACAGAGTGGCTCTGCTCACTTGCAGAAAACTCTGCTCTGAGAGTTTTCCGAAGCGTGCTACTTGCATACACCATGACGTGCACTTATAGATGCCTTTGCTGTGGGTCTCAGCAGAGGTATTTAGAGGTGATTTGGTTCCTCAGGAGGACATGAACTGTTCTCCCACATCTGCCAGCTTGAATATGGGTCATCTGTGCCACCCCTCTGCATCACCCTGCTGGCAAGTTGACAATTCTCACAGAGACCTGAAACAAGGTGGATGCCCTCAGGAAATCACTGACTCCTGCTATAGCTTTCTGTGTGTCAAAAGTCAGAGTAACTTAACCCAACTGCGTGTCATTCCCATGGGTGTCAACAGGAGAAGGAGAAGGATACAGCCATCCCTCAGAGCGGCATGCAGACCAAATACAACAACGGACCTATTGCATAGAACTAGTGTGACACTTATATGCTGACCATGCACAAATAGAAAATCATCTGTCACATCTAACCAGGCACACAGGGTATGCAAAAGCAGCTAATCGTTGTCTTCTTTAGAGCGCATTTGTCCAGAGGACAGGAAAAAAAAAGTAAAAAAGGATCTAAGGATCTGACCAAAAGGTCCTTCCAGGTATTATAAAAAAGATTCTCAAGAACAGGGGGTTTGGGTTGGCTGGTTGCCACATAACAGCATGGTGTTCACTTGTACAATGACAAAATTACAAAGCCGGATTCATGTTTTATTAATGGGCCATTCTTCTCAAGTGATATAAATCTAAATATAGATCTAAATATAGCAAAAAAAATCTTCTTGCTGCAACAACTTCACAAATCCTAGAGGAAAAGCATTGTGCTACCATTACTTTTCTTTACAGTGAAAGGTAAGTTTCCAAAATCCTTAAGACTTTGACAAAGTTTGGATGATGAGCCTTCAGTAGCCTTCTCAGTATAAAAGATTGGCCCCATAAGTTAAGAGGTTTGCCAAAGATTAATTTGACTCAATGAACTGCATGGCAATTTATTATTTACTCATGAAAACTAAATTAAATTGCAATTTTGAGTCTAGAAATGTATAAGTTTTCCCTTTCCTTTGAAGCTTACTAGCTAACTGCAGACAATCATTTCATCTGTCACATTCACACTTACAGGGACTTTGCTTGATAAACTTTTATGTATTGCACTGTGATGATTACCTGCTTTTTTAATTAGGAGCTTTTACCTGTTTTTTTCACACCTTTAGTTTCAAATTTTCCACATGGCCTCTGTGCCTAGATTTATACTGTGGCTTGCCATTAGTGAACAAATCAGAATATAGTTCATTTATGGATAAAAAATGCATGCAATAGAGATACATTTTATCTATAATGATTTTTTTTTATCTATAATGATTTTAATTATGAGGTTTGAGTATTATTCTTTAAATATTTGTATTCTAGATTAATTTACCTGGTTTTAACCAGAGGAATGAGCGCATGTATGAAACTTCCTTTCTCTTAAAATAACTCAGATTATATCAAACACAACCAAACCTAGACTTTAGATAAACTGGTTCACTGTCTCAACTACACATACATCTAAGCAAAGAAAAACAATCTTTTCCTAGCTCTTAATGACTTAACTATATAAAAGAATAATTTTAAATCCTTATATTCATTCCTCAGAATATCATCAAAATAGAGCAGAACTGATTATATCTGATAATTTAGGGGTTGTATATATTGCAACCTGTATTACGACCTGTTTTAACTGTGAGAGTATTACAAAGTTTGAGGTAAAAAATGTATATGAACATTAGCAGTGGGTTCTCTATTTGTCATTGCCCCCTGCTTGCAGTCAGGTAGAACAACAGAAGACTATGGGAAATGTGATTGCAAGTCCATTACCTAGGAGGAGAAAAGGAAGAGCAAAGTTCTCAAAGTGAGATATTCGGAAAAACCTCATCATCACTTAAAGCATTAAAGCATTTTAAAGTTGAATACAGAGGGGTATGACTGTTTAGAGGTCATGACTGTTTTTTGCAATTGTCTCACACCGATGGATAGGATCTGTTTTCATGACAGCATTGCCTGGATCCAGTGCAGACACACCCAGATGAACCAGACAGTCATTTTCTCTTTGAGAAAGTTAGAGCAGAGGAAGAAAGAAGCTTTTCCAAGGATGACAGTTATTTGGTCTATTTTAATTACTTACTTCAGAATGAGATGAAATGACTCTTGATACAGCTGTGAAAGAAGACTAGACAGCAAGGTCACCTTTTCACAAGGAGAAGTCAGAAGAGAAGATTCCCACCACGAGAGACTTCAGCACTCCCATAAAAATAGTTGCCTGTAGCTTCTGCAAAATGCATTCTTGTATCTGCCATAGTGCCCCTCAGTGCTACTCAGCTATGTTGAGGCAGTTGCTAATTGATATAAGAGAAATATCTTCCACAACAAGGGCCCTTGTTGTGGAAGGGTGGTTTTGGTGAGGCAAGCCACGGCCACCGGGTCCTGGCCAATCCCCCAGCGCGTGTTGGCCGAGCACCTCATCAGCAGCACACGTGGGTGCCTCTCAGCGAGCCACCGTGAGGGCTGTTGTGTCTGACAACTGATCGGCCTTGCCCTGCTGGGAACCTGTTCTGCAAGGCCTGTGACAGCACCAAAAATCAACAGCAGAGGAGAAGATCAATAACACGCTGCTGTTTGTTGTCACTGATGGAGATGGCTCCTCCTTCTGTTGTGGCTCGGTGCTGTCCCTCTGCTGTGGGCTGAGCAGCAGTGGCTCCTCTGTGATCAGAACTCCCAGGGATAGCTCGGAGAAGGCTCTAAGGATGGGAGCTGCCTCCCAGGTCTGGCCAGGCAAGGTGCTTACTGCTTCCAGCCAGGTTCCCAAAGCAGGACACGGTGTTCCCGGTGTGATGCACCTGGCGGAACGGAGCTGCCCATTGACACCCTTTGTGTGTTGTGAACCGCGTCCAACGGGTGCGAGATATTGTGCAGCTGGGGACAAAAAAGGACATTCAGAGCAAGGGGGTGCCCATTCCCCATGTTCAGCTGGTTTGTTTGCCCCAAAGGTCATGCTGTGTTTTAACTCCTGCAGTCACGTAAGAACTTGCAGAAGTTTAGGGCCTGGCTACGTGCCATACAGAGGTAAGCCAGGTGGCAGCTCCAGCTCAAGAGGCAGCCCATGGAGCACAGCAGCTCATCCATCAGCGGCCAAAGCATTGTGTGAGGGGAACAGATTTGTCACTCTTCTAGTGGCACCTGGTTGCACTGGTTGAGCTTGACTGACAACAGTCAGAGCCTTGGGCTGCCCGGTCCCAAGTGCCAAGCTTGCAACCTAAGTATCCCATGAGGATGCCAGGCCCAGCTGATGCAGCTGCAAAGGCAGTACTGGGAGAGCTCTATCTGCACATCACACTGTGGGCTTCCTCTGAAGGCAGTAATTAGTAGTGGAAGGAGGCCAAATGCGAATGCTGATGGCTTGTCTCTTAGACATCTTATACGCTAAAGCAGAAAACACAGCAGTCAAACATACTGGCTCCAAAGCGGAGGTGTAGCTACCACTGGAAACCTACGGAAGATAGATATTCACCTCCTATTCATGCCATTTGAAATCACCAGTTCTAAGTATTTCATATGAAATCAATATTAGTCGAGAATCTCAAAAAGCAAGGAGAGATTTTAGCTCCTAAAAATGACAGCAGGAGCGCAAACAATGTCCGACCCAGAGGGTAAAGACGGACAAGCCTCCTTGCACCAGTAGCCAGCACTGGGAGCAGTGCTTGTGCTTTCCCAAGTCAGAGGTTTCACAAATTTTAGGAGGAAAACAAAAGCTCCCCATCTAAATAGTTAGTTCTGGACACAGAAATATATCTAAAGATTAGACAGATGTGAACCAATATGCTCACAGCACCTCAAGAACAGGGGGAAGCACAGGTGATGGATCACAGTGCGGGTGTGCAAATCATTATTAATGCCGTTATTTTAATTTATTTGTATGTAAGGTTGCTGTAAACTTACCTTCACCTTTTTAAAATCAGAAGAAACCTCAAAGTATTTTTATATATAGAACTATCATTATTTATGCATTTTAGGATTTCTTTTTTTCTACTAAATGATGTTGTAACAATAATTACAGAAAATTAACAGAATTCTGCTTTCAATGAAAATGTGCTAGACATGAGAAGCTTCAATAAAAACATATTCTGTTTTCTCTCAGATCAGTATTTCTCACTTTCAATTCCAAATACAGACTTGAGAAGGCAGCTTTTTTTTCTTTTTTCACAGCTACTTTTTGAGGCAATATGTTATATAAATTTTTGGTTTTTAATGAAATGATGAAATCTTTGTATTGATGAAGCCTAGTTATGATAATTTGGCTTGAGGCAGGGTGTTTTTTCATGAGAAATGTGTTCAAAAATGTTTTATTAGAAAGTGTCACTGAAACTATTGTGCAGTATAATCTCAGGGAATTATGGAATTATTGAATAATGGATTTTTTTCTCATAAATCTTCAGCTAAGGAATGTAAAGATATCTTCCTCATTACCCATTACCTCATTATCAGTGATATAATGATATACCTTGATAAGATGGTATATTCACTGTTTTGGTGCTCCACTCCATGCAGTAGCCATATTTCTTCATGCTGAACCATGTTTCTTTGTTTCTTAACTGCATTTGAGTGTACTGAAAAGGAAAAGCAGGAGTCCTGAAATACATTTTTGCCATTCAATTTCTCAGGGTCCATAACTCAGGGTTTTTAAAAAATGGTCCTTGTTTTTTGTTCTTTAAATAGTACATATTATAGAAGAATTTCAGAAAAAAAAACACAAGGTATAACATCAAAATGTAGCAAGACCTTGGATAAAATTATATTTTAAGAACTATTTCAAGGCAAAGAATAAACTAGTGTTTTAGCCAAGAAACAGTTTTCAATGCAGCTGTGACAAACATGCCCATTATTATTATAACAAATATTTCATGAATTCTCACAACAAATTTTAAAGTGTTTACTATATATATGGACAATGCAGGCTTACTTCAGAGAGATCGACAGAAGTAAATATCTACAGATTGAACACAGAAGGGAAAAAAAAACAGATATTAAATGACATGAGTAAGTCCATGTTTAAAAAAAAAACATATCAGCAGAACAGAATGTCTGTGACATACTGGGAAAATTTCCAAGACAGTAAAAATGAGTATAAAATAATCTCCAGAGAATCTCCATGCCATTTAGATTCTATCATCAGACTTGACAAATATTAGCAAATATGTGCCAAGAAACATTGGCAGCAGAGAATGCAATTTACTTACTGCATTCAATTTATAGACCCAGAAGAGCTAAACCAACACAATTGGACAGGAATTAGAGGCCTAGGTCACTAAATTGCTCCCATCTGTTCATTGCTATCACTGCCTAGATTGTCCAGTGTGAACACATTGCCAACCCATGGTAGTTTAACAGCCTGGGGGTTGCCAGATGCAACTTGCAGTGCAGTTGCTATATTGAAACCAGATGCACCAGATGTTGTGTTCCCACCACCGTGGAGATGCTGGTGGTGTCAGCCTCAGCTTATTTCTCTTCCCTCTCTTTCTCGTGACCACAAGCAATATTCTGTCATCGTGGAGAGTTGCCTGCCCACTCAGCTGCCTTGGGAAGTCAGGATTTGTTTTCCTGAGCAAACTCCAGGTCATACTGGAGCTATGCAGGTCCCCACTGGTAGTGCAATTCCTGTGGGACAGAGGCTGTCTCATCTTCTTGCAGAACTCACACTGAAACCTGGCAAAGCCTCTACTGAAGGGCAGCAGTACATACTGGTTATCAAAGCAGAAGTGAAAATGGAAAGAATGATAGCTATTATTATAACTTAACATGACAATCTGGGCTAACATGCCAGTTCTCCTCCTAGGGTATGTCTCATCTTTCTAGGCAAGGGATTATTCCAGCATACACCGCACTTTGTTAAAAGTCCCATCCAGGTATTAATTGTCTGTTGATGCCTTGTGACCAAAGGTCTGGTTCCCAGTACCATCTGTCTTCTACTTCTCATCCTGTGGTCCATAAATGCTCACTAAGGATCGCTGAGTATCCTGGAGTTACCTAGATTCTTTCCATGCAAACACAGGCTAGGAACGCCCTCTTATCACCTCTTCTCTTTCATGTTACAGTCTTTCGTTTAAAGACATATATAGACTTACCTTAATCTTGGAATTCTCTCTTCCTGACACTTTATTTGAAGACAATATTCTTTAATGGATCTGTGAAAATAAACATGAAAATTGTGCACTGATGGATCAGTTCCATTTTGGAGCACTCAGGCATTTGAATTTCAGAGTACTCCCTAGTCCTAGTAATCTGCACAATTGAGAGACTGAATTGCAGCCCTATTTGGACTCTTCTTAACTCAGTTTTACTTATTCTGTGAAAAACACATATCAAAAAGTATGAAAAGGTACCAATTTCACTAGCTATACTGAATGATTTCAGTCGTTGACCACCAAATTAAAACCATGCAAACAGATGTCAAAGAGGCTTCTTTTGAAAGGGCATTTCTTTTGTATTTATCAGTCCACAGTACTGAAGTAAACATCTCCTGGGCAACTACAGGCCGGTCAGCCTCACTTCCGTCCCTGGTAAGGTGATGGAGCAGCTCATCCTGGAGAGCATCTCTAGGCATGTCAAGGAAAAGAAGGTGTTGAGGAGTAGTCAGCATGGATTCACCAAGGGGAAGTCATGTCTGATGAACCTCATAGCCCTCTATGATGGGATGACTAGCCGGCCGGAAGAAGGGAGAGTCATGGATGTTGTCTACCTTGACTTCAACAAGGCTTTTGACACCGTCTCCCATGATATCCTCATACAGAAGCTCCAGGAGAGTGGTCTGGACGAGTGCACGGTGAGGTGGATTGAGAACTGACTGGATGGGAGAGCTCAGAGGGTGGTGATAAATGGAGCCGAGTCCAGTTGGAGGCCTGTGGCCAGTGGTATTCCCCAAGGGTCAGTACTGGGGCCGGTGCTGTTCAATTTGTTCATCAATGACCTGGATGAGGGCACGGAGTGCACCCTGAGCAAGTTTGCAGATGACACCAAGCTGGGTGGTGTGGCCGACACTCCAGAAGGCTGTGCTGCCATTCAGAGGGACCTGGACAGGCTGGACAAGTGGGCAGAGAGAAACTTCCCGAAGTTCAAAAGAGAAAACACAGGGCCCATAACTTGGGGAGGAATAACCCCAGGCACCAGTACAGATTAGGGGTTGACCTGCTGGAAAGCAGCTCCATGGAGAGGGACCTGGGAGTCCTGGTTGACACCAAGTTAACCAGCAGTTGCACCCTCGTGGCCAAGAAGGCCAATCCATCAGGATCCATCTGGGATCCATCAGGAGGAGTGTTTCCAGCAGGTCAAGGGAGGTGATCCTGCCCCTCTACTCAGCTCTGGTGAGGCTGCACCTGGAGTATTGGGTGCAGTTCTCGGCTTCCCAGTATGAGAGGGATGGGGAGCTCCTAGAGACAGTCCAGCAGAGGGCAACAAAGATGATTAAGGGAATGGAACATCTCTCATATGAGAGACTGAGTGAGTTGGGCCTGTTCAGCTTGGAGAAGAAAAGGCTAAGAGGAGATCTGATTAACATGTATAAATACATGAAGGGAGAATGTAGGGAGGAAGAGGTCCAGCTCTTCTCAGTGGTGGCCAGTAACAGGACAAGAAGCAATGGGTACAAGTTGAAACGCAGGAAGTTCCATTTCCAGGTGAGGAGGAACTTCTTTACTGTGAGGGTACCAGAGCCCTGGAACAGGCTGCCCAGGGAGGTTGTGGAGTCTCCTTCTCTGGAGGTCTTCAAAACTCGCCTGGATGCACCCTGTGCCACATGCTCTAGGTGTCCTTGCTTGAGCAGGAAGGTTGGACCTAGATGATCTCTAGAGGTCCCTTCCAACCTTGAATATTCTGTGATTCTATGATCTCTTCTTCATCTATGAGATTCTTCTTCTCTCCAAACATTTATTAATGCCATAATTCTTTTTTAATAATATCTCTGTTTGCTGCCCCCGGGGGAATATAATATCAAATTCAGAAGGACAATGTTCATGACAGAAATAAGATGAAAAAAAAAAAAGATCTGGAGAAATCTAAGCTTTCCTCTACATACCACTGGCATTACTGATTAACAGACAAAAATCAAGACTGAACTTCTCCAGTTGCAAGAAAGCTTGTAACCTTATCCAACCTTCATTGCTTAGACCTTGCCTGATCTGAAAACTTGGCAAGATAAATTAGTCAACAAGGTTAAAAACAGTGAATATCTTTGTTTTTAACACATTTTATCTTAGAAATGACTTCTTTAGGACCCAGAAGAGGATTTCAGAAACCGGATTTCTACACAAAAAGCATTAAGATAGAAGGAGAGAAATATAGCGCTACCAGCTGCACTATATGGGTGTTGTTATTGCCTGCATCCCCTAGTAGTATCTGTCTGTTAAGTTCTAATATCTGAAAAATAAGTGATTGTATAAAAGATGATACTTATGTGAGTGTGTGTGTGTGTGTGTGTGTGTGTGTGTGTGTGTGTGTGTGCAAGCAAATAGCCTTAGCAGAACATGCCTCCAAATACCTACCCACAAGCAGAAGTAACAAAGCAGGTACCAGCCCTACCACAAATGCTGCTACACCAGAATTCAGATCATTTCGGAAGAACTTTGAGAGCTATTGTGCAGAATCTAAGTCACAAGGTAGGAAAATGGGAAGAGAAGGAGAGTTAGGAAGCAGGGTCCATGCCCTCTTGAAAAATACATTGCAATTCTGAAAATGTGTGCAGAAACTTCAGGTTTATTTCATAAAAAATTCTGTCTTTACATCAGAAAGCTTTCTTGAGGTTGGTTTGCCACCTACAGAAGAAAGAAAAATCTTCATGCCCCAGACTGCACTCAACTGCCTTCACTGGGGCCTTCCAGAGAACAGCCTGGGAACAATAGTAAAAGCACAGGTACAGCATGATCTGGACCACTATGTTTTCCATTAATCTCAAATGAGAGGTCTGGTTTTTTTCAAAGCCTGTTTGGAACCATTTAAATGATAACATTATTAAGCTAGGCAGTCTTTAAACAAACATGGACTTGTTTTACAAAGATTCAGCCTCTGTGCTTTGCTTCTTTTTCTGTCTCCTACACACATGCCACCATTTGCCATCCAAAACGGACTCTCTGCCATCCAAGTGAAGGCTTTCCTGTCTCACTGCCCAGGCTATAAGGATGCAGCAAGTTCCCAGCCATAAACATGTGCACACATGCCTGTCCTGAACAACTGCTGATTGTACTTCCAAAATACATCTTTTGGACATTATCAGGCAAATATCACACATCCAGCCTGCAGCTACTGACTGGGGCTCATCCCCATGTGACATTAAGTGTTGCCATGCCTAATGGCAAGTTCAGCTAAGAATTTGTTGCTGAATACATCACATGAGCAAATATATATGATTTTTTATCACATGAGGAAACTGAAATATCTGAAAAACAAAAAAAAAACTTCTTCTGACAAATCTCATCCCAGGTATACTTATCGACAGACTAATTGACCTCTGAGTACTATGTTGTATGAGTTTGCTTGGTTGAGAAAACTCGGTAGGAAAGAGGGTTGCTAAATTCAACCTGAGATAGAAAGGACATGGAAGTAGCCCACTGTTTAGGTGAAATAACTAAAGAAAGAAAGTGAATTTAACTGATAATGAGTCTTGTCTGAAACTATAATCGCCTGCGGCAGTTCGTGCAGGCAGGGCGAGCAGGCCGGGTGGGCAGGGAGGCCCCTTCCAGGCGAGCAAAAGAATTCTGCCCACTGCCTCTTCCATCAGTAGGAGACCAGGGGAAACCATGGTCTCTATTCGTCAGAGAGCTTGTGCCAGGAAGACTGTGGCGACGCAGACTGACCCGCCACAGAAGCATGCGGCAGTGCAGGTGTCTAGCTGTGAGGAATGCCTGAGCCTCTCCTTGGTCCCAGGGAGTGGTGAAAACGCCACCTGCCTTACGTGTGAGCAGGTGGAGGACCTGCTTAGCCTGGTGGTGGAGCTGAAGGAGGAGGTGGAAAGGCTCAGGGCCATCATGAAATGCGAAAGAGAAATAGACTGGTGGAGCTGTGTTCTCCAGGGCTCCCAGGAAAGGCACCCAGTGAACCCCACAGTTCAGTCTGGAAAGCCAGCACCCTCTTGCCACAGGGTGGAGGGAAGAGAATTAATGGTGTCCAAGGACAAACAACAATGGAAAAGGGTCCCTGTTCGGGGTGGCAGGACAACCCTTCCCCAGCCCAGCTCACCCCTGTCAGTGACCACATCCAACAGGTATGAGGCCCTGGACCTTGAGGAGCAGTTAGATGAGGACGCCAACCAAGACCCATCTAGAGTGCAGTCTGCAGAGAGAGCGAGAGCTCCACACCCTGAGGATGCTCCCCCTAAGGAAAAAAGGAGCATCCAGAAGAAGCGGCGGGTGATTGTTGTGGGTGACTCCCTGCTGCAGGGCACGGAGGCACCCATCTGCAGACCCRACCCCTTATCCAGGGAGGTCTGCTGCTTGCCAGGGGCTCAAATAAGGGATGTTACAAAGAGGCTCCCTCGGATGGTCCGAAACACTGACTATTATCCCCTGCTGCTATTTCACGTGGGTGCTAATGATGCCACGGGGAAACTCTTCAAAATCAAGCGAGATTACAGAGCCCTAGGGGTGGCTGTAAAAGAGAGCCCGGGTAGTGTTCTCCTCCATCCTTCCAATGAGGGGAATGGATTCAAGTAGGAGAAAACGGATATTTGACATCAACAACTGGCTGCGCTGGTGTTGGCAGCGAGGTTTTGGATTCTGCGATCACAGGACTCTGTTTGATGATCACCAGCTAGTGGACTTGCCAAGACTTGTCAATCCTGTTAGAGAGCTTTAAACTGAACAAGAGGGGGGAAGTGGAATGTCATATGGACTGGGCAATCAATCCCATACAACCTAAGCCAATGGCCATCCAACAGGCCTATGGTGGTGAGGAAGTATGGCTAGGACGTGATTATAGAGGGTCCACTCTCACGCCTCCTGGGAAAAGTTCAGGCTCAATTACCTCCCTGAAATGCTTATACACCAATGCACGAAACATGGGGAATAAGCAAGGCGAGCTGGAGATCTCTGTGCGGTCCCAGCACCACGATCTCATAGGAATCACAGAAATGTAGTGGGAGAGCTCAAACGACTGGAGTGCTGTCATGAAGGGCTATGTGCTCTTTAGGAAGGACAGGCCGGGAAGGCGAGGTGGTGGAGTTGCTCTGTATGTGAGAGAGCAACTGGAATGCATGGAGCTCAACCTGGGAGTGGATGATGAGCAGGTGGAGAGCTTGTGGGTAAGGGCTAAAGGGCAGGCCAACGTGGGAGACACTGTGGTGGATGTCTACTACAGGCCACCTGACCAAGAGGAGGAGATTGATGAGGCCATCTACAGGCAACTGGAAGTTGCCTCACAGTCACAGGCCCTGGTTCTCATAGGAGACTTAAAGTACCCAGACATCAGCTGGAAAGACAGCACAGCAAGGCACAAACAGTCCTGGAAGTTCCTACAGTGCGTTGATGACAACTTTTTGACGCAGGTTGTGGAGGAGCCGACGAGGAGAGGGGGGCTACCGGACCTCATACTAACAAACAGAGAGGGACTTGTTGGAGATGTGAAGGTGGGGGGCAGCCTAGGCTGCAGTGATCACGAGCTGGTGGAGTTCAGGATCCAACAAGGAGGAGGCAGGACAGTAAGCAGCCTTGCCTTGGACTTCAGGAGGGCCAACTTTAGCCTCTTCAGGGACCTGCTGGGAAAGATCCCGTGGGCTCTAGAAGGAAGAGGGGCCCAGGAGAGCTGGTTAGTTCTCAAGCAGCATTTACTCCATGCCCAGCAACAGTGCATCCGTGTGTGTAAGAAGTCAGGCAGAGGGGGCAGGAGACCTGTGTGTATGAGCAGGAAGCTTATGGCAAAACTCCAGCAGAAGAAGGCAGTATACAGAATGTGGAAGAAAGGACAGGCCCCTTGGGAGAAATACAGGAACATTGTCAGGGAATGCAAGGATGCTACAAGGAAAGCTAAGGCTCATTTGGAATGAAATCTGACAAGGGATGTTAAAAGTAACAAGAAAAACTTCTTCAAATATATTAACAACAAAAGGAAGGTCAGGGAAAACATGGGTCCATTAGTGAACGGGGTAGGTACCCTGGTTATGGAAAACAAGGAGAAAGCAGAGCTGCTGAATGCCACCTTTGCTTCTGTGTTTGTCAGTGGCAGCCCTCTGGAATCCCAGGCCCTAGGGACACAGGAAGTGAGCCAGAGAGAGGAAGGCTTGCCCTGGATAGAGGAAGAGTGGGTCAGAGAGCATCTAGGGAGCCTCGACACCCACAAATCCATGGGCCCTGATGGGATGCACCACAGGGTGTTGTGGGAACTGTTGGATGTCATAGCCGAGCCACTTGCCAACATCTTCGGAAGGTCCTGGAGAACGCAGGAGGTGCCGGAGAACTGGAAGAAAGCCAACATTGCTCTGGCCTTCAAAAAGGGCAAGAAGGAGGACCCAGGCAACTACAGGCCGGTGAGCCTTACCTCCATCCCCGGAAAAGTGATGGAACAGCTCATCCTGGCTGCTGTCTCCAGACACATGGAAGAGAAGAAGGTGCTCCAGAGTAGCCAGCATGGATTCACCAGGGGGAAATCCTGCTTGACTAACCTGATCGCCTTCTATGATGGAGTGACTGGCTGGATAGATGAGGGCAGAGCAGTGGATGTCATCTATCTGGACTTCAGCAAGTCTTTTGACACCGTCCCTCACAGCATCCTCCTGGGCAAGCTCCAAAGGTGTGGGATAGATGAGTGGACGGGGAGGTGGATTAGGAATTGGCTCGATGGAAGGGCTCAGAGAGTGGTAGTGAGTGGCGCAGAGTCTAGTTGGAGACCTGTAGTTAGCGGTGCCCCCCAGGGGTTGGCCCTCGGACTGGTCCTGTTCAACTTATTCATTAACGACCTGGATGAAGGGATGGAGTGCTCCCTCAGCAACTTTGATGATGATACTAAACTGGGAGGAGTAGCTGATATGCCTGAGGGCTGTGCTGCCATCCAGAGGGACCTGGACAGACTGGACGACTGGGCGGTTAGAAATCTCATGAAGTTCAACAAGGGTAAGTGCAGGGTCCTGCACTTGGGTAGGAATAACCCCGGACACCAGTACAGATTAGGGGTTGACCTGCTGGAGAGCAGCCCCGCAGAGAGGGACCTGGGCGTCATGGTGGATGACAAGATGACCATGAGGCAGCAGTGTGCCCTGGTGGCCAAGAAGGCCAATGGGCTCCTGGGGTGCATTAAGAAGAGCGTCTCCAGCAGGTCGAGGGAGGTGATCGTCCCCCTCTACAAAGCCCTGGTAAGGCCACATCTGGAGACTGTGTCTAGTTCTGGGCTCCCCAGTACAAGAGGGATGTGGAGCTGCTGGAGAGAGTCCAGCGCAGAGCCATGAGGATAATCAGGGTCCTGGAACATCTGCCCTATGAGCAAAGGCTGAGGGAGCTGGGCCTGTTCAGCCTGGAGAAGAGGAGGCTGAGGGGGGACCTGATCAGCGTGTATAAATACCTCAAGGGAGGCAGTGAGGAGGAGGGGGTGGCCTCTTTTCAGTGGTGGAAAGTGATAGGACTAGAGGAAACAGCCACAATGTGAGGCACCAAAAGTTCCACAGGAAGAATTTCTTGACAGTGAGGGTGACAGAGCCCTGGAAAACGCTGCCCAGAAAGGTTGTGGAGTCCCTTTCTTTGGAGATCTTCCAAACCCGCTTGGATGCAGCCTTGTGCCACGTGCTCTGGGTGACCCTGCATGAGCAGAGGGGTTGGACTAGATGACCTCTGGAGATCCCTTCCAACCTTAAGCATTCTATGATTCTATGATAATGTTTGTTGTTCAGTAGCTATACACTACTATAATGTGTATGTGTCACAAATATGAAGCCTGTATTTATATCATAAACCTGACAGACTTGCCCTCAGCAAAATTACGCAATGATGCAGGTTTGGTTACTGTCCCTCCCGCCCGTTAATTAAAAAAGACTTGACAGGCAACATTTTTTCACTTTCATACTCCCAGATGAGGAATTTTCTCTCTAAAAAAAAACATACCTTAAACCCATACACAAACCAAACCATATCATCAGCAATATTTAGCCATGCCCTTGGAACAGATCTAAATCCTTAATTTTAGAACATTATAAACAGCAAGAAAACAATGACATTAGTGTAGGACGCAATATTTGCTATGATAGATCTAACCTTGTTAGTAATGACTTGTAAAATACTGAGGGACTTGACAATGAAATAGATGATATAATTAAAATACAAAAATCAATGATAATATAAAAATAATATCATATCTTACATACGCATAAAGATGTCCTTTAAACAAGGAAATCACTAGAGTTATCAAAAGTGTTAACTTTAAATAAAGTGTTACTTCACGAGTATTTGCTTGAAAATGTCAGCTCAGTGCTGGACTAGTATCATTACAAAAGGCACTGAATATAAAACACTAGATGAATACATGATATGCATACACTTTTGAATACTGCTGACTTTAGAAATATTTCTAAGATGATAGTATTGGTCACACTGACAGAACATCAAGTGTTGATTTCTCAGTGTCTGTCAGCTTCTGTATCCAGCATGAGCACTCAACCCTCCACTTGGCAGGGCTTAAAAATCAAAACTCAACCCATAAGCATCATCTACTGAGCCAGTGAGAAGTAAATGTGGTTGACTGTGTGGTGAAAGCCATCTGCTCAGCTCCTGATTGTTCAGAAAAGAAACTTACCGCATCCTTTTATCAATTTGATACAGGTTTTATTCAACTAAAGTCTTCATATGCAACTACTTTATACAAAAGCTCACATTAACTCTGTTAACTCTTGTTACTTCCACCACTTTTGGCTTGTGCTATCCATAGTGCCAATGAAAATCTCAGTGCCTGAAAGAGCAGACCAAGATCAGCCCAAATGTTCAAGCACAGTGCATATGATTTTAGTACTTACTGCAACCTACAGCAGCAGCCTCTGTTCACAACTACAGCAATTTTGTGATCAGTCTTAAGATGCCTGATTGCATGAGCACAGCTTTCCTGCTTACAGAATAAACATCAATGTGACCACATTTAAAAGTCAGGCAAAAGCTTACATTGCTGAACTGAAGTCAGCATTCTCAGAATTTGGAAGGATCAATTCTAAAGTTTGGTTTTGCATAAGGAGGAATAATTCCAATATTTTTTTTTAATCTCCCAACCTACTTCCATAAATATTTGCTGCACCAGACATGGCATACTATGAAGATTTTATAAATATCATTTTGGAATTACCCGTACTCTCCATTTCCTGGTTTTGCTCTGGAGAAGTAACGTTCCTGCCTTAGACTTCTACCAAGGAACTTTCTACCATGCCACCATCTACTGTCTCCACCCAGCACATTCTAAGTGGATGAGCAGATTGAGGAGCAGGGTAATGATTTCACACTGTCTGGTGAGGATGTGGCACAATACCTGAGGCACAATAGAGAACTGTACTTGTTGCTGTGTTGCAGGCTGTGTTCGGATTCCCTTCTCTCTTCCCTTCCCTCTTCCCTTCTTTCTCATGTTATAGGCTGTTTCACTCTGTCAGCTGATGCAAATGGAAAAAGGAGCTGTGACCTGTATTTTCAAAAGAAATAACTGCAAAGTGAAAACTTTAAATTTTGGAGCTGATTTTCCTGCTCTATGGAAGGAAAAGGCTTTTTTTTTTTTTTTTTTTTTTTTTTTTTTTTTTTGATGGTCATGATTTTGCTGAAACAAATATAAATATCCATATAGACAATTAATTAGTTACCCTCAAGAGTCTAGTATAACATTATATAGCTGCTCTAATGTAAATATGTTGGTGAAATTTTTATGTGGTGATAGAATATCCCAGAGGTATAAAATCAGAATAAGTCTGAATAATACAGAAGTAGATAGAAAACACTTGCAAATACTGGAGTACCGGTCTATGGTACAGAATATAGGTCAAGAAGACTCTTTCATGCCCTATGTAGTAGGAAATAATAGTCAGGGGTGTGGGGCTTTTCCAATAGTTATACTAAAAGGGCTATGAGAAGTTCTCGTATTCCTGTACTCAAACAAATGTTCACTTAGTGTGATTCATATCCCTATCAGCAGGACTGTCTGAACAGGTCTTTTACAGAGACCCTGGCATTTTTTTAAGTTTTCATACTTCTTTCTACTCCTGGCTCTTTTGCACAAAAAACATCTTTTTCTGGAACCTCTGTTCATGAACTAATATTTTTCTCAGGATAGAACTAGGATATAACTGGATGTAATTCTGTTAATGTCTGTCCAGGAGTTCGCTAGTACAAATAACTAATTTATCACAAAGATAGGTCCAAGATTTACACTGTAATTTTTTTTTTTCCATGATATGTCCTGCTTGAAGTGCTATTTTAGTGATTCGTTTTCTTCTTCTTTAGTCTGCATTTCCACTGGTGGATTCATTAAGACTTTGCTTTCAGAAGATTTAAGTTTCTTCTTTAAAATAAGGAGAATGAATACACTTGGGATATAGGACACTCCACGTAATAATGCTGGCAGACCCAGGTAGAGCCATCTGGAATAAAAGATGAGCTTCATTAAATAGATGGATTAATGAAACAATGGCAAAAGTATCATGTATCTTTTTGTGATAAGAGCCAAACTGCTGTAAAGGTTGTGCCCTGAACCTCTTGGATTTTCACCTGGATTAATCTTTTTTTTTTTTTTTTTTCCACTAGGACTTCCTACTTTTCATTTTTGTTATCAAAGCTGTAGTGTGCTAATGTCTGTTTTCACGGCAGATATTCAACGCATGTAAATATGGTCATCGGAACTTTTTGTTTAAAGGACATTGTGTCTGTGGCAAAGGTAGCACTTGACAATTCAAGCCAATACCAAAGAGTTAAATCTCTAACTCAGGAGCAATTTGTGTGCTAGATTAAGTTTGTGTATTATATAATGATGAAGAACATACATCTATTTCTCTACACATTTTATAACACAATAAGGAGGAGAAATGCATAAAATAAAAAATATACCTGTAAGTGACAATGTCATACATCCTGCATGCTCCTTCTCCTCCACAGCTCTTCGTACCCCACTTCAAACAAGTGGTGTCTATCAATGCTCCAAAATAAATGGGAGATGGAATTCCAGCTAAAAATTGACAGTAGAAATGCCTTATGAATTTCCTATTTTTTTCTGATCAACAGGTACACTACAGAATTTGTGTTGTTTCTCATCAACTTCATCAGTCCTGATCTCTTTCAGCATGAAGTATACTCTCTACTTTTCATATGTTTCCTCTTCTTTCTTATCCACCTACTCTCAACAAAAAAATCCTCTCTCCTATTACGTATTTAACAATATAAAAAACAATATAAAAAACAATATAAAAAACATAAATTGTGATTCCTACTCAAAACTCAGCCTTTACTGTTACCAATGAGAACGTGTTGTGTTCAGTGAACACGTGAGAGAAGGGAAGGAATACAAGATGGCTTGATGAGTCACCCATATAAATGCACACAAACGGAAAGCTGTTTAATTTGTTACCCTGTCTAGATTTATTGAAAAAAATATTCCCTACACAAAGCCTCCATAGAGATGGACAGCCATACCATGCCTATACCCCAGCTCTGAACTATACCTAATTCCAGATAAGTTCTAGAGATGCTTCCAAAGTGCATTAGAACTTTTCTTACCAAATACTCTTGAAGCCAGTCCATGGATACCCACTCCTAATGATTTTTCTTCAGGCTTTAGAGACCTAGATGACAATTACATCATACACAGATTAACAAAAGTGACATAAATAAGAAATAGTAATCTCTTTTGTTTTGTTTCAGTCAAATTCTTCATCACATTATGCTCAAATAATTCTGACTAGAGCAGTGGCTGAAGAAGTTCATAATTTTCATTACATGACTTTAACTGAATTTCCCTAAGCAGGCCTGTCAGATCACCAAAGGAAAGGCTATTCTTATTGTCCCTGCATCAAGGCCAAGGCAAGAAGACAGTGGTGGCTTAATCATCATCGTGGTGATGTGATCAATAAGCAGATGGATGTTATGCACCTTTCACTATTATCTTGATGCATCGACTCAGCGATCTTTCATTAATTCAGGATACAGATGACAGACAGAAGTAACATCAGTTTGTAAAGCTATCAACATTTAGCACAACACTAAACCCTAACAGTCAGCACAGAAGTGGCATAAGATCTTTCTAGTCTTCCTCCATCCATGCAAAGTAACAGGTGCCTAACTCTTGGAAGTGTTTGACCTCAGAATAAAAAGCCCAGGAGGATTCTTAAGATAAGAACACTTCACTGTACCTTATTAAGACCATATACCCAGGCGTGGCTGATAAGGAAAAAATGAAGCTGCAGACTAATGACAATATTAAATAATAGTGAAGCATCTTGTCACAGTTTTCTTCTTTGTCACACTGGCCCAGAATTGCAGAGACATTTTGAGATGAAAATCCTGAGGCTGCAATGCAGGTGCAGTTTTCAAATACCTGTCAAAAGAGCATTTTAATCACATCGACCTGTTAAAATGTACACACGGAGTGTGAAACTCGCACAATTGTTGCCTTGCTCATTCTCCTGAGTCTACGTCACATGTGTAGCCCTGCACTGTGGCCTCTCTCCCCATCTGCTAGGCATAGGTCCATGATAACTGAGTTAAGGCCAGGTCATAATATCATCACTCACGTGCTTGCTTATACCAAATCAATGATCATCTTCAGAGAAGAAGGGCTAACAATTGTCACCCATAGTAAGAAAGCGCATCAGCAGTTGGCTCTTACTAAGTATTCTCTGAAATATTTGAATAGTATGAAGGATTCCTAAAATCTGTATGGCTTTTTTTCTTGTTTAAGTTTTTATTTTCAACAGTGTTCCATCTAATCAGAACTTATATATAAATTAATTATGAAAAAATGTAGGCTTACAAATGAAGTTAGGATAACATAGACTCTGCAGTACTCAAATATGTATTTAAATCTACAAAGTAAAAGAGATTTTTATATTCACGCTATAAAATCTCATTCTGGCTAATGGAGTGCTCAGGATTCAGATATGCTGACAATACCTTGAGAATTACTTCTCACGGTGTTTTTAATATTTTGACTTCAATTATTACAGGAGGCTTCTTCATTATATTCTTTAAATTATTTTAAACTAATTTTGATATCCAGCTTGGAATTTCTGTTGCCACTCCACAGATTTGTCCAATTCTGTCTCCTATTAGTCCAATTAAATCTGTGGATAGGTATGGATATTTCTTCTCCTATTCCTTAAGTACTGTATTTCATAGCTACAGCACAAAAAAAAAAAATAATGTGTGCTTTACCATATGTTTTCCTGTTCCTGTTGAGGCTTTGCACCCAGCAAGACAAGGCGACACATAAGTGACTCCGTTATCCCCACAGACAGGGTCCCATATTTTCAGTGCGCAATTACAATCATTGTTGCAGCCAGCAAGGAGAGTATTTTCTGTATATGAAACATGCTCTCTCCTGAAATACATTTAGAAATTGAATAAATAGTTTAGTAATGTAATCCCTAGTATAAACCTTTGAAATGCTTAAGTTTCTATTCCAGCTCAAGTGCTGATCCAAGACACTGCCATACATGCTCCCTTTCCAGCAGTCATGCCTGTCTATCTTTTCATACATTATTATGCTATAGGATGTACTCATAACTAGATATACAAACCCAAGAGCATTCTTCTCATGTATCATTTAAAACAGGAATAAAAAGTTAGAGCTATATACCTAGTGTCTCACATAGTTCTAAAGACTAGAAAAGTTAGACCCTTGAGCTGAAAAGTACCTCGTTTTTTTTTGCAAAACTGTGAAGTCACTGTAGACTTTGACAATGAACACTTCATTCCAGTGTTGTGCCTTACATAACATACCCTTCATATGAAACTGTTAAGCCAGCAACTGGTGAAGCATCACAGATAGTCCAATAGGTACTAAAGTAGAGAAGGTATCCCGATAAAGATATCCAAAATGCTATGTTTGCAGCCTGAAAGGTATTTGTTTTGAACTTCTTCATGAACAAGCCTCCAAAAAAATATCCAATGCATACAACTGGTAAGTTGTAAATACCTGTTTAAAAGAGTAATACCTCTTAAAATTAATAAGAGACCATCCAAGCTAACTATAAAGGAAGAATGTGCATAAAATTTGGCAAAGATTTATAGAGAGCTTTTGACCAATTAATCTAT
This sequence comes from Nothoprocta perdicaria, assembly GCF_003342845.1. Classification (NCBI taxonomy): domain Eukaryota; kingdom Metazoa; phylum Chordata; class Aves; order Tinamiformes; family Tinamidae; genus Nothoprocta; species Nothoprocta perdicaria. The sequence goes on from NW_020454772.1 coordinate 1,874,022, forward strand.
CTGAGGTTCCCTTGCATGCCAATAAAACAGTCAAAGTTGTGTACTTCTGGGAGAACCAATGGCTAGGACTCAAATAATTCACTTGGATGGGGGGACTGTGATGTAACCCTGTCTTATTTTGTGTTTAAATCAGACTACGGTTGTAGACTGCAATTTTCTGAACTGAGATGCAGGATCACATAATGGAGTGCGTCTTTGTCTACACAGAGCATCACAGAAAGAAAGAACATGCAGTTTCAGAATTCAGTTAATGTGAATACACTTCACTCTTTCAGAGTTTGACATTTTAAGAAAGCAAGGATGGACTGAGAGGTATCTAGGAACTAGTTTTACACAAACATCACATGTCTTGGTTGCCTTTCCTCAAGATTATGTTGATTCTTTAGCAATTCTTGACAGCATGTGAGCACCGGTAACATGAGAAAAGGGGAGGAGACATTAAATGAGACCTGCTCTCCTCTCAGAATACTCTGTAAGTACTCTTTTTCAGTCCAACTGCTAGCTAGCTAGCCAGTTCTTTGAATACCCAAGATGATCAGACTGAAAAAGAACCCTGCAGTGGTGCAATGGCACTGTCTACATACAGAGATGTACGCTAGCTATATAACTTTGTATGCAGAGCTTCAAAACACTGATGACAAAGGATATTAGTAGTATTCATAAGGTCTTGAACATTCTTTGTGGTAGTATTTAAAGAAATTGTGGCAACTATTAAGAAAGATAAGCATTCAGTTAAGGAACAGAAGGATGTCTGGAGGTTAATTCAGATGATTCTTCTGTAATAATTTGTCCTGATCTAATTAAGTCACATCTCTTAAGTAAGAGAAATGAAAAGGTTGAACCTACTGTTTCAGGATACTGAAACTACTCGCCATTAGCATAATCTCTTTGACATTACTTGTGCAACTGGTACAAATTTTATCAGATGATATAACATATCAAGTGAATTCTTCTGGGACACCCTAAAAGGTGGGAAATGGACTACCGCAAAATACTGCATAGAAAATCTGGAGACAGCTGGTAGAAAATGCAAAATGATTATTTAGAATGCTTTGTAATAAGAAAGTTCTCCCGTGTAGAAGCAATTGACTCTAGCATGTATATACATGTATATATACATATGCACATGCATACATGCATAGTGCATGTATAGAGAAAGAGAATTTTCATCTAGGTGGTAGATCAGAAAAAAAGGAAAATGTGAATGTACCAATTGAAAAGATGGCATCTGATGCAGATTTCCCAAACTGCTGTTCCAAGTATTTTGGCATGAAGGTCATTATGCCATTGAATGCGCTGAACTGTAACACGGTTATGCATATAAATAACATATATACTCTATTGTGAAACAGAGCCTTGAGGTACGGTATGAAATCTGGAATGAAAGAATGCAACAAGTTAGTGTGATGCTTTCTGAAATGAATCATCCATTGCTCAGTATGGCTGAGGAGGAAAGAACGGAGCAGAGATGGTTTTTAACTCTATCAGGTTAATTCTTGTACTTGGAGCAGAGATGGTTTTTAACTCTATCAGGTTAATTCTTGTACTTGGACAGACACCACAGGCCAAAGGCTGTTCACTTAGTGAAGACTTCCCCTGTTTCTCTTCCGTGACTGGAGGCAAACACACACAATCACACAGAGCAGTTACTGATGCTCATCAAAAATCTCATCATAAAGTTTTCCTGAAGCTCATGAGTTAGACCACGAATGAATCTTGTGACTACAGATTTGCAGCAGCACCTACTGCTCACCGATTCTCAATTCTTTTCCCTTCATCCCATCCCTGCAGAGCATCTATCAGAACCCCCTTCTGGCACGTTGGAAGCAAAAGATTGCAAAGGGGAAAGAACACACACTACAGACAGATACAGACTAGATAGC
>NW_020454773.1:0-1484 GCF_003342845.1 Nothoprocta perdicaria
GGGTTCTTTTTTGGAGGGGAGGGAACGGAGCAAAAACCGAGCAAAAATAGGAACCCATTATCACAATAAACCAACTTGGAGACTCAGTTCTGGGTCCCAAAACCTCGACATTTGGTTTTGGATCCCAAAACCTCGAGACTCGGTTCGCCTGCCCCGGAAAAATATGAACCCTCTTTTACAGTAAACCAACCTGGACACTCGGTTTTGGGTCCCTAAATCTCCAAAGTCAGTTTTGGGTCCAAAAACCTCGAGACCCGCTTCCCCCCCCGCAGATATAAGAACCCATTGTCACATTAAACCAACCTGGAGACTCCGTTTTGGGTCCCTAAATCTCGAGATTCAGTTTTGAATCCCAAAACCTCGTGACTTGGTTCCCTCTCTGCCAGAAAAAGAACCCACTATCACAATCAAACAACCTCCAGATTCGGTTTTGGGTCCCAAGAACATCGAGACTCCCTTCCCTCCCCTCAAAAAGAGAACCTACTTTCACAATAAACCAGCCTGGACACTCGGTTTTGGGTCCTAAAACCTTGAAAGTCAGCTTTGGCTCCAAAAACCTCGCGACTCGGTTCCCACCCCCCCGGAAATACGTGAATCCATTATCACAATAAACCAGCCTGGAGACTCGGTTTTGCGTCCAATAATCTCGAACGTCAGTTTATTGTGATAATGCATTCAAATATCTGCAGAGGGGGAACCGAGGCGCGAGGTCTTGGGGCCCAAAACCGAGTCTGCAGGCTTTTTAATTGTTCAAGTGTGTTCTTTTTTGGAGGGGAGGGAACCGAGCAAAAACCGAGCAAAAATAGGAACCCATTATCACAACAAACCAACATGGATACTCGGTTCTCGGTCCCAAAACCTCGACATTTGGTTTTGGGTCCAAAAACCTTGAGACTCGGTTCGCCTGCCCCGGAAAAATATGAACCCACTTTCACAGTAAACCAACCCGGAGACTCGGTTTTGGGTCCCAACAGCTCGAAAGTCACTTTTGGGTCCAAAAACCTCGAGACCCGGTTTCCACCCCCGCAGATATAAGAACACATTGTCACAGTAAACCAACCTGGAGACTCTGTTTTGGGTCCCAAAATCTCGAGATTCAGTTTTGGATCCCAAAAACTCGAGACTCCCTTCCCTCCGCTCAAAAAGAGAACCCACTTTCACAACAAAACAACCTCGAGATTCGGTTTTGAGTCCCAAAAAAATCCAAAGTCAGCTTTGGGTGCAAAAATCTCGAGACTTGGTTCCCTCCCCTCAAAAAGAACCCACTATCACAATAAACCAACGTGGAGACTTGGTATTGGGCCGCAAAACCGTGAGATTCGGTTTTGGATCCCAAAACCTCCAGACTCGGTTCCCCCCCCGCAAATATAGGAACCCATTATCACAATAAACTAACCTGGAGACTCGGTTTTGGGTCCTAAAACCTCGAACGTCAGTTTATTGTGATAATGCGTTCATATATTTGCAGCGGGGGAACCGAGTCG
>NW_020454774.1:0-1545 GCF_003342845.1 Nothoprocta perdicaria
CTCCTCTCTCCATCGGGATGCAGCTGGGGCTGGGAGCGCACGGGGCCGGGGATGCGTGTGGGGCTGGGATCGCGCTCCCCGCTGCAGCATCGCGCTCCCCGCTGCAGCATTGCGCTCCCCGCTGCATGGTGCTCCCTGCAGCATTGCACTCCCCACTGCAGCATCACGCTCCCTGCAGCTTCACGCTCCCCGCTGCAGCATCGCGCTCCCCGCAGCTTCGCGCTCCCTGCTGCAGCTTCATGCTCCCTGCGGCTTCGTGCTCTCCACCGCAGCATCGTGCTCCATGGTGCAGCTTCATGCTCCCCGCTGCAGCAGCATCATGCTCCCCGCTGCAGCAGCATCGTGCTCCCCGCTGCAGCAATGTGCTCCCCGCTGCAGCTTCATGCTCCCTGCAGCTTCATGCTCCCCGCTGCAGCATCACACACCCTGCAGCATCGCACTCCCTGCAGCATCGCACTCCCTGCAGCTTCACACTCCCTGCAGCAGCATCGCACTCCCTGCAGCTTGGTGCTCCCCGCTGCAGCACCGCGCTCCTTGCTGCAGCATTGCGCTCCCTGCAGCAGCTTCATGCTCCCTGCAGCTTCACCCTCCCTGCAGTTTCGCGCTCCCTGCTGCAGCATCGCACACCCTGCAGCTTCACACTCCCTGCAGCAGCATCGCGCTCCCTGCAGCTTCGTGCTCCCCGCTGCAGCATTATGCTCCCTGCAGCAGCCGCATGCTCCCTACAACTCCGTGCTCTCTGCTGCAGCATTGCGCTCCCCGCTGCAGCATTGCGCTCCGTGCAGCAGCATTGTGCTCCCCGCTGCACCATTGCACTCCGTGCAGCAGCAGCATGCTCCTTGCTGCAGCATTGCGCTCCCCGCTGCAGCATTGCACTCCCCGCTGCAGCATTGCACTCCGTGCAGCAGCAGCATGCTCCTTGCTGCAGCATTGCGCTCCCCGCTGCACCATTGCACTCCCCGCTGCACCATTGCACTCCGTGCAGCAGCAGCATGCTCCTTGCTGCAGCATTGCGCTCCCCGCTGCAGCATTGCACTCCGTGCAGCACCATTGCACTCCATGCAGCACCATTGCGCTCCCCGCTGCACCATTGCGCTCCCCGCTGCACCATTGCGCTCCGTGCAGCAGCATTGCACTCCCCACTGCAGCATTGCACTCCTTGCAGCACCATTGCACTCCTTGCTGCAGCATTGCGCTCCCCGCTGCACCATTGCACTCCGTGCAGCAGCATTGCACTCCGTGCAGCACCATTGCGCTCCTCGCAGCAGCATTGCGCTCCCCGCTGCACCATTGCGCTCCCCGCTGCACCATTGCACTCCGTGCAGCAGCAGCATTGCACTCCTTGCAGCAGCATTGCGCTCCCCGCTGCACCATTGCACTCCGTGCAGCAGCAGCATGCTCCCTGCAGCAGCATTGCACTCCTTGCTGCAGCATTGCACTCCCAGCTGCACCGGCCGCACGGCCACTGTCCCGTGCGCTGCAGCCCCACAGGGGACAGGGACAGGAGCAGAGGGGACCCCTGGGACAAGGGGGTGGTGAGGGCGA
>NW_020454775.1:0-1497 GCF_003342845.1 Nothoprocta perdicaria
GGACATGGGGATAGGCCCCCAAGGTGAGCCGGAGATGGGAGGGGGGAAATGGGGTGAAACAGGGACTGAGCACCTGGGTTTGGGGTGAAATGGGGCGGAATAGGGACCAAGCATCAATTTGGGGCAAAATGGGATGAAGTGGGGACCGAGCACCGGGATTTGGGCCAGAGTGGGGACTGAGTGCCCACGTTGGGGGTGAGGTGGGACCCCAGCGCTCTCATTTTGGGGTGAAACGGCCCAAAGCGGGGCCCCGTGACGTCACCACCGCCTGTCGCAGGTGGCCAAGCAGGAGAAGAAGAAGAAGAAGACGGGGCGGGCGAAGCGGCGCATGCAGTACAACCGGCGCTTCGTCAACGTGGTGCCCGGCTTCGGCAAGAAGAAGGGCCCCAACGCCAACTCCTAGGCGCGACAAACACCCGCAAACGGGCAAAAAACACCCGCAAACGGGCAAAAAAACACCCGCAAGGGCCAAAAACAGCCGCTCGGGGGAGAAATGGCTCCGTTCTGCGCCTGGGTTGGGGAGTTGAGGCGGTTGGGGGTCTCCCATGGGATGCGTGGGTCGCTGAGGGGGTTAATTAGCGGTAATTAATGAAAACGGTGGCGGGGGAGGGTGTTGTGGTTGTGCACGTGGGTGCGGGAGGCGGCACGGGCGCGGACACAGCCGAGCGGCGGCGGAAATACCCGAGCGGCGGCGGAAATACCCGAGCGGCGGCGGAAATACCCGAGCTCGCCGGGGAGGGGGCAGCCGCTTGGAGCGGCGGGGCGTGGCTACGCGAGGCTGACGTAGGCAGTGACGGAAACACCCGAGCGGCGGCGGGCGGGAGAGCGGAAACAGCCGAGCTCGCCCGACGAGGGAGGGGGCGCCCGGGGAGGGAGAGATGCGAGGCCAGGCCGATGGTGACGTCAGCGCTGGCGGAAAGAACCGAGCGCGCAGGGGAGGGGAGGGGGCCCATGAGAGGCGCGGGGGGCGGGGCCAGCCGAGGGTGACGTCAGCGCCGGAAACGCCCAAGCTGCGCCGGAAACAGCCAAGAGTGGCGCCGGAAGCAGCGAGAGCGGCGCCGTAAGGAGGCGAACGGCGGCGGAATCGAACGAACAGCGCCGGAAGCAGCGAGAGCGGCGGCGGAAGTGGCCGAGAGGCGCCGGAAGCAGCGAGAGCGGCGGCAAGAAACACCCGAGCGGCGGCAAAAAAGCCCGAGGGGCGGTGGGAAGACCCGAAGGGTGGCGTTAAGAGCCGAGCGGGGCCGGAAACACCCGAGCGGGGCCGGAAACACCCGAGTGGCTACGGAAAAAGCCGAGCGGGGCCGGAAACACCCGAGCGGGGCCGGAAACACCCGAGTGACTACGGAAACAGCCGAGTGAGGCCGGGAACACCCGAGGAGCAGCGGAAACAGCCGAGTGAGGCCGGAAACACCCGAGGAGCAGCGGAAACAGCCGAGTGAGGACGGAAATACCCGAGTGACTACGGAAACACCCGAGTGAGGCCGGAAACACCCGAGG
>NW_020454776.1:0-1549 GCF_003342845.1 Nothoprocta perdicaria
TACTGATCCTAACCATTTCCATGGAATTGATATTGATCAGTATCAATCCCTAATGATATCCTATATCATTAGGGATTGATGCTCTTTATATGAGCCTTTTATTGTTGCTAGTAATGCAAACAAAATGCCTCATAATAGGTTTCCTGTGATGCTTTAAAGAAGTAAAGGATGCACTGAGGTTTTGTTTTCTGTGCTGCATGTAGAACTGGCTCATACTGCCTCATTCACAAACRTGCCTGAAATGTTTCCTCTCACTACCCGTTTCTCTCAATCTAGAAATGCCTACAAGGGACCCTGGGTGATTGTTACTGTGATACCTGACATTGCTCAAACTTGAATCTCTAGGAATATGATTGTGCAAAATGTGCTTCTGTGTTTCTAGGCTACAGGACACTAGGGAAAACAGTCATAATTACCCCTCTTTGCTAATGAAAACGTGTTCTTTCATATTACTATGTAATCTCACATACCCCAGAGGCCCTGAGACATCTTGTATTTGATCAGAGATTAAATTCTCATGTATTTGATCAGAGATTAAGTCCTCATCTGGATCTGTCTCACAAGTTCTTCGAAGGAATGATTTTCAGATAGTTGGAATCTCCCCTTAGTATTAATAAGGTTTCATAGTTTAAAGAGATTTAAAAGACCTTGCTTGTCTTCAGTGGAAATGGCAACACTGACAAGTGCGGAACAGGCAGCAGCAATTTGTTTTTACTCTGAGAACTCACTGTCACTAAATATGATACATCTACTAAATATAACAGATATTATGGTAATGAAATCAATGAACCTGTATGAATGTCAGAATGCTTGCCTGTGAAGTTACAACTTTCTGTAAGTTAATTCATGAAGGTATGCAGATTTTAAGATTATTCATTAAAAGATTACTTTTTAATATTTTCTCAAACTTGGAAGAGTTGTCCAAATGTTATCCTGCTAGCAGCCACCGAGAATATTTAAATTCAACAAAGAAAATGCATTTTTTTCAGTTTTGTATATAGCAAAATACTGAGAAGTGACAGAGCTAGAAAATTACAGCAGTGTTGAGTGCTGACAGAAGTCATGTGCCCTTGTTTACAAGTATGCCTGTTGCTTACTGACATAAAGGAGAGAGGGCTGCTGCCTCCTATCAAGTCAGAGGCACTGACTCTGGTGAGACTCACCTCTGTGTGTCCTAAAAGCCCCTTAAATCTACTAGAACGGCTTCCGTATCTCAGATGGGCTAACCTTGAGAAATGACTGTCCGGAAAGCAGATAGATATTGCTGACAGGACAGCATATGCACATCTGGTCCTGACGGGAATTGGGTCAGGATGCAGTCACTGACTCCTAACTAGATCTTCTGCAGGTGCTATGACTGAATGTGCTTTAAGGGCCCATAATAAAAAGGAAAATAATCCAACTTGATCAGGCTATAAGTATATTCAGATCATTTTTCTTGGATTTTTATCAACCTGTGAAATGTGTTGAGCTGAGCTTTAGACAGCTCTGCACACCTTCTCTTCAGATTCCTGGACATACACTCAGGATTTTTCCAAGAGGCAGTCAT
>NW_020454777.1:0-1471 GCF_003342845.1 Nothoprocta perdicaria
CTCGGCTCCGCACCAGCTCCCGCCGGGCCCCCCCGTCGCCGTAGCGGCCCCCGTAGGAGCTCGCCCGCTCCAGGCGCTTCTGGAAGGCCGCGACCCGCTCCGGGCGGCTCCCGAAGGGAACGTCGCGCTCCAGGCGGCCGGAGTACGGAGCGTCGCGGTCCAAACGGGCTGGGTACGGAGCGTCGCGATCCAAACGGCTCGCATACGGAGCATCCCGGTCCAGGTGTCCCGGAGCGTCCCGGTCTAAACGACTTGGATATGGAGCATCCCGGTCCAGGTGTCCTGGAGTGTCCCGATCCAAATGGCCCGGATACGGAGCGTCCCGGTCCACGTGTCCCGGAGCATCCCGGTCCAAACGGCCCGGATACGGAGTGTCGCGAGTGTCCCGGTCCAAACGACTTGGATATGGAGCATCCCGCTCCAGGTGTCCTGGAGTGTCCCGATCCAAACGGCCTGGGTACGGAGCATCCCGGTCCAGGTGTCCCGGTGCATCCCGGTCCAGGCGTCCTAGGTACGGAGCATCCCGGTCCAGGTGTCCTGGATACGGCGCATCCCGGTCCAGGTGTCCCGGTACATCCCGGTCTAAACGACTTGGATACGGAGCATCCCGGTCCAGGTGTCCCGGAGCATCCCGATCCAAACGGCCTGAATACGGAGCATCCCGATCCAGGTGTCCCGGAGCATCCCGGTCCAAACGGCTTGCATATGGAGCGTCGCGATCCAGGTGTCCCGGAGCATCCCGATCCAAACGTCCCGGATACGGCGCATCCCGGTCCAGGTGTCCCGGAGCATCCCGGTCTAAACGACTTGGATACGGAGCGTCGCGCTCCAGGTGTCCCGGCGCATCCCGCTCCAGGCGTCCCGCATACGGCGCGTCCCGCTCCAGGTGTCCCGCATACGGCGCGTCCCGCTCCAGGTGCCCCAGAGCATCCCGCTCCAGGTGCCCCGCGTAGGGAGCATCCCGCTCCAGCTCCTCCGCATACGGAGCATCCTGCTCCAGGAGCCCCTGGTACAGAGCATCCTCCTCCAGGTGCCCCAGGAAGAGCGCATCCCGCTCCAGGTGCTCCGGATAGGGATCATCCCGGTCCAGGTGCGCCAGGTAGGGATCCTCGGGATCCAGGGCTCCCGCGTAGGGATCGTCCCGCTCCAGGGGTCCCCCGTAGGGCACCTCGGCATCCAGGGCTCCCGCGTAGGGATCGTCCCGCTCCGGGAAGGGAAAGGGCTCGGAGCGGCCCGGGAAGAGGCGCTCGCGGCGCGCCCCGTAGTGCCCGTCGCGCTCGGCGAAGGCGGGATCGGGCTCGGGATCGCGGGGGGCGTAGGGAGCGTCGGGATCGGGCTCGCCGCGCGGGGCGTAGGGAGCGTCGCGCTCCGGGAACGCCGCCTCCGGCCGCTCCACGTGGTTCTGGAACTGGCCGTCCTGCTCCGCGCGGCCCTGTGGGGGGGGGCGGCCGTCATGGGGGGGGGCTGGGGA
>NW_020454778.1:0-1533 GCF_003342845.1 Nothoprocta perdicaria
GGTCACCTTGTTGTCAACCAGGATCCCCAAGTCCCTCTCCATGGAGCTGCCTTCCAGCATTATCAACCCCTATTCTATACTGATGCAGTAAGTACAGATTGGTTCAGTATGTACTGGAAGGAGGTTGCCACTAAGGGAGCAAACTCTGCAGTGCTTGAGACCTGGAAGAAGCAGCGGTGCCCATGCAGGAATGACACATAAGCATTTGCTGCGTGAGATGACTCTGTGGTACCACTGGGCCTGTGAAATATTTCTTGAACCAATCTGCAGAAAGGGCAAGTTACCTAATGTAGATGTTCCTGGTCCTGTATAGCCCATGATCCARACATCCTGAGATCATCATTAGCCTGTCTGTTCATATCCTCAGGTTAGGAAARTAGACGTTGAGGAAGAGGAAAGGTAGAAGGGTTTCCTAGTGCAGAGAGCAGAGCAGAGCCCTTGGTGTGATGTGCCTCTCCCCTTTATGAAGCATGCAGAGCTGTAGGAGGGATGGACTTGACCTAAAGTCCATTAGTGGACTGATGGATCCAGTTGTTGGACTGGTAGGATCCAGTTGGTGCAATCCGGTTGTTTGGACACTAGTAGGAAACCTGAGATGCCCCGGGATTCTTGCCCAGAAAAATTCAAAAGGGACATGGCTTCCCATAGGTCCAATGCTTTGTGTCCTGGAGGAGACATTGGATTATGCTGGACAATGCAGGCATCTGCCTTGGCCCTGTAGCCTAATTCTGTGTCACTGAATCACATAACTGCACTGAAATATATTTGCTTTTAAACTGTAATGATCTGCCAGGGTCTCTGCTTTGTACTGTACAGTGCTCCCGTAGCAGCGGAAGGGGTCATTTGAGACAGGCAAGGACATTCCCCATCTGTCCTTCTCCTGCAGATGCATGAGGATGTGGGTCTCACATTTGCTCTGAGCCAGCAAACAGGGGCATCTTTGTGGTATCTCCTCTGTCTCTTCAAGCAGCTGTTTGGGTGTTGTCCACTGACTCGCACCTTCCATCACCAGTGATTACAAGGGGAGCTTAGAGAAGGAGCTCCTATGCACATGTCAGTGCTGGGCACAATTCAGCATGGGCGAGCAGCATCCCARCTTCTGTGTGTTTGTGGAGTTCACAGGAGGGATGTGAAAGCCATCCCAGAGCAGGGGCTTGTGAACCAGCATGGAATGCCCTGATTGACTCATCTGAATCTATGAGCTCCCTTTCATAGAATCATAGAATGCTTAAGGTTGGAAGGGAACTCAGAGGTCATCTAGTCCAACCTACGTGCTCACGCAGGGTTTTTGCCCCTTTTTGGTTGTCCTGCCTAGTAGAGGCTTCCTAAGTAGGGCCTTCCAGAGTGGAACATTTCTAACTTGCAGAGATAGTCATCCTCTGATGAAATAGACTGCAATTTTGGAATCCTTCTTTCTCATTAGGAAAGGAGAAGTGTTATTCTTGTAGTTGTTTCGTGCCCATATCCCAGGAGGAGGGAACACAAGAGACAGGGCAATTGGTGAGTTCAGCTGGGCCTCTGCTCCTATGCGGG
>NW_020454779.1:0-1497 GCF_003342845.1 Nothoprocta perdicaria
ACGGGCCTCCGTGCGCAGCTGGCCCCCCAAACACTCTGGGTTTATGTGTTCCCTGTACGGGCCTCCGTGCGCAGCTGGCCCGTCTGGCCCTGTGTGTTTACATGCGCCCTCCGCGGGCCTCTGTGCGCAGCTGTCCCCCTGGGTTCTCCGGTTTTACGTGCGCCCTCCAGGGGCCTCCGTGCCCAGCTGGCCCCCTCGGGCCCTCCAGGTTGACGCGCGCCCTCCACGGGCCTCCGTGTGCAGCTGGACCTTTGGGATCTCCGGGTTTACGTGCGCCCTCCCCGTGCCTCCATGCGTAGCTGGCCCCCCGGGCCCAGCAGTGTTACGTGTGCCCTCCACCGGCCTCCGTGTGCAGCTGCCCCCCCGGGCTCTCCGGGTTTACCTGCGCACTCCATGGGCCTCCGTGCGAAGCTGAACCCCCATGCACTCAGGGTTTACGTGCGCCCTCCGCGGGCCTCCGTGCGCAGCTGGACTCAAGGGCTCTCCGGGTTTACATGCGCCCTCCGCGGGCCTCCGTGCGCAGCTGGCCCCGGTGGCCCTGCGGGTTTACATGCGCCCTCCGCGGGACTCCGTGCGCAGCTGGCCCCCCGGGCTCTCCGGGTTTACGTGCGCCCTCCCCGTGCCTCCGTGCGCAGCCTGACCCCTGGGCTCTGCGGGTTTACGTGCGCCCTCCGTGGGACTCTGTGTGAACCTGGCCACCTGTACCCTGCGGGTTTACGTGCGCCCTCCGCCGGCAACCGTGCGCAGCTGGACACCCGGGCTCTGCGGATTACGTGCGCCCTCCCCAGGCCTCCGTGCGCAGCTAGCCTCCCGGGCTCTCAAGGCTTACGTGCGCCCTTACGTGCGCAGCTGGCCCACCGCGCCCTGCGGTTTTATGTGCGCCCTCCACGTGGCTCCGTGCACAGCTGGCCCCCCATGCTCTCCGGGTTTACGTGCGCCCTCCACGGGCCTCCGTGTACAACTGGCCCCCGGGCCCTGCGGGTTTACGTGCGCACTCCTCGGGCCTCCGTGCGCAGCTGGCCCCCTGGGCTCTCCGGGTTTATGTGGGTCCTCCTCAGGCATCCGTGCGCAGTTGACCCGTTCGGCCATGCGGGTTTACGTGTGCCCTCTACGGGCCTCCGTGCGCAAGTGGCCCCCTGGGCTCTCAGTGTTTACGTGCGTCCTCCAAGGGCCTCGAGGCCAACTGGCCCCCTGGGCTCTCCGGGTTTACGTGCACCCTCCGCAGGCCTCCGTGCGCAGCTGGCCCCCTTGGGCCCTGCAAGTTCACGTGCGCCCTCCGCGGACCTCCGTGTGCATCTGGCCCCCCAGGCCCTGCGGATTTACGTGTGCCCTCTGCCGCCCTCCGTGCGCAGCTGGCCCACCGCGCCCTGCGGTTTTACGTGCGCACTCCACGGGCTTCCATGCGCAGCTGGCTCCCCGGGCCCTGCGGGTTTACGTGCGCCCGCCACGGGCCTCCGTGCGCAGCTGGACCCCCATGCTCTCAGTGTTTACGTGCGC
>NW_020454780.1:0-1537 GCF_003342845.1 Nothoprocta perdicaria
CCCCTCCGTGTGCCCACGGGTGTCCGTACCCGGCAGCCCCAGGCGCTCCCTGGGCTCGGCCGCCAGCGCCAGGAACAGGAGCTGCCGGGCGACGAGCTCGGGGCGGCGCTCGGCCACGTACAGCTGGGAACGCCGGGAACGGCAGCGGGAACGCCGGGAATGACAGCGGGAACGATGGGAATGACAGCGGGAACGCCGGGAATGACAGCGGGAACGATGGGAATGACAGTGAGAACGATGGGAATGACAGTGAGAACGACACGAGGAACGGCGCCGGGAATGACAGCGGGAATGACGCCGGGAGTGACGCCGGGAGTGACGCTGGGAGTGACAGGAATATCCCCAGGAATGACGGGAATGACACTGGGAATGATGGGAATGACTGCAGGAATGACGCCGGGAATGACGCCGGGAATGAAGGGAATAACGTCAGGAATGACGGGACTGACGCCAGGAATGAAGGGAATGACAGCGGAAATGACAGCAATAACATCGGGAATGATGGGAATAACCCCAGGAATGACAGGAATGACGCTGGGAATGATGGGAATGACAGCAGGAATGACAGCGGGAATAACAGCGGGAATGAAGGGAATGACAGCGGGAATGACAGGAATAATGGGAATGACAGCAGGAAGGAGAGTGGGCAGGACACTGGGAATAACGGGAATAACGGGAATGACAGCGGGAAGGACAATGGGAATAATGGGAAGGACAGCGGGAATGATGGGAATGACACCAGGAATGACAGGAATAACAGCAGGAATGACACCAGGAATAACGGGAATGACAGCAGGAATGGCAGCAGGAATGACAACAGGAATAATGGGAATGACACCAGGAATACCGCCAGAAATGATGGGAATGATGCCAGGAATGACACCAGCAATGCCGGGAATGACACTGGGAATGACACCAGGAATACCACTGGGAATGACGGAATGACACTGGGAATAATGGGAATGACAGCAGGAATGACCACAATGATACTGGGAATGACAGGAATAACACTGGGAATGACAGTGGGAATAACGGGAATGACAGGAATGCCAGAAACTACGGGAATGCTGCCGGGAACATCGGGAACAACAGAAATGATGGGAATGACTGGAATAACACCGGAAATGACAGGAATGACACCGGGAATGCCACTGAGAATAACATTGGGAATAATGGGAATGCCATGAGGAATAACGGGAACGCTGGGAATGCCAGCGGGAATAATAGGAATAACAGCGGGTATAACAGGAATGCCGGGAACACAGGAAACGCTGTTGGGAACACTGGGAATACCACCAGGAATAACGGGAATGCCATTGGGAATGCCAGGAATGCCGACAGGAATCACGGGAACACAAGGAATAATGGGAATGCTGCTGGGAATGCCGGGAAGGCAGGGAATGCTGGGAACACCACCGGGAATAGGGGGAATAGTGGCAGGGATGCTGGGAATACTGTCGGGAATGTTGGGAATACCACTGGAAATCATGGGAATACGGGGAATGCAGGGAATACTGGCAGGGGTAATGGGAATAAC
>NW_020454781.1:0-1584 GCF_003342845.1 Nothoprocta perdicaria
TCAGCTGCAAGTGCTTAATTGATTTACCTGCAAGTAATGTGGAGCTTCTCACAGGATTTCATGGCTATCAGGTCTCCTCAGTAATGTTTGGGGTGCTGCCAGTACTTTTCCTTTCAAAGAACTTTGTAGTAGTACAAAACTGTGTTAAGGCTCTTTGAACATTTTTTGAAATATATTTTCTGCAGGCTTCACATTACAGAGTGTTTAAACTTTTAAATTTCCAGTTCAATTGAACTTCTCTAAAACCCTTTTTTTGTTGCGAGCTCAGTGCAACTGCAAACTCCTTGATGTGATGAAGGAAGTGGGGACACTTAAAAATTGTTTCAGCTTTGAAAAGCCGTCTTTGCTTAATTACAAAGTGCCTCTCATTGGGATGACAGGCTGTCCATGGAGACCTCTTGATTACAGTGTTCTGGTGCGATAACTTTTATTCTACAGCTATTTACAAAACTCAGCCTAACTTGCTTCTTACTGAAACTGGGGGTGAGGAATTGAATTTTCTGCTTAGGTACCATACTAGTCCAACAGCCATGGATTTCTTCTCAGAAAGTAGAAATAAGACTGACTATACATACACATATACATGCACCCAAAGACACATATATGTATTTTATATATATATACACCTATACAAACAAACAAACAAACAAAAAAAAGGCATTTCACTCCTCCTATCCTATTTACATCATACCTTAGTTTCCACATCTGCTATCCCCACATACACTCTGTGGATCTGGTCATTAGGTGAAAGATCGGTTTGTACATGAGACCAGGTACTATCCTCCTGGTCTTGACAGCTCAGCTGTTCAGCAAAGATGCAAAAAACAAGTTGCATCAGTAGCTTGTGGTTGAGAGGGAATGCACAATGTCATCTCTGTACGAAGGCTGCTCTAGGATGCTTGCTGACCATGTTTTCGCTAATTTGACTCCCAGGAACTGTGCGCACTTGATTATGCCRATGATTTCAGCTCAAGGTGTATGGGCTCAGCATTTTAAAAAAACAAGTGTTCACAGTACCAGCCCACACATCCTGTCTGCATATGCTTAGCAGTAGAGGCCAAGCATGTGTCAGATCTGCATTTTAGAAATGTATTCTTCAAACTTTAACTGTGCAGGCCTATCTTCCAAGGTCTGAGATTGCCACAAACTTTAGATAGGCTAGTGTTTCTTTTTAGTAACCTCATCCTCTGGCAGAATCTTGCAGGTCAGAAGAGGAGATCGATTTCTATTTCCCGTGTTAGGGAGCAGCAAGAGCAGGGCTGCACCCTCAGAGAAGGTGAGCTGGGAGCCAAGGGCAGCCACAGAAGTTYCCTTTGGTCTTATTTGCTTCATTCTATCGCTACATCCTCCCATTTGGGATGGGTTTCGTTTCCGAAGACCACAGGCATCAGTGTCTTTTCTGTGCTTTATCATCTATTTAATGACGACAAGTGGATAAAGTAGTCCTTAGGTAAGATATGGCAATGCATCTGTAAGAGGTAAAGCTGTTAGCATTTTAGGCTAAAGCTCTATCCAAGAACCACTTTCCTGGGGGCTAACATCCTTGAGAAAAATCAGTTTCAATGTGAGCAGGATTAAGGCCTG
>NW_020454782.1:0-1556 GCF_003342845.1 Nothoprocta perdicaria
TCTCCCTCTCCCTCTCCCTTTCCGTCTCCCTCTCCTTCTCCCTCTCTTCCTCCCTTTCCCCTTCCCTTCGCACTTATGTCTCTTTTCCCCTCTCCTCCCTTGCCTCACTTGCCCCAGGGTGACAGGCAGACCTTATCTCTGTAAACTCAATCTCCCGTAATGACTTTTTCATCCTGTGAAACTGAATCCCAAAGAAAGTCATGGGAGGGCTGAACCAAGAGGAATACTGGAATTGTGAGAAGCAGCCCAGAAGTTGGGACTCTAGGGAGAGCAGCACTCGCTGTGGGTGCTCAGGACTCAGCTCTTTCCAAGTCCTGCGTCCTTCCTGCATCCCCTCTGCGCCGTCGCAGCTGCCGGGCCGTCGCTCCCCGCAGCCAGAGCCTTTCCTTAGGCCTTGGCTCCGTGTCCCTGTGCCAGATCCCTTGTGTGGGACGCCGCCTGCTCCCGGCTGCCCCGCACCAAGGAGCGCGGCAGGGAGCACCAGCGGGGTGCACGGCAAGGCCGCGGGGGTGGGCACGGGGCGCCCGGCTCACAGCACGGCGGATGCGGATCCCATGATCCTGCTGGGAGCGTGATGCCAGCGCTGCATTCCCGCCCATGGATGCTGCTCCCCAAGGTCCCACATGCCACCGTTCCACATGCCTTCAGTGCCGGAGCTGAAGGACCCGGCGCTGGGGTAAATGTGGGTGTTTCCAACAGCCAGGAGCTCCCGGGCACTCGGAAGCACCTTGGCACCCACTGCCCGTACGGCCCCGCCGCCCAGGTCACCGTCCCTGCTGAGGCTGCACGAGGGGACCTTGCACGAGGTTCAGCGTCCCGCAGCCTGTCCCGTGCCACGGATCACGGCCCCAGTCTGCCCTTGGGAGCAGTCGGTCTCAGCCACGAGTGATTCCAGAGCAACAGGAAACCTTGCTGTTCCTCCCTGCTTTGCACGTTGCTATAAACCCACGAGCAGAGGTTCCTGCAGCTCTGCTGCAGCGTGTGCCCTTGTGCGAGCAAGGAAAGCAGCGCCCTCGAGCAAGGAAAGCAGCACCCTCGAGGAATGAAAGCAGCGCCCTGCCCCGGCGCAGCCCAGCGCTGTCGTCAGCTCGCGGGGGCCTTCCTGAAGGCGAAGGAGCTCAGCCACGAGCAGCTGCTTTTGCTGCTGCATCATGCAGCTCGCTGGAGCACGGGCTGGCTGTGCCGCCGTGCACGGCGCTGCTGGCAGCGGGGGACACTGCGCTGGAGCACACAGCGCTGCTGGCGGCGGGGGACACTGCGCTGGAGCACACAGCGCTGCTGGCAGCGGGGGACACTGCGCTGGAGCACACAGCGCTGCTGGCAGCGGGGGACACTGCGCTGGAGCACACAGCGCTGCTGGCGGCAGGGGACACTGCGCTGGAGCACACAGCGCTGCTGGCAGCGGGGGACACCGCGCTGGAGCACACAGCGCTGCTGGCGGCGGGGGACACCGCGCTGGAGCACACAGCGCTGCTGGCGGCAGGGGACACTGCGCTGGAGCACACAGCGCTGCTGGCAGCCGGGGACACTGCGCTGGAGCACACAGCGCTGCTGGC
>NW_020454783.1:0-78337 GCF_003342845.1 Nothoprocta perdicaria
TAGGTGTGCCTGCTTGAGCAGGAAGGTTGGACTAGATGATCTGTAGAGGTCCCTTCCAACCTTAAATATTCCGTGAATCTGTGAAAACTCTGCTTTCAGTGGAATTAAGCTATGCCACAATAAAAGAGATAGAGAATCACTGTATTATTACATTAGCTATGAGTGGTGAACAACATGAGATATCAAAGTAAGTCCAGGGGCAGGGAGGATAGAATTTTCATAAAACTAAAGTTTTTTGATAATACAAAGAAATATATAAAAGTTCTCAAATATAGAACTCTGAGAGACTTTTCTTACCTTAATAGTCACCTTTCACACACACAYAATATCAAGAATATACGTCAGAGCAGCTTTCAGTGAGAAAGCTACTGAACAACCGCAGATATTCCTCAAAATATATGGACATAATCATATATGGAATTATATCATATGACCATTGCAGTTACCAGTTATTCACAAAAGGTTCTCCAAAAAAGAGGGAAGGAAACAGGAGAGAGATGTCTTTCTCCTTTGACACAATTATAAAGCGCAATTTACAATTTACAGTATGCTTAATACAAACACCAGTTTCTGCCATATGTGAGATRTACTGGGAATGGTTAACCAATACAC
This sequence comes from Nothoprocta perdicaria, assembly GCF_003342845.1. Classification (NCBI taxonomy): domain Eukaryota; kingdom Metazoa; phylum Chordata; class Aves; order Tinamiformes; family Tinamidae; genus Nothoprocta; species Nothoprocta perdicaria. The sequence continues at coordinate 613 of NW_020454783.1, forward strand.
AGATGTCCATGTACAAGTGTTGGGGGTAGTAAACCTTCCTCTATATGAAGCCCTTTAGGACTATTTACTGCTGCAGCCAAGCTCTGCTGTCAGTAGCCTGGTTCACCTTTCAGCATGTGATAACAGCAAACTAAGAATGTTACACAAAAGCTCCTGCTTTTATTTGCCTTGTGCTGAAACGGGCCATACTGAACACAGAGCAAAACTCACATCTGCAAAATCAGTGCAGGGGATTCTCCCTAAGCTTGAAGGTTCGTTGCATTTGTCTATTTTGTGGCTATTTCTTTACTCCTCCACGTAGTTATTTAAGAATGAGTGTTTCGATGACATTGGATGATAACATATACATAAATATTTAAACACATAGCGCTTTGAGCTTGCTCCTTGTCAGAGAGGTACATGAAGACCAGCCTTTTCCAATATTGTTGTTTAATTTTCTTGCCCGAAACTGTTCCTACTGAGAGGGAAAACACTCTCTGGGAGCCAGATTTGTAAATGTTTCAGCATGTACTGGAAGGACAAGATTTTTCTAACACTCGTATTCAGACACGTATTCTATATGAGCTCAAAATGMCCTACATCCCCAACAGATGATGTTTACAGCCAGGTTGTTCCAGTAACACAGCATGTAATGCCCCTTCCTCCATAGGAGTCCTGAATGGAACCTTAGCTCTTTTCCAAATTTTCATGCTGTGGATAGCGGGAAGAGAGAAGGGAGAAGGAAGAAGTCATTCTGCCATAGAGAAATACATGCGTAAGGGTTATAAAATGCTGGGCACGGGAGGACACTGTTCTARATAAGCATGAAACCTGCTGCACATTTACCATAGGAGCAGCCTGTGCACATGTGCAGTAGATCTAATATGACACAGAAGTATTGAATTTACTGTGCACATGCTGTAAAGCTCGTCCCTGCACGTGCTGCTGAAATACCTGGCATTTGGAGAGCAGAACTCGGATAAACAAGACGTTTCAATGAGGAAGAGAAGAAGTTTGGAAGCAAAACAAGAGCAGGTTTGGGACTACACAGTCCTCCTTCTGTGTCAAGCTTTTCGAAAACTTTTACCATCAAGGGTGATGCAAGTGGCTGCAAATACCCACTGAAGGCAGGAGTACTGCGTAGTGCTATGCCCTGCTCTTAACTACATCCGTGCGAATGCAGGGCAGGCATTCTGAGAAAGGAGACTGATAGAAGCTTTTGGAAAGAAATACAACACCTTAATAGCACCTCACACGCTTAAGGATATGTCATTACCACAGGGTTATACACTCCCAGGGTTAACAGTGGCAGTTGACAACTCTCTTGAAGCTAATCATGACCATCCTTATGGCTTTGACAAGTCTATTCATGCTAGAAATGGCTTTTCCACTTCTTCCTTTAAATTTGAAAAAATATATATATTTGAGCCTATTTTTCACATTTGGAATAATTAGAGCATTGATTCTGGAATCAGGGTCCTCACAGAGTAGATGCAGAGCTGCAGTTTGTACAGAGTCTGGTCAACTTTCCTCTCCAAACAAGCATATCTGACTGCAGGTTTGGGGCCTTTATTGCACATTCACACAGCTATATTCTGCTGGGGAATATCATGGCAAGTGCAAGCAAATACACATGTATTTTATATGGAAAGGCTCTCATTTTTGAGGATATTTTACTAGCTGCAGTCTCAATTGTAATGCTCATTTACAAGTAACTCTTATTTAATGGAGTCTATTTATTTTCCTTCGCAAATTCATATACTGGCCTAAACTAATATGTGATCTGTGAAAATCAATGTTTCGCATGTTCACCTATGGTTCTGGTTTTGCARCTATACAGGATGGCTTTTCTACAAGCAATTAAGTAAAGAATCTCTAAAAGAAGAGCTATTGGAATCCCTAAATTACAAATGCTGTGTGGCTCTTGGGGTCTGGTGCACAAAGCCTCACTAGGTTCCTACTATTCACACGGCTAACTTGGCTTGAGAAAGAGGAGGAAAACAGCTGCAAAAGAGACTGATGGGTGTCACCTTCTTTCTCCAACCTGAAAAGACCAAGCTGGAAAGGACAAGTAAGTCTGAGTACCTTTTCTTGAGGTTTGATTCTTCAACCTAATAAAGCAAGATCAGAGGTGAGAGTCTTGATAAAACTAGATAGTAAGACTCAGCCTGTCCTTTTGATTGGTGAGCTTAGAGTGGAGATATAACTCCGATTAATWCTTAAGGATTCAGGACAAAGTGTAATTGGAAACTCGTAAAAAGTCTACCCACAAACAAATGTGATTTGTTCTTGAATTAGTGAATCTCAGGGGAAAAACAATGCACAAACACAAAACATAAGATTAGATTTTATTTCATGACAGAGTCATTTGCTTTTCAGCTGGAAAGTTAACAAAGGATGAGGAGTTATGTAAAACAAAATCTTCTACAAATCATCTTCCTCCAAGCTATTCATTATATCAAAGGTTTTTCCCTCAATTGTGTAACTATAGGAGAAAAATCATCTTTTTAGAATGATATTTATGCAATTTCTATGCATTTGACATTCCGCAGTGTCCTACATGTGACCTATTCACAGGGAACTTGTCCCACAGTTTGCACAGAGCCTTCTGGGTCCAGTCCAAAAGCGGTGAAGGGCAACTGAAATTGTGCAAACCCTCACCATGGTCCTCAGCTCTCCCCTCCCCCCCAGGGTGCACAAGAGTCACCCCCAAGGACATTCCCGAGAGATGAAGATAAAATGCAGTTCATGCAGCCTTTGCATGTTCCTTRTTTGGCCTTTAGAGTTTTGGCTTCAGAGATTCACAGATTCACAGAATATTTAAGGTTSGAAGGGACCTCTACAGATCATCTAGTCCAACCTTCCTGCTCAAGCAGGCACACCTACAGCATGTGGCACAGGGTGGCATCCAGGCGGGTTTKGAAGACCTCCAGAGYAGGAGACTCCACAACCTCCCTGGGCWGCCTGTTCCACTGCTCTGTCACCCTAACAGTAAAGAAGTTGCTCCTCACCTGGAGACGGAACTTCTTRTGCTTCAGCKTGTGGCCATTACCCCTCGTCCTATCGCTGGCCACCASKGAGAASAGCYTGTCCCCTTCCTCCCTGCATTCTCCCTTCCTGAACTTATACAYATTAATCAKATCCCCTCTSAGYCKTCTCTTCTCCAGAGAAAACAGGCCCAGCTCACTCAGCCTCTCTTCATACGAGAGATGTTCCATTCCCTTAATCATCCTGGTTGCCCTTCTCTGGACCCTCTCCAGAAGCTCCACGTCCCTCCTATACTGAGGTGCCCAGAACTGAACACAGTACTCCAGGTGCGGCCTCACCAGAGCTAAGCAGAGGGGCAGAATCACCTCCCTTGACCTGCTGGCAACACTCCTTCTGATGCAGCCAGGATCCCACCGGCCTTCTTGGCCACGAGGGCACACTGCTCACTCATGGTTAACTTGTTGTCAACCAGGACTCCCAGGTCCCTCTCCGTGGAGCTGCTTTCCAGCAGGTCGACCCCTAATCTGTACTGRTGCCTGGGGTTACTCCTCCCCAGGTGCAGGACCCTGCACTTGTCCTTRTTGAACCTCATGAGGTTCCTCTCTGCCCAACTCTCCAGCCTGTCCAGGTCCCTCTGGATGGCAGCACAGCCCTCCGGAGTGTCGGCCACTCCACCCAGCTTGGTGTCATCTGCAAGCTTGGTGTCATCTTCGTTATCTTTAATGTGCAATTAGAGCTGCTACCCACTGCAGCTTGCCAACATCCCCACAAACTTTGCTCATTTTGCATGGAAGGAAACAGCAATTCCTTTCTGTTGTTCCCAACTTAAGGATCTGTGAAAAGAAGTTACAGGGAAAATAACAGCAAGGGGGAAAGGGTAGTAAGTGACTTATTTTTGAATAGTAARACTCCTAAAGTAGACCTGAGAATTTGTGGCTCTATATTTTCATTAAATATTAGGAGGTACAGTATGGGAAACTGTTCAAAATGTAGGAAAGGGGGAGTGAAGAAGGGAGAAAGGGATGTCAAGATCTCTGTAAAGCAATGCCAATTCCTGCCTGCATGCTGGCTCGAAAAACAGAGCACCAGTTTGCCATACTGAGGATTAGTTTTAACACTCCAGAGCCACACATTACAGCTGAAGCTTAGCAAACTTGCACAAGGCCTGGCCAAAATCCGAGGCTGTCTTTCAGCCCTTCAACATGCAGCACACCTGGAGTGTCCCTGCTCATAGGCAAACCCTGTGCTCCTCTGAGCGCAGCTGTTGGAGCGGATCCCAGTTTTAGGATCAGGCCTTAGTGAGGATCAGGGTATGGCCCATGCAGTGACTCAGATTCCTACAGTCATTTTTCTTTGCATTTCAGCACTTTTGCAGCTGTTTTTGTGTGTTTGTAAATCGCCTATAAAAATGTCCCCTTTGCCTCTGCATGTTTAAGTGCACTTCTTTCAGCAAGTCCAGTGCAGCCTCTTTCAGGTCTGCTCAGTGATAATTTGGAAGTAGTATCTGAATGAAATACAGCAAAGGCATTCAAGACATTCCCAATACTCTTGACTCCTGATTTCTTTCAAAACTTAGCATATTCTTTCCTTTTTATTCCACAGACCAAATTTAGAAAATCAAACTAAAAGAAAAGTCACAAGTGAAACAAATAATATCCTCACAAAATCCTACAGCTTAAATGAACTTTCCACTTTTACCCAATAAAGCATTGATAAGCAAGATAGCCAGATACTCCCATTATTAATGATTCACAAGCAGTGTATTCATTAATAATAAGCACTAGTGTCATGTTAATAGCATATCTGAATTGAGCTAATTATTTTACTTGATGCCTCATATTTTATGAGTATAATTGATTTTCTGTGGGATAAATCCTTGGCTTTTTTCCAGAGGCAAGCAAACAAGCCTGGTAGTTTATTCTCCATTGGAAGTGGGTCCCTGCAAAGCCCCTTCTATCCTGTCCTCAAGTCTATCCATCAACCTGGAGCTTGCAGTGACAGCCACAGGGGCCAGTTATCCTTGCAAAAGGGCAATGAATATCACTCTTGCCTTTGTGCAGGAAGCACAAAGGAGTTAGTCCTGAAGGTGGTACTTCTTTTCTGGGCTGTTCTGATATTACTCCAACCTTTTGMGAGTCGGCATGGCATTGAAAGGCACCTGCAAGCTCCCAGCATGACCTCCTGCCTGGGGTAATTCAAAGTGCAGCTTCTCAGGTTGTCTTCCCATCATCTCTGACATCGTCTGCAGATGAGTGCAAGCCCRTGGGAGCACACACAGAGCAAGCAGGTGCAGGAACATCCTGAACTGCCCGGCCTGGCTCCTTTAGAAGTCCTTTAGAGGTCCTCCTTTAGAGGACTGTTTCAGTAATCTGTTATAGAACATAAGATCTGCTTCCTAATGTTCAAGAAAACTTTCCTTTTGAATAAGTCAAAAGAGGCACAATTTCCAGAAGCAATGTCCTTCTCTAGAAAAGACAAAAAAAAAATCTTCCCAATAGGACAAATCTTCAAAAAATTTAAAATGATTCTTTTTTTAAATTAAAACACAGAATCACAGAATATTCAAAGTTGGAAGGGACCTCTAGAGATCATCTAGTCCAACCTTCYYGCTCAAGCAGGGACACCCAGAGCACGGGGCACAGGGYGGCATCCAGGCAGGTTTTGAAGACCTCCAGAGAAGGAGMCTCCACAACCTCCCTGGGCAGCCTGTGCCAGGGCTCTGTCACCTTCACAGTGAAGAAGTTCTTCCTCRCACAAGAGGACATTTTTTTTGTAAATATTTTGGCAGAATTTTCCCACTCTTTGTCCAGATGTGGTTCATAAGGTCTTTGTGTCACCACCTAGCTGTTCATCTTTTGTAGTATAAGATAAAATAAATAGACAATGGAACTGAGGAAATTATCCAAGACTTTTTCTGTAGTCATCAGAAAAAGATACTTCCAGACATATATTCAAATCACTTTAAATTAGTTTTCTAAAATGGCATATTAGATGCAACCCTCTGCTTATTTGCTTTTATTTTGGTTGGGTTGTTATTTGTTTTTGAAGGAAATTTCAGAAAGCTTATGTACAGAAATACCCTTGCATGTTGTTTATCATCTTTCTTTTTACAGGGCCTTCACAAATGTTAAGTATACATCCTTTTCTTAATCTACTAAAAAATGATAGCATTGACAATAAAATAATGACCCTGTAACTCTGAAAACATGCCCTATTATATCTCTCAAAGACAAATTCATCCCCCTTAGAAAGTAATATTACACAAGTGTGAGGATTTCAGGACCAGGCATGCCAAGAGGAACATGGCTTAGAGTTTAGGCATCTTCTGCYAGTACAGGTTTTAAAAAGAACTCCTATGAAAAGATATGTCCACCTAGAGAGAGGATTGCATTTGTTTCAAGGCTCCATTCTCTCCATTTTCTTGCACAGATCTCCTCCCAACTGCAAAGGGAAAAAACATCTGTGCTATTAAGTTGTTCCTACTTCTCATACCCAGTGTGGAAATGTCACCTGAGAGATTCTCCTGGACTCCTGAGCAGAACTTTATGCTTGCTTGTATAAGCTGCAAGCTGCCCAGGGAAAGCCCCTGGACTCACCGAAAACCAAAGGAATTTTCCTGCTGTCTGCCGTGGGGCTGGGATTTTTCTGTGTGTCCTCTGCGCTGGAGTGCCTTGGCTCCGAGTGCCAGAAACAAAGGAATGTGGTGCTCAAAACACAGGCAAGATCCAAGGCAGGTTAAAAAAAATGGAAAAACATTTGGCACAGAGTCTACGGAAAAGTCTGAAGGAAGCCTTGACATAAAACAAATCCAATACCCATCCCTACCAGAGTCTCACATTACAGTTGTACTGACTGACATATTATAGCTGCTGAAGACTAATGCTACTGTAAAGAGATTGTGAGTTACTTTGGCTCTTCAAATACTCATGAAAATATGTATTTTTTAATATTACTATGTAGATTTGACTGCAAACACAATATAATTGTTACTATTTTTTTAATTTTAAAATACTATCACCGTGGTAGAAGTGAATTAACAATCGTCTTCCTGTATTCAAAAAAAGAGAAAAATATGATAAACTGGGGAATGAAAAGATGTATTGTGAAACATTTTTCATTGTAATTTTATTATGTCTGTTTTGCTGTCAACTTAAYGACTTTTGAGACATCATAATAAAAATATCTTATCTGATTTATACATTCTACTGGAGACCATGAATTTTGAGATAACGCTGCAAGGTCAGGGAAGTTTAGGAATCCAGTGGTCTCAAATGAATGTCAGTTAGCTAAGAGGTGCTCAAGGAGGGTCTATTAATAATGAAAGCTCCAGACAAATGTATAATGCAAGCCCTTAAGATCGCAACAGGGAGTTCATGTTCTCTTGAGAGTCATCCAATAAAGGGATGTTTTGTTATAATGAAAGGAATATAATAATATGCAGTAACTGAAAAATCTGTATCATGCATTCTATATGCAAGATTTTATGTGTGAGTGTAGATGTCTCTCTGTTCCTAATAGCAAGATGCACCTATGTCTGTGGGGAAAAAAAAAAAGAAAGGACTCTTTGTATCCTGCATACTTTAATATTTATAAACATTAAAATATGTATAAAGGCCAAATGGACACTATTGTATGGCTGGTGATAATCTAAACATAGGCTCTGAAGGGCCCAATCCTTCACCTGAACCAGCAGTAAAACTGACTTCCAGGAGCCTACGCCTAAYGGTAAGTGCCAAATCACCAGCATTTCATATGTCAAATTGCAAATGTTAACAAATAGTCTTTATGATTTTAACAGGTAGGAAAGTAGAAAAAAATATTTTTCTTGCCTTATGAATGAAGCATACCAGAATCACATAACAAATTCATGTACAAGGTCTGATGGTTTCTTGAGCCAACACTGAAAGGCTGTTTGAATATTATTATTTGTTTAGGATGAGAGATTTATGTGGGTCACATTTAGGCTCAGGATTTTTGCTTAAGGACGTGCACCTCCCCACTGTGCTCAAGGGATATATAGGTGATCGCACAGTGAGGAACTGCAGGTGTGGAGCATGGCTGGCACCCAAGGCTCCACTCCAGCAGCAGAGCTCAGGTGCAACGAATGCAACTCAAGAGGGTTTTGGCTGCTGTAGTTTGGGTGGTTTTACTGCGGGATTTATGTAGGGCGGATTAATGGGGGTAGGACGTTAGTCGACATGTCTGCTCACACGTTTTATACCTCCAGCTCACACATCTGGCCCTTATTTCCAGCAGCTGCAGCTGGTGAGCAGGCTCAGGAGCAGGAGGTGGCTGCGACCCCTGCTCCAGCCCGGGGCCGTGCTCCTCTTCTTGGCCGTGGCCCAAAACGTGAGCTGCTGTGGGCAGCGTGCCTGCTTCATGTGGGACAGTATGATGTGGGCAACACACCTGCRTGGCGTGAGAGAGCCATGGTGGTCCTGCTGCATGGGCCAAGCGTCCCTCTTCCTCCTCCTCTTCCTCCTCCTCCTCCCTCAGCTCGCCCCCAGCTCACTCGGGGCTGTGCTCATCTCTGGGTTGCAYGACCTTAGTGAGGACTAACTGAGCCCACAGGAAAGGTTTCTCTGGGGCCCCACTGCCAGTGTGGTTGGTTTGGTGGTGATAAGCAGGGGCAAAGATCTCTTTGGAGAATAACTGTGGAGCTGAGGATTTTGGTTCTCTTTCCTGAATTTTAAGAMGGCAGGGAGGCATGGAAGGTCTATGCTTAAATGTGTTGGACCAGMCATTTGGACCTTCTTTGGAGGTCTGTTGTTTGTCCACATTTATCATTTCCTTCCCCTCAAAAACAAATAAAAATAAAGAAATGTTATTTTAAGTAATAAGCAAAAAATTAATTAACAATATTGTTACAGTTTCATCCATCTCACAATTACTTTTTGTATTAGATATCACCTATTAAAATCAGAAAAAAAATATTGTTTAGCACTAATATCCTGCTACTTAGTCAGAGACTAATATTATGTCTTGTTGCTTTAGTTCTCCTTGTTTGCAGGCTGTAACATTGGCAGAAACACACATAATCCTGCAGCACTGGCCCATTTTCCTCTCTATTTTATTGCTCTCCTGAACTTATTTCCATTGACTCCTTTTAATAACAATCCACAAGCAAAAACAGTGCATGTTACTAGGGATGTGATCCATCAAACGARGCATTTTGAGTCTGTGTGACTTCAGTCCCATTTGAATTCTTGTCATGGGCTTCATATCCCACCCTGACTTTGTCGAGCAACTGTCAAAACTTTCCATTAGTTTAGTTCCACCAGTCTCCTAACTCCTCAGATTAATTTTCTTAAGACAGAGAAAGCTTCAAATATATCTTTTGAGATGGTTATTTATCCTTATAGCTTCTAGCCCTGCATGGGAAAGGACGCTGTGATGCTCTTTTTGCCAAAGCACATGAAAGGTCGCCTTCCCAAATCCAATGTGATTATCTGCTGGCTGCTTTATAAAGTGGGACTCCTATCCCATTTTGGGGAAATGGAAAAGACTTTCTGTTGGAATCTAGCTTTAAATCATAGGGATCAAAACAAAGTAAAGAATAAAAGTTTTTATCCTGGATTAAATGTTTGAAGAATGCCAGAGTGGAAAGCTATCTAGGAAAGATGTATCTAGAAAGAGACATCTTTCATAGGTTATAGAAGAAAGACTGCATGGACAGCTTTGTCCAATACCTGAGAATTTTGCATTCCCTTTTAGTTAATAAAGTTAGTTCTTACATAAACTTGTGAGCTGGGTATACATCTAGACCAGCTGATGCATCTGTACATCTATAGTACATCTATAGAATGGCTATACATCTGTATCATTTAGGTTGGGGAATGGGTCTGAGAGCTTATGTCAGCTGTTACAGAAACTGATTTCTATAAAAGCAAAAATACAGTGCAACTGTAATCCCATTAAAATCCTACCTGTGTAAGTGCTCAAAATCTAATATAGGCTAACTACATGGACAAGAGATCTATGTATACATGCAAAATGTTGAGGTTTGCACAATAAATTGTAACATTTTTACAATTTTAAGAATAGGGATCATGTTAGACTCCAGCCTCTAAAAAGTCCTGAACATCAATGAGGTTTCTGTCAAAATATTGACACTGTTGATAAATAACTGTTTTATCCTTGAGCTGTTACCTACTAAATCCTYGTGCATAATTTGCATCTGATATCATGTTCAAAAGAGATAAAGACTAAAAATTAGCCTTTTGCGAATAGAACTGAGGGCTGTGTTATTTCAAATGCAGCATGGCTTTTAGAAATACTTAATGTTTCTTTTTGCCCCTGTTTAAAAGTTGTAAATTCCATTATGACTGCCTTGGAGACATCACAGGAGCGACTTCCCAGTCTGAGTGCTTTAGACTGCATGTTGCAAATCCGTATCAGGATAAGAGTTGTGCTGGCCTTATCCTTCTTCCCATGACCTACTCTCCACAAGTGCTATGATACCCAGGCAGGACTTCCATACCACTGTGGATATGGCAGCTAAATCATAGAAGGAGGTTCTTCATCACCTTTAACAGGCAGAAGTATCTTGCCTGCATCTTCTCCATACTCACCTTGGTCAGATGGGGGAAATTATATCCAGGAATCAAAATTCTGCATTTACAAATGACAGAATAAAACCAACATAGGCATTGCCATCAGACAGCTTTTTGTTGTCCAAATGACTGAGATACCTCTAGGTATCTAAAACAATAAAGTCAAAAACAATTAAATAGCTATAAAAGCATGTCTATATGACAAAAGTCATATAGAAAGGGCCAGTTTGTAAGATGGTCATTGTCTTGTGTCTACTGTGACTTGAAACCAGAAACAAGTTAAGCTGGAATTTAGTGAGAGGTGTTTCACTAAACAAAATATAGGATATTGTAAATATCTTATTTACATAGGTAACAAAAGATTACAAAGGAAAGGTGGAGATTCAAACAGCATGGAGTTGGACAGCAGAGAGTGGAGAGCACTTTGGGGCATGGTTAGTGAATTATAGTCCTAAGAATAAGGATGGAAGAAAAAGGCCAGTAGTTCTCTCCATACTAATTTCACTAATTTCTATATACTATTCAGAATGGTAATTGCTGTTAATTAGATACTTGCAGCTCCTTTTGAACCTCTGAGTTTAAGCGCCCTTACCTTCATTAACTGTATTTTGGGACATGTGGCATTACCCACATTCCTGTTCAGGTTACTGCTGCAGATATGTGCCTATCCTGCCATCTTTATGCAATGTTACAAATACGGCATAATTGAATATGAATTGCAACCTAGCCACTTAAATTATTCTTTTCTTATGGACAAGGAAAAATAAAGACAAATAGCTGATATCATGGACCAAATTCTCTCAAACTAAAGTTACAAGCTTGGGGTTTAGAGGTAGTGAGATCTATGTTGCCGCAGAATGGGGGAATGAATCAATAGTCTTTAATTTTTATTTCTCTGTTACTAACTCAGTTTGTCTGAGAACTGTGCCTCAGGCCATGTTCTGGCATTTGGTCTTCACTTGTCYCTACTTACTTCTTAAACCAAAACCAAAAAAGCCCCAAATGAAAACAATAAGAAATGGAGAGTAGGTAGGAGCTCTACCTGCATGGAAAACAGCCAAACTCCCAAACACGGTCTGAGTCTTGCCTCACCTTTCTCTGCACTCTGATTTGGCCAGCTTTCTTAGGCATTGCAGGACTCAGACACGGTCTCTTTTCTGTCTCCATGTTCTCTGCGGACCAGTGTGATTAAATAAGCCTTTGTTTGAGGAAAAAGAGTCATTCAATCAAACAAACAAACAAACAAAACCCAATCTTTTGGAAACCCTTTATGTCGCATATCTGCTCGTGAAYGTTGCTTAGGAAAAAAAAGAAGATAATTTTTCCCAGTGCCAGCTTTTCCCATTGGTATTCTCTGTTGACAGCAATGTTAAAACACCAACTCATGCAACTCCTGAAGGAAGCAAATCCACCACAGTGCTGTGGAAAAGTCATTCCACCTGGATGGCCCCTTTTTGCTCCCTTACCATAACCAACCTTGAATGTTTCCAATGCCTAGCAGACTGCAGTAGACTTCCTCTAAGTCAAGTGTGTTTTGGGAGTACTTGATTCTTGCCATCATAGGGGATGTTCAAAATCATTGAGGAAACACTTTTAGTTAGATTTCAAAATACAGATTTAGGATCCAGGTATGAAGGATTTAATATATGTGATTGGGATGTTAATACCCATCTAAGCTTTATTTAGAAGAGAAAAAAAAAATCCAAAAACTTGAGCCAAATCTGATTCATTTAGAATTTTGTTGAACCTACTCTTACTAACAGGTGGATGATAATTGGAAGAGGAAACCAAAGTGGAAACTGAGAAAATGACTGGAGAAATTAAGTATGGAGAACAGAGTGAAAGGTTGAAGACAAAGGAAACAARATGAAATGGGATAGGGCCTGGGAGAGAAATCTTTTCTGGCCAGACCTATGGAAACTGAAGGCACAGTGATTATAGTTTTGTTTGTAGTTTTTCTCTGATCTAATGCCAACRTCAGATAATTTTCTATGGTAAGTGTTTAGGAATGATTTGTCTTTCTCCTCTGTGGAAGGAGATTCACTTTGCAATACATTTTGTAGTGTTACAGAGCAGTTCACTGGGTTCAGGCTATAGTTGAAGCTCACACATAATATATCAGATATTAATTCTAGGAATTTTGCCACAATGTCAGCAAAAAAGCAGTAACTAGCAGAAAAAAAATACATGTCTTCAGGAGGACTGATACTCAGCATATCATACTTCATACCTGTTCATTTGGATATGAAGAAAACACGTAATCAGGAATGAAGATAATACACAATTAAGATGTAGAAAAATCTCCGGGACATTTGCAAGAGCCCAYATGCAGTCTGCTGGGCATACCAGGTAGTTTTGAACAAGTAGAAGCATCTATAATGAGCGAATAAGGAGTTAAAAACTCCTTCGTGTACAATGAAAGGGAAAGCTATTTTAACTGGCTCTAGAAWGAGAGGGTGGGCCACTGTAAACTGAAGAGAGAAGCATGGGCTATTTAAGTAGGTGTTTAATGCAGATTTTGTTAGGTTGGTTGTATTAACACTCGTCATCATCTCTCACCARTGGAAATTCTGACTCTTTCTGAGAGTGGGAAAAGCATCATCCTTCGGGTTATGGATGAGATCCCACCGTGGTGCTTGTGGGCTCCCACATGGGACAGTTTCATTTCAGAGAGCTTATGGCAGCTCAGTGATGGGGTGCAGGTGAGAGGAAGAGCCTCACAGCGTCTGTAATAAATAACCACAGGGCTGGAAATGTTCTCGTGAGTCACCTAGAGTTTCAGATAGACCTTTGAGGACACAGGAGGAAACATATTCATTAAGATGAGAACCAAACCCTGGCTTATTTTAACCTGTGTTTTTCAGGGCACTAAAATTCTGCAGCTGTAGAGGAAGAAACAACAACAAAAAAACAATTGTCAGTCCAAAGAAAAGCTGATATCCCTCATTACAATGGAAATCTCTTTCTTTAGATGTCTGGCTATCCTTGTCCCAGAGATCTTTGTCTCACTTGGTGCACTGTAAATGATTTTCATCCAAAATAATAATGCTCTTGAAATAATAAGCAATTTTTTTTCAATACTTAGGCAATTTGTTCCAATTTGATTCATGCGGTAGCACTTCTTCCYGTGCCCTGTCTGTGGGGTTCAAGCAGAGCACAACGTTTCAGCACTAGGAAACTGAAGCAGGCAGCACAAGCAAAGAAAGCCTGAAACTGTCACTGGTTCATCCACATCCTTAAAAAAAAGAAACAAAAGAAAAAGGTCTTGGAAAATGGCCCAGGCTATTCAAAACTCTGTGTCTTCAGTTAGTACAAATGGAGACTAGGAAAGAGAAGAAGAATCAGGACAGGTCCATGCACCTCCCCTCTGCATCGCCTGCCCCGTGCATTGCCCTGTGCCCTTTCCCTCACACTCAAGGCCAGACAGAAGGATTTTGAGCAGCTCACCTGCTGTGACCCTGCCTTTGCCCCCCCAGACATGTTACAGTAGCCTGGCACTACGCACTTTTCTATAGGTACAGCACTTCCACAGACATATATACGCTACCTCGAGTTTCTAAAAATAGCCAAGGACAGGAAACACTGAGCTTAACTTCTCCCCCTCTGTATCTGCCCGGCATTCAGTGGCAGAAGTGAAAATGAGAGTCTTAAAGCAAAGCCTTTGATACAGACGCTCAGGGGAGTGGCTTAGTAATATATACCATATTTTTTATTTGGTAAGAGGTCCAGATTCCTTAATGCCCTATTACATATTTGAAGCATTATATGCACATGCCTGAACCATTTGTTTAAGTCTATACATCATGCTGTTTCATCACTTACTTAAACTCGGTGAATTATTTCCCAGCCAGATTTTACTTTCAGATGTACCCAGCCAGCCGTGTGAAGGGCAAAACGAAGGAAACACACGTCTCTTCCCCCACCCTCTTGGGGTGTAGAAAGAAATTGTTTCATAACAGTGAATGGAAAATATCTTTTCTTTTTCTTTTTTTCGTGGTGCTTTATCACACACACAAAAAATAACTATAAGGGTTATTTAACTCTCAAACTGAAGTTGAAAACTCCGGATAATTCCATTACCCTGAATACACGACCTAGAAAACTGAGGACAATGAGGCTTTATTGCAGCCAGCCAAAGCAATATCTGCAGGACTGACGACAGTTATCAAGCAGGGATGTCAGGGTTTTGTCCGCAGAACTAGTTTCCACAGGAAGAAGGCTTTTTGTATTATCTGCGGCCAACATCAGGGCACATGGCACTCAGCAGCAGCTAGCGGGGCTCACAGCAGGCAGAAGAGGGAAATCCTGGTGTGCAGGAGGGAAGAAGAGGGAAATCCAGACATTTGCAGTGCCCTGCAGGCTGGAGGCACCAGCTAACTCGGATTCTCTTTTAATATTAATACACTTAGATAAGGAAATTTTTCAGCTCATTTTAACCTCTGTGTAAGTGGCAAGATCACAGATGGGAAGCAGGAGTGCTCCCTGGCTTCCRTAAAACTGCTTGGAAACTTGTATTTTATTAAGAGGGTTTCCGGGAAAACGAGACTAAAAGGGTCTTCCCCAAGCATAGGGAAGTATATTCAAGGAAGACGATAAAAAGGCAGTTGTGAAAAGGACAAGACCNAAAAAAAAAAAAAAAGAAAATCAGAGAAAGGCATGGAGTTGTGCAAGAGTTATAGAAGAGTTTTGAGTGTTCTTCTAACACAGTAGGTTGCAGTTTGGGAGGGGATCACAGATGCTGGCAGGATCTCTTTTAAATTATACTTATGATAGAGCATAACATGTATGTATGAAGACTAACATTAGTTAAGAGGTAACTTGCTATATCTCTATTTTGAAATCATCTGCAAAAGTTGCATTAGCAGATGGTACAAGTAATAAAAAAAAAAAAAATTCTATTTTACATACATAATTCCAAGTACCTTTATTTTACATATACTGTGTTTCCAGTTTATCTTCTTGGCAATCAAAACAGAAGGGGCACTTTATAACATCTGCAGGCAATTTTTATAGACACTGGTGATTCATAAACTCTGATTTCAAAGACATTTCCTACAAGTCTTCTTGCTCCACAGGACCACGTGAGTTTCCTCACAAAAATCCTTGATTTGCTTCCAGAGTTTATCTCACATTTTCTGTTGTCTTGGGGATGAAATGGTTTTATTATAGCTCAGTCATTGTGAGCTATTAACTCTGCAAGCTCAAACAAATTTGTGAGCCAGGAAAGGGTTCCTTAACCATTTTTGCTCAGAACTTCTTTTTTTACTTTTGCTAAATGCTTCTGGATTGCAAAAAAAAAAAAGAACAATGCTAAATTTTCTCATGTGAAGGACAGTATGATTTGAATTTTATCTACATGTTTTGCATCATGTGATTAAAAGATATAATAAAGTGGAAACAAATGAGAATGAAAGATGTAGTGGGCTGAAATGAATTGGAACAAAGCTCTTCCTAACTACAACTGCAGTAGGTAAATATACAAATAACAAAATGCTGATCCTGGCAATGATATATTACAAAAACACACATTAAAATTCAGTTAGATTTGAGGCCATGTATTTGTAATTTAAAGCACAAACGCATTTAAAAACTTTCTAAAATATCACACAAAAATACTTAGTATTTGAATTTAAGCTTTAAATAAATCAAATGGTATAAATTTAAATAAAAGTACAGATTAGACCATGCAACAACATTAACTCTGACTAGCAAGGATCATATATAGTGATTTGCATCATTACTCATGCATTTTAGGCAGATTGTAAAATACACAATTTGTGGTCGCAGTTGCAAATACAGTAAACTGCTATTACATAACCAAAAATGTAGAAAGCATCTTATCAACTGATGTCAAGGGGATATCTCTATTGAGGAACATGCAGTTCCTATTTAACAAGAAGTCAAATAAAAATACAATATTAAAAATTGGATCTCTGGAAGCTGACAAAGTGACTTGGGATAGCAAGGTTAATGAGTGAATTTTGACTCAAGGAAGAGTGTGTCAGGTGATTTTATAATACCTGCTATTAAAAACAGCCAGAAAGTGCACAGCCTGCTTGAATTGAGTGCTTTGATGAACCTAGATAGCAGAAAGGAGCTCGTCTGCATTGTGATATACAGTCATCATCAAAAATGGGTCAGAATACTAGCTTTGAAGCAGGCAAACGTGGAGGGAATTTCTAGCAACTAGCTTCCCTATGGGCTTGTAGGAGGACCTAGCTCATGCTCACCAACTATATATTTCCTAAAATCAGCAACAGATAGGGAAGGAGTTCACAGTGGCAAGATGTGTAATTCCAGTAATTGTTGGCTCCCGAAAAACATAAAAACATTTACAGGATAGGGAGCGATTGTGGACTCTGAGATTTTATTGGAGCAGTTTCAGACATTGTCGTGCACTTAAGCAGAGTGCAACGAAAATATTTGAAAACATGAGAAGAAGGAAACTCTTCTCCAAACACAACAGAGATCTGAGTTTTATTTGGTGGGATAAGGCAAGATCAGGCGCAGTTGTATAGGTACCTTTGTGGTTACCATTTTCAAGAAGAATTTTATGGTATTATAAAAGGTAATGAAAACAAAACTACGCTTTCCACCATTTGTGGGGTCTCACAGTTCCAGGTACTCAAAGAGGAAAAAACAAAACAAGACCAGAGCCCTATCACTTTTAAATAATTCAGTATGTCTCAGGAATCTTACCCTTTGTCACCAAGGTGTGCTAGCCTGAGAGCTAGCGGATTCATTTATGTTTTTCAAACCTGACCTTAAAAAACGGCTTTCAGCAGGTGAAAATAGAATCAAAAGGTGGAGACAAGAGTGTTATGAGAGCAAGAGTACATGGATTAGCTTCTGTAATTCTTCTGGCACTTCTAGGAGGTTAACAGAGAAGTTACTGCTTGACATGCATCTTTCTTGCATATGTGGCTAGCTGAAAACTTGGTACATGCTAAATATTTCTGGTATGAACTGATGAACTTAAAGATTTTTGTGATATGATTAAGCATTTCAATTGGAAATGGGAATTTCAATTCGAAATGGGATCCAAAGAAATGTGAGCTCTTTCAGAAAGAGGTCACCTCCCTCAGGTGTATGCTCAGCACAGAGGGAATTTCTACTGACAAAAGAGAAAATGTAAGTAAGTGGTATAGATCTGTTTAACCCCCTTCATACATACCCAACTTAACTTTTTATAACGCTATGCTACTGGTAGAGAAGGATTATTTCTGTGCTAGGAAAACTATTACATGGTTTGGAATTGAAAGKAAAAGTTACATTAATTTCCAGCTGCAAGTCGTAGAGGTAAAAATGTCTCTCAAATTGCCATAGGATCATTTGAGCAGTTTTAATAAAACTCTACCTATATTTTATGCAGAGCYGAATGGATGCTGGAATTTAGTGTGGTAAATTGTAGCTGAAGTCAGCTACAAGTGATAAGTTAAGTACTTTACTATCTCTAAGGATAGTCCTTTCCAGTCAGCTGTAGACTTATTTTTAATTTATACAGATAAATTCTAGTCAAAATGAAAGATACTTTTTTTCAATGGTTCTTTATAATGTTTTTCTTTAAATCCTCTTTTGTAGCTGAGATGCAACTTCAGAGGCAGACATATAGGCCTGTGGAGACTCCTGAGATTTGTACAGGTGGCCCAGTAGGGACGACATCTGCAAACACTGTCCCATCACACACCAGGGAACTGATCACTCGGAGGGAGCTGATCCCCAAGGGTTTCAAATATTCACAGTTCCTATTTCTGCTACTAGGACAATGGAGAAGGGTGTTGCTGGAATATAGCCCAGAGCACAGAGATTGCTCAAGCAGAGGATCTTGATGTTAAAATAGCATGTTACAGGAATTGGGGTTGGTAGTTGCCAACATCTTGGAACAGTTTAATCTTCAATATACTATTGAAATGCTTTTCAGTGGGAACATCTGGTATATAAAGATGCCATGTTGTCTAAGTAATGGGAAAACCCAGAGAATGGTGGGAGAAGGTATCACCTTATTATATTGTGTAACAGGGTGGTCTCCTGAAGGGATGTCATATGTGGGGATGAATGAATGGGATAGATATAACTTGTGGAAGACAAGTTATTTTGTCTCATCCTTTCTTTTTCCATTATGTGTGTATGCAGCTGTAGACTTTCTGTTGCACAAAAATAGGGCAGTCTGTCTATACAAGAAAGAGCTAAACGGGTCATTTGGCTTACTAGTCATAGAAAAAGGGGTCGTTGCTTAGACAGCCTTGGAGGTCCACCTGAGGAAGGTGGAGCTGTTTCCCAACTTCTGTGTTTGAAAACCTGCAGAGAAAGTGGACTGGTATTTTGGAACAGAGAAATGTGTATGTTGGTGTGATATCATTTTCCTTCTTCTTTGGTACAAGAGTATTTCTAAGTTGTGCTAGAAATAAAACAATGTTTTATAGATTTGATAGATTTGTTGCTCCCCTCAGCCTGAAATATGAAGGATGAAGATTGTGCCATTATTTGAAGTCTTGGGTATTTCGGGATTGTAATCTAGAGGGAAACTTCTGACATGCAGAAATGGCACTGAAAATATGGCATCTTTGTATCAGGGAATCTTTCTCTTTCTGAGCATTAAGTGTGAAGAGAAAGAGGACTTGTCTAGTTCTTCATTTCAGTTTCTCTATAGAATAGCTGGAGCATGTTACAGCCATGACTATAGGAAATCTTTGGATGAAGTGTTTGAAAGACACAAGCTGCATGTGCCCCAAGGGTTCTGCTTTGCAGCAGCAGGTTTCCTCTGGTAAAGTAAAATATTTACCYGGGGAGAGACAGGAGAAAGATGAACGATGCAGTGAGAGCAAAAATCAGTGCTTGAAAGGTGACAGCAAAAGGGACTGTATTCCTGAGAAAAGCGTGGTAGAGCTGTGTGGTGGTGGTGGTGGTGGTGTGTTTTTTGTTTTTGTTATTTACAACAAGTTATTCCATAGCTTGCAAGCTAGAATGGATCTACGTCCTCTGCAAGAATGAGTAAGTAACCCCTGAGCTTGCCTTGCTGTCTTTGCTACACTGCAAACTATCTACTGCAGACCGACCCTCTCTCCTGCACTGCACAACGAGAAACCCTAAGAAGCTGCTGAGCCTGGTCAGTAAAACCAGGCAGGACATACCAGTCCTTTCCCTTTTCCATTTTCTGGAAAAAAATTGCTGTGCAACTTTGGGCCAGAAGACTCGCACCAGGAAGAATACATTAGTCATTCAGCCCTTCCATTTCTGAGCAGGGTTTTATAATCATTACCTCGAAGCTGGTTAGCCTTCAAGTTGCCAAGAAGAGCTCAGGGGAGAGTGTGATATTTAAACCTAGACATCTTTTCTCATCTGGGCTTCTGTCACGGTGCCAGTGTCTGTGTGTGCAAAGTTCTGGCAGCCTGGAGCACTTTGATATATTTTTTCCCAAGCTTCAAAAGCAAAGGTAAACAGTGGGGCTGTGGCTCCAGGGCGAGTGCTGGTAGTGGGAAGTTTATGAGGTAGCTCATCTTCTTTATGTTCCTGGCATCAGTTTAAATATTTTGCTATGTCGACAGGATGTGTTAAAGAAAAAGAAACGCGTTTAGTGGTTTTGGAGGCTGCAGGTTTGATGCCTAGAGGTGATTTCTTATCCACACAGTTTTCTGCTATTGCTACAGGTAAAACAGAGGGCAACTCTGCATAAAAGACATAAAACGTCTACTTAAAACAAGAAAGTAAAGTCTGATTTTAAAAAGATCCTTGAAAGACATTTGAATTTCTTTGACAGTTCAAGCAATAGCTAAGTAAAAAGCTCAGGGGCCAAGGGTTCAGCTTCAGGATATTTATTTTATATAAAAGTGCTTTGGATATTTATTTTAAATGTTTTAGATTTACTAACATGGTAGCCGTGGGATAACTTCTATATGCATATTCTGTGTTTGCTTATTTTGTCTTATAATACTGTCCCTACCCATTCAAGTAAGTAGTGTGCTCTCAGATGTGTGGATTAGTAACCACATCACTATTTAAAACCAAAAAAAAAAAGGGCATTTTTCAGGAACTGTTCCTCAGAGAAAGGTTTCTCTAACACAGAACAAGGGCATTAGGTACCATCCTATGCAACTATAGCATAATTGCTACTGAAATCTGTTTGCAGCTTTGGGCAAATAATTGCCAGAAGAGTAAAGGACACATTGCAGAGAGTTCAGAGAAGTCAAACAAAAATAACCCGGAGCTGGTGGGATCCACACACAAGAAAGTGTTTCAAAAATCTGTTTTTGTACTCTTTTACAGAGTACAATTATTCATTCACACTTTCTCCAAGTACCCAGATAATCTGCAGATGGAGAGAAACATTTAAGAATACATATTGAAAAGGACAGATAATAAAGTATGGGCCAAAGTAAGAAATTTAGCTCTGAGAAACAAAATGCACAGAAGAAAAAATACCAACAAATTATAACCAAAATATCTGGGAGAACTTCTGAATAGGCAAGGTGTAGGTTACAGTCTAGTCACTCAAAATACAACTCTTGATTTACTGAAAATTGACAAAAACAGTCTATTCTGTTAAAATTAGTCCATTGCACTTGTCACTACAGTAACCTACCTGCTAGAATTGCTTTAAGCAGTAATGTTGGTATTTGTATTTTTTATATTTAATTTTAATTTAATTTAATTTTATATCACACTATTTTTTGACATGAAAGTTGCCCAAAAAACTATCTGTGGCATCAAAGATCTAAAATCTCTCTTGGTGGATTAATCCCATCTTTGCCCTAAGATACAAACTTCTTTAATCCCTCTGCTTTAACAAAGCCATTGCATTTTGCTTGCGATGACTTTATAGCACATTCCATTGCACTCATACATCCTGACTCCTTTTATTTTGTGCCAAGCAAAGAATAATTCTGGCATTCAGCTTACTGGTGTTTTCTTTTGTTTTGTGGAGAACTTATGTAGCATCTCTGCCTCACTATAGACATTTAGGCAAGATATCAGTAAACTGAAACTTAAGCCTAGGTCCCCAGTCCTACTGTTAACTTTGTACTTGCAAATATGTATGTATGCACAAAAATAAAGTCAAACATCTAAATCAATGAAAATGCACAAGACTGCCTGTGTCAACTTTGAAAGTCTATAGGGAATTTAACAGGGAGCAAAGGAAATTCCCAGAAAACTGCTGCTGCATCTAATTTGTTACACCAGGTTTGGGGCTGCAGTAGTTAAGAGCCTTCCTAAATTAGATAATCAGAGAGTGGGGCCACCGGGGTGGGTGTAGTGACTTTTCTTTGTATGCAGTCCACTGAAGAAAACAGATCGGTTTTGCACAAAATCTCATGCTCGCAAAATTTCACGTGTCAGTTTTTAAGTGCAAAATGAGTCTCTTGAGATTCTGAGCTTTAAAACATTTGTGGAGAAGTATAGGCACTTTCACACAGCCTTATGTCAGTACAGTAAGATTCCCATGGTTTCTACTGAACACTCTGCAACTGTATAAAGCCCTGAAACAATTGAGAAGGATACAAGCCTGCTGTTGTAATGGGAAGGAGTGCAGACTGCATCTGTTTTTAAAAAATAAAAAAAAAATACGTAAATGTCATGGATCTGTTAGCCATTTTTCTTGGCTAAATATAGCATAGTGAGTCTGTCCA
Source organism: Nothoprocta perdicaria (assembly GCF_003342845.1). NCBI lineage: Eukaryota > Metazoa > Chordata > Aves > Tinamiformes > Tinamidae > Nothoprocta > Nothoprocta perdicaria. The sequence goes on from NW_020454783.1 coordinate 22,757, forward strand.
TCATTAACAAGATGTTTCTTTGGCCTTTTTGGGGGCCACTCGTTCCTTCAAAAGACTTTTCAGTAGCTTTTAATTAACCACCACCCAAGGTTTTCTTACTGATCAGACTCAATAAGACTGAAAAAGAGAGTTTAATCATCAGCTGAAGCCTTTTCTGCTTCTCTCTTCCCAAGATTTATGCATAACGAGCACTCTGTTCCAGGAGTAAAGGTCACCTACCCATATATATATCCTCATATATCTCTAATTGTTTCTACTCTTCTGTGGAGAAGTGGGTTCCTTTAGCCCAGCTCAATTTTCATAACTGCCTTCAAAGAAGAAAGTAGCAGTATTTTAGAAGAAAAGGTCACTCCATTTGGCTCTTTTGTGAGCATTTATTGCTAGATAACACTATTGGGTTTTTTTCCCAGTTTTTGGTACTTTATTGAAATATACTGTGTTTGTTAACTCCAAAGGCTGCAGTGGTGCTCAGGACCCTGGTGTTGTAGCCTCTGAATTTACTTTGACATTATCTTTACACTTGAGGGTGTATTTTCTCAGAAGACCAAATCAAGGAGGAGAGAGGAGAGAATGAAGGGATCTGAGACTGGCTGGCAAACATTTGGCTGACTTTGAGCATGTTAGAGGAGGGAGAGAGAAAAGGAGAATTGTAGAACTTGAGTTGGGAGATAAAGAAAAGGAAGAGGCAACTGAAGAGGGTAATAAAGGATCAAGTAGAGCTGAGAGAGGATAGCAGAAGACAGATGAAGAGTCTGGGAAGGAATTATTGCTCCTATTGTCAAGTCTAAAATTATCAGCAGTTGATTTAGTTGAAGCTGAAACATTAACGATTAGTATTCACATCTGCTACCATGTCCACTTTGAGAGTTAATGTCTCACTGACACAAGGGCTTAAAGAAATCAAGCTCTAAGCTTTGTCTAAATACAGTTTTTACAGGGAATGAATTTATTGACTCCTTAATTGGATGGAGATCCCCGAAGCTTGAACAGCAATAAGCCAGATCAGTGTGACAAAGATCTGACCCCTCTTTTTAAAATTACCGACACACATATAACTGTTCTGTCAAAACAAGATGATGAAAGACACTCTTTTACCCTTTCACTGTGCTATAAACTTGACATTAGCTTACCATTCTTAAAGCTATGCCCTTGCAATGTTCTGCCAGTACAGTGCAGAAAGAGTTTTGGTTTTCTAAAATTCCGTAATTTTTTCTATTTCTCTCTCGTAAATTTACTCCCTTTTCCACTGGACTCCCTCGAAGATTGTGACAAGAATTTCACTTAATTTTTTAAAAATAGCTTATTGGTAAGATAGTTCATTACTGTATGATTTGTCACATAAAAATTACTCTGCAAAAGCGAATAGCATTCTGCTAGCCATTCAGTAACCAGTAAGAGTCCACACATTCCCCCCCTACCAAAAAGTGTTCATTGCAAATATTTATTGCACAGTTTTACTTGGCTTTTCTTGGAAGAAAAAAAGCTTTTTTTTTCAGACCTCTCTACTTCTTCATTAGATGACCACAAAGCACAAACTATGACAATTCTCTAAGACTTTTTCCTCCCCATTTCAGTGACCTATTTAAAACACACTCTGCTTTTCATTTTTCGTGTGTATGTCTGTTTGACAGCCTAMAGATATATATTCACACACACAAACGTATATATATATATATACACATATATATGATATATTCCCCTGCTGTTTTAAACACCTGCTTTCATTTTTCCCTCCTTTTACTGATGGACTTCTCATTGATTCTGATGCTCACAGAAGTGATGTCAGATGTCGGTAAAACAAACCACAGTGGAGTTCACTTGTTCTAGTAGATATTTCTTTCTGTTTTTTTCTACTTTGTTACTCATTCTCCAGAGCAAATGTATTTAGAGATTTGAGGGCTTATTTCCCTTGACTAGTTGCTGAAAATACAGAATTCTACTGGGAGACAAAATTTTCTACTTGTCTTTTCTTCCTTCCTACATAGATTCACAGTTGTTTGACTTCAATGAAATTAAACAGTTCAGTTCTAACTGATATCACATTTTGTTTAACTTTCTATGTAATGAGAAAGGAATGGTAGCTTGCTGATATCGTCTTCAGCGTTCATCACCATGTGCAGACTATGTAATATTTYAGCTGTTCCAAAACAACCTACCTGCCATTTGTGGGGTTTTTTTTCTGGATCATCTTTTACTTCCAGTTCTCAAAACTTACGCTATGTGAAAAAGACATCAGATAATCAAGGATAAACCCAGCTGTAAGGTATGATTTAATACTTGTCACTGATCAAGCAACCAGTATCACATCTGTCTCATCCTTAGTGAACAGAGGGAAGCACCTAAGTGTTGACTCTGCAACATTTGCATTATAATTTCTATTGAAGCTTTATGAATCACCGTGTTATATATAAGAGGTACCAGCTAGGGTGTTGTGCTTGCAACAAGAGTCAGATCATTAAAGGAGATTCTTGRTGACAACGTTTGATTGCTCTGAAACAAAACAGCACCTGGCATCTTCTGGGTCTATTTGCAGAAGAACTGAGGTTTGAAGGAGAGTTTGGAGAGAGGTTCAAGTGCTTTTCCAAGGAACTGAGTCAAATATGTGAGCTGGACAGATTTCGCCTGCTAGCACAAATAATTTGGGAAAACACTGAGCCCTCTCTCTTTGTTCATATTTTCCGCTGTAGAGCAAACCCAGCCTAACAACATAAATGCTAATTCCTTCCTCTCCCCCACTGTCCTTTCCTTTGCTTTTATTTTCTCTAATGTTTACCTGCAGGGAACAGTGCAGTCAGCCCCTTTCCTGGGACACAAACACCACATCAGCAGGAACTACCTTTATTCATTGCATGGAAGGTCAGCACATCCAGCAAAATACTTCTCCTGATGGTCACAATAATTCGCACCAGCACCTTCACCCTGGTCCAACTTCCAACAGCTTTAAATGGCATTTGCTGCCCTTCAGGGCTCAGGAGATGCTAACCAGCCTCTCAAGCTCTGGATGCCTCCATTTCATCACACAATAAATTAGAGAACTTGCKCTGGGTGGGAAGTGGCCGTTTCACCCAACCAGAGATAAAAATACAGGCACAAATTCTGATGTGGAAGAGCGGCCAGGCGGCTTATTTATCACGTGGGTCTCTATCCATTTCCTGGCTGSAGAACAGTAGCCGCAGCCCTTCCCAGCCTCCGGGCGCTTTATACAGCCGAGGGGAGCCTGGAGGCGGGGGCAGCTCGGGGGGCAGCCCGCCGTGGCAGAGCAGCCCAGACATATGGGGTCATTATTCAGCCGACGCAAATTTGACACTCGGCGAATTTATTGTATTTTGCTTTGCTCCTGGTGCCTGAAAGGCTTTGCGACCGTCTCTTCATAGGGCCCGTCGCAGATGTTGATGTATTTTCCTCCTCTGCGGCCAGGTTTTACTGTGGAAACTGATACAACTTCACGATAGAKTTTCTGGATGAATTATTCACGCATTGCAGGCTTTCTGCACATAGCGGGCTGGAAGAAATCCATCCTATTCAATAAATAGCCCCTTTAATCCCCTTTAACGGAGCGTTTTCCTCAAGTTTTAAACTGCTTCTATTATCACCTTCGTGATCCTAACATTTTGGATAATGCATTTTTAGTGAAGAGCTTTGTTAAATTTTTCACTGCCTTTCACCTTAACATGCAATTGAATTGTCTAGACACAGTGTTGAAACTCACCCATCGAAGGGACAATAAACCATCCGGGCCAGATTCGCATTTTCTTAACTTCTGGTTGGTTTTTTTTTTCTTTTTTAAATCCTGCAGACCATTCCATGTGCAATGATTTATGGGGTAATTCCTGAAATATCTCAATATTTGCTGTTGCAGACAGAATGGGCTGATGCTAATGCCGGTACCATCTGTGGAGATGATTTTTTAATTGAAAAGAATTTTCAGTCTTGAGAGGAGAGAGTTGGATGAACTCATCCCTGCCCCCTGAGAGAAGATTAATGAAATGAAAACATATCGTACCCTCTTAATACCTGGAGAAGTAATAACGATGCATCAAGTGACAATGTAGAGCATGGAGCGTGGGGGTGAATTGCTTTAACATAACATGGGAAGCCCATCCAAGAATTAAAAATCGCATTTGCAGTTAAAAACAAAAACTTCTGAGGCTTTAGTACTTGTATTTAAACTCTTGATTCCATTTTCTTCTTGAATTTTAATTCCACAAGCRAAGTTCAGGTTCAAATTCCCCTGCTCCTAACCTCCCATACAACTGTCCATATTCCAAAAATTAATCCCACTGAATTCAATATTAAATATTTTATATAATACAGTTTTAGAATCACACAGCTGCATGGATATCAGTCTTATCTTGAACCAGTGAACGTGGTATTAACTTTKTAAGCCCCAAAAAAGTAAAATATAAATAAATGGCCATCCATTATCTAAACTGATGGATTGATATTTTTGTCTGCAATAAAAAACTTACTCTACCTTGACAAGAACTGGCAATTTAAAGCCTAATGAGTTTTTCCTCAGATTACTGGGTTTTGCGTATTACTAATAGTGCCTTATATTGATTTATTTCCATCTCGGCTAAATTTCCAGTGGCTAAAATAGGATTTATACACATATATTGGGACATTTACCCAAATCAATACAGCTCTATTTTTAAGAATCCTTTCAAAATCCTTCTACCTTGGTGACAGCATTTAAATTTAGAATACAGATACCACCTGACCTACACTCTAGTGTAATGCATTTAAAGTAGATCAGAATGCTTAAAAGTATTATTAATAAACATTTCCCTATATGTTTACGCTTTCATAGTGATTCTAAATAAAATTCAGACTCCATTTGAACTAAAATCCATGTCTCATGTCTCTATTAAAAAATTACTAGTTCTCCTTCTTAAATTTTGTACCAAATATTTGTGTATTATTCAGAAAACTGCTGTAGTTAAGAAAAATATTTTAGTTGTCAAAACTATGTCATTACTACATTGCACTTCTGTGAGATGAGAAATAGTACAGCAAAGTATCTTTAACTATTATGGAGAGGAAAAAAATTTAATAGTTTGGGGCTTTTTCATGTTAAGTTTATTTACAACAGCAGACTACTCCCAGAAATGGATCAACCTGAGCTGAATGGAAACCTTCATCTCTTCTCTATCTGAAGCCAATGCTATAATTTCTCTTGGTCAAAATAGCAGGTCTAATCATTTAACAAATGAAAAAAACAATACAATAGTATTGTTTATAATACAACAGATCAGTACTGTTTGAGATCASAAAGGTGTCGCTAAAAAAAAMAAAAATATTTTTTAAATTTACTTTTCAGTGACGTTAATATATATTGAAAAATCCAGTGAATTGTCAGTGATCTGGGCACAGGCTTAGGAGATTCTGAAGTGATCAGGAAAACAAAATCTTCTCCAGAACATGTATTGTCCTTACTACATTACTTCTACTTACAGGATTATTATGTATTCCGGGTGATGTATTTTTTTCTGCTGTTCCAATATTTGAATGTGTTCAGGAGCTGCAACAAATGCTGGGAGAAAATAAAGGTGGTGGAGTATGAAGGAGAAAGAAGACATCTAAAATCTGTGGTGGCCAAGACTGCTGTTTTCCTAAAAGGATCTAGTTTCTCCTTTCTGCCTTGAAGCTGTACTACATAACTATACCTTGAAGATATACCTTGAAGAGAAGAAGTTGCCCATAGCTATTTCCATTCAAGTAATGTGACCAAAAATCCTCATGGGAAGATGTTTTCTTTACCTCTTCTACTTGGTACTCTCTAGTTTTATACATGCCACTTCCCAYAGAAGCACTTTTCTGGCAAAAGAAAAGGTAAATAGCAGTAACCAGGCAGATGATCTATTAGGAAAAATGTTTGCTCTTGGCCCACACMGACAACAATTACTCAGTGACCAAAAGTTATGAAGGATTGAGGATATTTTCTTTCTTTTCTTCCCTGAAAGCACTGCAGTAACAAAGCTGAGATGTGACTGTGGCCCTGAATTTGCAGTATCTTGCAATGATAGATAGTCCTAAAGTTAGTCCTTCCTAGGGAATGGAAAACTGTCCCTTTTCACCCAATGTCATCTATTTTACCTTTGTGTCCCACTCTGCCAGCAYGCACGTACTGAGGGCTAGAACTGCTGCTCGTATCCAGGAAATGCCATTGAGGTGCTGAGGCTGGGAATAATTTCAGGAAAGCTCTGGTGGAGCAGTAGCCAAGGGCTGCTATTAAAGAGACAGCCGGAGTGACTCGCTGAAATGCATCTTTGCGTTACCTGTCGGTGAAACCCCCCATCTCCACGTCCGCATTCCCGGCTGCTCTGCAAGCAGGGAGAGCAATGAGCTGCCTCTCACCCGAGCACCGTGCCAGACCTTGTGCCTGGGAAGTCTCTCCCAGCCTGGGAGCTCCTACGAGTCCCTCCTGAAGGCTCTGCTCTCACTACGCCTGTATTAAGTTACTGATGGATGTTAGTGCAGCAGGTCGAGCTCCGTCGAGGAATGGTGCGTGTCAGGGCTGCTCGGGGGGTAAATCACAGCGGGAGCACCGTGCATTGGTCACCCTCTTCAACCTGCACCCCAAGTACGTGCAGAAGGTGCCCAAAATGAACTCCTGCTGCAGGGAGTCCGGGGAGCATCCTCAAGGAGAGCTCATCACTCTCCTCCCAGCAAAYATCTCTCCTTTCCTTTCTCCCACTTTCATGACTCTAAGCATTCAATCTCCTTCCACACTTCCTTGGAAATCTCTGAGGTTTACAGATTATACAGCCGCCAGGGTTATTTCTGCCTGCTAGTCTCTCTAATGCCCAGAGTATTAYAGTATATACATTCCCAGAAAGCGCCTTGCAAAAAGGGGAAAGGAATAGTAGGTCAGGTCCATAGAAATGATCTTTCTGACTGCAGAAAGTACTGATTTGTAGTTTAAATCATTTGACAAAATTACTTTCATAGAAAATTATTTTTAACAATTTAATAGTTAACGATTATGTCAGTGCTCAACACTCTATACAGACCACCTTGGAAAGCTTATAGTATTAACACTGTGCAGTTTGGTTCTACTGCAGCTTTTAGGCTTTGGATGACACACATTGCAGCCACGCCGGTAAGTATGATTCTGTAACCTGCCCCAAAAAGAAAGAAATTTAGGTTGAAAGTCTTTAAAACCTGATACGCAGCTCTAGCCATTCTGCTGGAAAATGCTGCTCTAGATTTATTTAATTTCCGAGTTTTCTAAAGAAGAACAGTGAAGGGGAAGGAAGAGGATAGAACTGAAAATGGTTCCAGGGAATTACTCAATTTTATAGAGTTGTTGTGTGTTTTACTTAGCTGGCCAACCTTAAAAATTATAGGTGGCCTAGAAATGGATGATGTGATACAACGGGAAATTGTTCAAATTCAACACAGCTGAAGGATACTCTAGCACTTGGCAGGTATTTGGCAATTATAAATACCTTTTCCCTTGCATTCTCCTTACACAACATTTGATCTTATTGTAACTCTTACTCCCACCTCATTCTGTTTATCATGGCCACCTTGCCAGTGGCATATTTGGAGASTGCTTTTTAATCAGGATCTTTATATTTGGAAGTTAGTAAGTAAATAATACATTTTGAATGTATATGGATTAGAGAGTTTTAAAATGTTTCATTCACCTTAGAGAGTTTACTTGGTTTTTATGGCAGGGTTATGTGTGCAAGAGCACATGGACTGAATAAATATATCAGGTGATAAATACTGYCTGGCTTGCTATTCAGCATGGTGGACAAAATGAACTGCTTGGCATGTTATTCTGGTCTGATAAAATGAAAGAAATTGGAAGGTAGTCCTTTAAAGTGTTTTCATTTTAAAAAGAAAAGGAAGAAAGGATAAAGCTGTTGCAGGAAGGTGCTTATTGACATTTCCATATAAGCAAGACCAAATGATTTTTTGTGAAAATAAACTAACCTAGCTTTGTCAGCATTCAATGTACACTTTAAGTCCCCATTACACAAAGACAGATGTGTGGTTTAATAAGGTTTAGCCATATAAGGAGATAATTTGAACCTAAAATGTGGCCAGGAACTTACCTCATTCTTTTGTTATTCCAGTAGCTTCATTTAGGTTTAGGATTCAGGAAGCAAAYGGAAAGCATATGAATTGTTAAAAAAAAAAATTATTTTTCACCATCTTTATTTTGAAATTCATGCTTCCATCACCCACCATCTGTACATTAGGCTTTAGTCTTCACTGTATTCCAGGCTTTGAGCTTTGTCTTTTTTGTTGAAGCTGACCTTGTTAAATAAATTTAGAGAACATTTAAACCTCTAAAGGCTGCCTAATCCAGTTCCTTGCATCTCTTACTAACTTCTGTCCTCAAAGGAAATGAGCTAAAGCAAATAGGATTATTACTGTAAATTTCAATATTTTTCCTTTAGTCCATAACACCAGTCTTGTCAAAGACTTCTGTGTTAGTTAGCTAGAAATAGTGCTCTGTGGAGCAGAGGGGACAATATCCGTGAAGAGAAGAAGGAGGAATAGACATTCTGTTTTAATGGCTATTATTCTTATATGTAGCTGATAAATTTTGGCCAGATAACCTCAAATCATTTTTAAACAGGTTAGCATAGAGCTTTCTAAGCTTTTCAACTCTCTCAAAGTCAAGCTTACTTTTTAAACGTTTGTTCATCATGAATCACCATGAAAAGTTGATGACTATKAGAATTATCTTTTACTTTATTGATACTCAACCTTGTGCTTGGCAATGAATAAGCAAAAAGTGATGTTTTTTTCCAAATCTGCTATGGAGGCAAATAATGCAGTATGTGTTAGTAGAGTCTGAGGTGATGCAGGATGCAGTTAAAGGTCACTGGAAAGCTTTGGCAGAGCTTTTAATGAGTTCTCTTTGGGAATTCAGCAGTCTCTATGAAGGCAATGTCTGTTTGTGAATAATGGCTTATTAACCTTAAGAGTTTTCAAAATATAAGCAAGGATTTTTGCTCTCTGGCTGCGTAAATATATACAACACCTCTTTTCCTTTTAAATTAAAGACTCTGCAAGTTCAGGGTAAGTGCATCTATTTTTGGTTGGATGGTGCAATTCACAGAAATCTGGGAGGTGTTTTAGAAAGAGTAGGTCACTCTGTAGCAGCCACTGTGTCCACTGAAATCCTTCCAGTAGCATTAGAGATAGCAGGGAGTGTGACAGAACATGAAATAAGAGGGGAGGAAATTTCTTTAAATAGGAAATTATTATGTTTGGCTCTCAGAGTGATCTCAAGTATGAGAGTTCTTTCTTCAAAAAAAAAGTAATTTTCTCTGCATATARCCTGCATGAGCAGATGCTTCTCTTCCTATTCTGTCACAATCTTTTATGTCTTCTGGGTGAAAAAAGTTGTTCAATCTGACAAATTTTGCCTACTGAAGAAAGTAAAGGAAGAAAAAAAAAAAGCCTTTAGGCATAAATATTCCTGTATATACCAAAGTCAAATCCCTAAATCTTAGAATTCTCAACTTTGGAAAGCTTGGATCAGCATCCAGGTCTTTTTTGTACTATGAACAAATTCACCTGGGTATAATCAGAATGAAAATGAATTGCTCTTGACAAAAATTAATGAAAGAAGACTCTGTGCAAACCAAGTAACCATCGTGTGAAATAGAGAATAAAATTTCTTTGGGGCTCTGAGGAGCTACTCTACCTTGTCCTAGCACCTGTAACAGCTAAAACTTAGATCTTCCACGGATGAGAATACCACAACAGTTGAGCTTAAGTTATGATTTTAAACAGATGTTGTTAATTAGGTGCAAGAAGCTATAGGGACACTTTCATTTTGGTTTAATCCAGACTTACTTGGCTTTGCTTGGTCACACACCAAAAAAAAAGAGTCTAGTCACACCAAGATAAGTAATGGTGCAGGCTTTTATAGAAGTTTCAGAACATTCAAAGCTGGTTTAAGAAACATATTTTAAACTATTATGCAAGTATTAGGTTGTCACAGTAAAACGAAGGCATCTTCTGTGAAGCAGGTATGAGAAGATGGATATTTCTTATCCGTCTGAGCCTGTATTTCTCATCCTACTAGTAGAGTAAGTTTGCAGTAAGCTTTTGCTCTGCTGCACCAAGCAACTGTACAGAGAAAAATCAAGAAAGGCAAGCGAGGAGAAAGGCATCCCGACCCCGTGGCAGCCCAAAAGGGGTCACAGGACAGACTTGGCAAAGATCGCATTCCTGCTCTGTGGTAAGAGGTTGTAACTGTCCAGCAGAGCAGTGACGTAAATCAGCAGCAGTGAGTGYAGTGCGGGCTCCTTCCATCCTGGAGGTACGGAGTAAAAGTCACATTTGGCAAATGCTGATTTAGCACGTCATAAAACTGCAGCTCTTTAAGATGCACTCTGCCCTTCAGTCCCCAGACTAAAGGGGTTTGGGGAGGAAGCTTGTAACAGGTCAATTAGCGAGTACTTTCCAACTGAAATCCTGTTTGGGGCATCTCATCACACGTTTTAAAACATTTCAAGAAGAGCAGAGTAGTTCTTTTGGCTGCACTGTAAGCACAATAAGTGATAGAGAATGTTCAACGCCAAGAAAAGCATGGCCAGCTGTGGAAATGGATTAGGTGAGCAGAGGAAGGAGCATCACATTGTTTCCTTGAATTGTGTTTTACTTCTTAATAGAAATACCAAAAAAAATCAACACCAATACATGATTTTTCTTTCGGAAATTTCTGAGAATCTGTAATTAAAGATACCTATTTTTCAGTAAATAAAAAGGCAGGTGATACAATTTCCAATTTGTTTTCCAGACTGTGACGGGAGAGAGATCTCTAATATCAAAAAATCATCAGAAAACAGTGTACGTGTCTTCCTCAGCGTAAATGAGGAAACATTTGGTCAGAGTTTGCAATTAAATGAATAGTAGCCGTCTTTACTTAAAGTGCGATTGCACTAACTACTTTCATAAATAATCAATTTCTAACAAGTARAATCTGATAATTTCAGGTTTTTCCCCCTTAAAAAGCAATTAACCTAAAGCTAACCTAAGGTAAGTTTTAAAACCTTTCTAGCCTTAAGGGCAATCTCAGAAAGGTATTCCCAGCATACCTGTAAAAGGTCAGGATCAAATGAATAAAAGAATATTGGTAAGTCTCTCGGGATTTTGCATCACAATTTGGAACATTTCTCATGAAATAATTTGACTCTCTGTGAAACCAAGGTTTCCCAACAATTTTGGAGCTGATAACATTGTTATAAATACTTCAAAAACAGAAACATCCAGTCTAAGGTCAAAATAGCACCCACTAAAATAGTGTTGTTTGGGTGAGGTTAACATTGTAAAGTCCACCTTGAAGAAGCTTGTATTGGTTTCAGAGAGTCTCGTATTATTTGAGAAATATATTGGCCAAAGATCATATAGGTTATTAGGATTAAAAACTGATGATATTTGGAATGAAGCAGGAGGTGGCTTTTGGTCCAAATGTAATGTCTGGGAGAATCTAGCCAGGAAGATCAGAGAGGATACTAATTAAATGCAGTTTTCTGGCCTCCGCCTAGCAGATATATAGCTTGAGGGGAGCTCTGTCTTCAAACAACATTTTTGTGTTGTTAACATATTACCAGTGCTGAGAGAAGCCTGCCCAAGTTTTTTTGCAAAATAGGAAGCAAACAAGAAAAATGACAAGCACCACATGCTACAAGAGCAATACAGTATACATGATCCTAATGAGACATATTTGAAAGATAGGGCAAACAATTTATCATACTTATGTAAATGCAAAGACAAAATTTGATACTGTGACAAAAGACGAATGTCACAACTTCTTATCTTTACATTATTACACACGATGGCTTTTTAATGATTCTTTTGGACGGCACAAGGAAAAGGAAATGAAAAATTTTCTTTCCTCTTTTACTGCTGAGAAAGCAAGAAAAATAGGGGGATTTATACAGAGCTGGCAAGGATACAGGAGTTGCTGCACATTGCAGTGGAGAGTAAAGGAACCAGTGTCTAGCTGAGTCTTTGAGAGTACAACCGACTTGCTCCTGCAAGTGGTGAGGAAGCAACTGCTGAGAAGACCAGGGCTGATGCTGTCAGTTGAACCGATTCCCAGCAATGGTTTTCCTCAGCTGACATTCGCTCTGACTCCATGCTGTGTGTTTACTTATAGTCATTCCAGCTCTTGGATGCAAGAATAACTGCAGAATAGCCCACAACAAAAGTCAAGGTCTGAGTCAGCCACTGATGCCGAAGATTTCACATTARAAGGACTTCAAAGAAGTTTCAGTTATATCTTCTGTATTCTCGTCTTTATCAGGACTGTGGCGAGCCAACCCTTTTTATCTCCCTAGGGACTCTTGCAATTTCCACCACCCACTGACATCACAAAGGGAATTGCTGCTGTGAAAAGTGCTCTGTACAACTCCTAGACGTTACCCTGCTGGCCCTGGCATGCTAGGTGATCTGCCGTGGTGGGGCAGATTGGTCCTGTGCCATTTCAGAAATGCAGTGTCTTACTGTGAGCCAAGCACAACCAGCCTCTAAAAGGAACATTTTTTCACTGCCATTAGAGGCTCYTATAAATAAGACCCATAGCTTGTCTACACCCACTGCTAACCATTTGCTGCAGAGTGTCTTTGCAAAAGTAGCGTTCGAAATGTTTGACTTCTAGTAAATAAATCATGATTGAATGTTCAAAACTTCTCTTGAGCACTTCTTAGCATGCAACACTAAATAGGGATATAGCAATAGTTACTCCCCTCTCTCCATGAGACAAATTTYATGGGTTCTTAAGTGCTAGGAGGAACTAAATTAAAATGGTTGCTGTCTATATGGACCTTAATTCTCTTTACTAATTTGCATGTGATATGTGAATTGTTAGAAGAACCTCATAGAATAATGGCTTGTTCTCTGCTTATTTAAGTCATTAAAGCTCAAGGAATATCAGTGAGGTTTCATCCATTTAATTCAGCAATGAATTTCAACTTAAATTATCAATTATTCAGTGTTCTGTCACCAGTTAGTGCAAAATTTTCACTATCAGACTAATGTCGTGTAGCTATTCCTTCTCTTTTCATTTTTTTTTCTAAAAAATCAGTCTGTCTTTTTAAGTTTAAAGTGCAACCAATTGAAAAATACAAGTGACATAAGATAGCTTCTGGAATACTGTTAAAAAGGAAGACGATGTGTTTAATGACAACTGGATTTGGTTGCASTTTACAAATCTCTGAAATCAAACCTATGTTAAACTGCTATTTCTTTAGAGAGTAAGTAAGCAAGCAAGGTGGTCCAGAACTTCATTTTCAGTCTAGCTGTGGTCCAAGGATTTCTCAGATGAATGAAGGATTTTCCATCATACATGAACAAATGCCTACAGGAGATTAAACACAGAGATATATGTAGATATATGTGCATAWCAGAAATAATCTCTAGCTACAGGCTTTATTATAAATTTCACAAATGAAAAGGGTCTCCTAGAAGAATAAGAGTATCAGAAGTGATGTGAAAATCTCTTATTCTCTCTGACAATAATTTCACACTCAGTGTTACAAGAGTGAGTAAAAGATCAGAGAATCACAGAAACACAGAATATTCAAGSTTGGAAGGGACCTCTGGGGATCATCTAGTCCAACCTTCCTGCTCAAGYAGGCACACCTACAGCATGTGGCACAGGGTGGCATCCAGGMGGGTTTTGAAGACCTCCAGAGTAGGAGACTCCACAACCCCCCTGGGCAGCCTGTGCCAGGGCTCTGTCACCCTCACAGGAAAGAAGTTGCTCCTCACCTGGAGACGGAACTTCYTGTGCTYCAGCTTRTGGCCATTACCCCTCGTCCTATCGCTGGCCACCACGGAGAAGAGCTTGTCCCCTTCCTCCCTGCATTCTCCCTTCCTGAACTTATACACATTAATCAGATCCCCTCTCAGTCTTCTCTTCTCCAGAGAAAACAGGCYCAGCTCACTCAGTCTCTCTTCATACGAGAGATGCTCCAATCCCTTAATCATCCTGGTTGCCCTTCTCTGGACCCTCTCSAGAAGCTCCAYGTCCCTCTTATACTGGGGWGCCCAGAACTGCACACAGTACTCCAGGTGCGGCCTCACCAGAGCTGAGTAGAGGGGCAGAATCACCTCCCTTGACCTGCTGGCAACACTCCTCCTGATGCAGCCAGGATCCCAYTGGCCTTCTTGGCCACGAGGGCASTGCTCACTCATGGTTAACTTGTTGTCAACCAGGACTCCCAGGTCCCTCTCCGTGGAGGTGCAGGTCGACCCCTAATCTGTACTGATGCCTGGGGTTATTGCTCCCCAGGTGCAGGACCCTGCCCTTGTCCTTATTGAACCTCATGAGGTTCCTCTCTGCCCAAAGATAATTGTATTRCTCATATCTGAGCAGTACCAGAGGGAAAAAATTCTAATCTTCCCCAAATGTCATGTTATTTCAACACTGCATGTTATATACATTTTTTCAGTAAAGGGGTTTGCTGTATGTGTAAGCCCTTCCATCTGTCTTGTTAAAGGAAAAACTCTTCTAATAAAAACAGTTTAATATAGTAAACAGATGGTAGCCTCTCGTTGCAAAGCATTTTTGTTCAGTAGTTATCAAGTATGACTTTTACAGAAAGTTCCTGTCTACAAAGGTTTGATTTTAGGGGTTGCATTTTTGTCGATGTTACTCAGAGAGCTTTACAAGTCATAGGCAATACTAACATCCYATTAAATTTGACTGCTTTGAAAATGGGTGGTTGCCATTTCAAGGTAACAACAGAGTATGTTTTTTTTAATTCTTATAAACAAAAGGAAAGGCAGATTTAGATTCTGGAAGTCTTAGAGGAAAATTTTTACTTTTTTAATATATTTTATAATACATTTGAAACTTCCTGGAATGCAGATTTATTTCCTACTTTCAATCTTCCTGTACACATTAATATTCTTCTATACAGACTAGAAACCACTTCTTACAATACTGTGTGACAGGCCAGAGAATTTAGTGAAACTGTCAGCAGAAAGATTTCTTGACCCAGCAGAAAGGCATTGTTTTCTCATAGGTCAGTTGCTATTGAATGTGTCCTGRGTTCAGTGAGCAATTCGTATGTAATCAAGTCAAAAGATTAACAATTATAATAAGGATGTCATTGACTCAATAAGTTGCAATGCTCCTCTATGACTAGGTTTTTTTCATGAAATRTTGATGCAACAATTTCACCTTTCACATATTAAATATATGACTAAGACAATCTCACTTTTTAACCCCAGTGCAATGCAATCTGGTCCAGTGGTTTTGGTCCTTCTGATTTAACAGGCATGCAGCTCCATACTTCAGGGAATAATCAAAACGCACAAAGCTTTATCCTGTGAAATGAGCAATTCTTCTGGAAAAAGGAAGATAGGAAATGTCATGTGTCATGTGAGATTAATACCATGAGCCTCTCTTATGGATGAGCCTAGAAATGAATGCAGGTTACATCATTTCTGGGCCTGCAGGAACGATTGCTAAATCCTGCCCTTCAGACTTGGTGGAATAAGCTGCTAACACCCACCTTTTTGGAAACAGATGGAAAGATTTATAAAATTCATTGGCTATCATAACAACCGTTGAATTCTCTACTAGCCTCCCTTCTCCATCTTACTCTGTATCAAAAGACTAGTAAATAGATGTATACATGGGTGACAGAACAATATAAAAGCTTTAAAAGTCATACTTGGAGGAAGTAGGGACCATTTTGCCATAAACCAACTAGAATTTTCTTCTTTAGCTTCACTCTTCTGCTCTGTGTCGTCTCCTAGTGCTCTAGATGGGGAACTCGAATGGCAAGTAAAAGGAATGAAATATAAGTTTACAGGTGGCTTTCAAAAGCTACAAGGCCAGCTGGCCAGCAAATTTCAATTTTAAACCAAAAAGAATGGGTGTTTAATTTGTCTCAGAAAACAAACAAACAAAAAAATGAATTTTGTATCTTCAAGAGACCCATTTCATAATCATTATGGATGCAGTTCTGCTTGGATAACCCGGAAATATTTTACATTTTCATTGCTTTCCTTTTGGTTTAAATATTAAAGCAGCTAGCTGTGATGCACAGTCACAGTTTTAATCAACAACTGTCCGTTTTAAATATTTGCATGCATCGTAGCCAAGAACTCTATGGAACTAGTGTTTTGGCCAATTAAGCTTTAATCAGTACAGAATGATTCAATGTTAAATTAAACAAATTGCATCTTATCCACTGGCATATGTGAGCATTCTTGTTATGGTACTCAGTCTTCCTTCCTTGGCTCCTCCACTCTAAGCAACAACATGAGCTTCCCATTTCAAGAGTCAGAGCGAGTGTCGTGTTTTTATAATACCTCAGTCATTTTCCTTCTTTTCCCTCTATCTGAGAACTTTTATTACTTACTCACTTGTAATGGAGGGCCCATGACAGTTTCTTTGCTATTCCAGGAAGAGTTGTAGTTGCTTGAGGTGCATCCAAAGGACAGATGAATCCTTGGATGATTTATTTGTCGCAGGTTGAAAGACTTCCTTCTCCAAAAGTGTATAGCCACCACCTTCCCCTAAAAGTTACATTCATGGAACCTCTCCTGCTCCTTAACCACTGAATGGGAGTTTCAGTAAAGGCCACTAAATGATGCCCAATAAAGGACATCCCAATAAAGCATGATAATATCAAAATCCATTTGTTCCTCAAAAATATAAGCCTTCATTGATCAAAATTCTATTCAGCATAACCAGTCTCTCATATTCACTCGCACAGATGTAATCATAGGAGAGCCTCTCTCCTCTCTCTTGATTTCCTTTTCCTGGCATTTCAAGCTTTCCAGGTCTCCAGGTTAATCGTGTATTTCAGATTTCACCTCTGCTTTGATAGAATGCGTCTTCCCAAGTCAGATCCTTTTTTTTTTTATCCTTTTTGGTCAGGTTGCTACTTTCTCTAGGCACCCSTGAATCATTCTACTTGTGCATATTTGTAAATCTTTTTCAGTATAGTATTGTCTGGCCATTTTCTTTAATATATTTCTTGCTTTTATTTTTTTACCATTACTGTAGTGCACTGTATCTGACCCTCAGAGCAGAGGATTTTCTCTCCTCCCATCAGAGAATTTCCTATTATTTGATATCTTGCTATTTTGGGTGATCCCTATTTTATAGGATCGTGACAGTTTTCAGTCCATTGACAATTTTCCTTTTCAAGCCAGTTTGGGCTGGGTTATGCAACTCAGGAAAATAATCTCTTTGAAAACAACAGAACTCCTCATTTTGGAGGAAGTACTTATCAGAGTGAGTGAAGTTTCCACATTCCATGCCCCAACTCTGCTCTTTTTTGGCATTTGTTGAATAAACAAAAGACATCCTTGCCAAAAAATCTAACTAAATGATTTTTTAGATTAAAAAAGAAAAGAAAAAGAAAGAAAATAAGATTATCTTCTCCTACTATATTTGCCCGACCTCCTTGCTCACATTCTCAGCAAGAAGGGAAGTGCCAAAATAATACAACGATGACTGTTATCTGACCCATAAGCTTAAGAATGGAATGATTTTTTGGAACACACCAGCCTTTTCTTAAGATTCACCCGCCTTTTGTGTGTAGACGTATTTGAAGTGAGTGAGAGTCAGGACATAGTATCTATAATCTCTGTTTCCCTGTATTATCCTGTTATTTCTGAATGCAGAGCACAGTCATCTGCTGTTGTTTAGAGAGATGTAATTCAGTGATTTACTGATTTCATTGGAAAACTGTGATGCAGCTTTCAGCATTCTAGCCTAAAAAGAAAATATAGAACACACTCACATAAATCATATTTTCTGCATTTAAAATTGTCATAGTGAGGTGGAAAAGAGGGAAACAYGGGAGAAAGCTTTGATCACTTTGATCAAGCACAGACCACCTATCCGGCTTCTGAGTGCCACTGTGTGTCATGCAYATTTTCAAATTTTTGTCATAATAGCTACCAGTCACTGTAGCTGAGATAAAAAATGGGATGGCGATTAAACATGTGATTGAACCCAGACATGTTAATCATAGCCCTTCTATCTGTTTTTGCAAAGCAGGCTGCATGTTTTCTCAGCAGTGCACATGAATAGCCCAGGGAAGACAATTTGCATGCTAACTGAATTCATGTACCACACTGATTGTATGGAACATCTGTTGCTGATTGTTTTGGTCCTCTGCTTTTCAAACTAAAATATGAAAATGCAGAAGGTAAAAGGCAAATTATCATGCCAGGGGCAGAGAGCAGTTTTTCCTCCTCTTTTTGTTGGAACTCTATGGGGTAGCTATTGATAAATGTCACCACACTTCTACTATCCCTCTTGACTTGCACTGAAATACTGTGCTTTAAATTGCTGTAATTTTCCAGATGCTTTTTCCTTCTCAATTTAATTTTGGCATAGCTGGCTTAGATGTGGTTAGAAAAAAAATCCTTCCCTAGTCATCTTCCCTAGTCCAAATACCTACAACCACAAGCCTAGAACTGACCCTTGAGTTCTGCTCTAGGTAAATAAAAGGAGCTGCTTCTCTTGTCCCTTAAGTACCACTTTTCTCAAAAAGGAGACAATGAGTCACCTCAGGGCTGAGATTTTCCACTCTAATGGTGGGAAATTGTGACAATTTTTAATACTGGCTAAGGAAGCTACTCCACTATGGAGCAGGCTGCTAGCAAAATAGCTCTCAGCTGGTGTCTTCATAGAGAGAAATAAAGCCAGACCTCTAGGCTGGTGATGTACCATGTGTCAAAATAATAAATTGAATGGTATATGACTGAGAAAATTTTTGTGGAACTTTATTCCCTTCAAAGATAGATGTAATTTTTCCCTAAACACATTCATGTTACTGTTGGGAAGGAGATTATGAAATCACTGGCATAATTATCCAAAGTATAACATAGGCTGTTTTTTTTTGCCAAGAAGTTGTAATATGTATGAAGGGTTATCTGGTTGTCCTTTTCTTCARTCCCTGAAGAAAGGAGAGAAATAGCTTGAAATAACTGTTGAGAAAATATCTCATTCCTTTAATTCACCACCAACTGTTGATTCATAGTACAACTGACTATAAAGCCTTGTTGCATATTCAGGACTGTCGTAGGAGCAGCTCAGGATTAGATCCTTCCAGATCTTAAAGACTGGATCTCCACTGCAGTGGTGATCACCTTTTCTAACCTGCATATGAATATTTTCTTTGTCTTTTTAGATTTCCAGTATGTAAGCTGATTCTGCTAAATATGTCTGTATCTAATTTCCCTAGTCATACATTACATAGGATGTAGCTTTTGATTTCTCTATTTGTATTTGTCATTTAGCAGATTTCATTATGAAACAGAACTGCTTATTACAATGTATATGAATATGCATGGTCTTTGGAGAAATCTTGGGCACCTTCCTGTAGGAACTTTCATGTTGAATTTTTGAGCATCAGCCCSACAATGAACAAATAGGGAGAAAAGTCCTTTAAAGATGGTGCAACTGGACTCAAGGAAAAATTCTGGCATAYAGTATTTCTGAAACAACTTTAATTGCCAGAATCAGTTAATAGGTACCTTAATAACAGCTAGGAATCAGGACAAAAAWTCATCTGTCACCCCAGCTATTGCTGTATTTAGTTACTTCACTAATTTTGGAGTCTTTTTTTTTTCTCATTCAAATCGATAACYCAAAATTCAGAATTTTGTTTGTATCATTTTAGTAAAAATATCCTAATCTTTCAATTAATTTGTTAAATGCAAATTAACAATTTAACAATCTGTTTATTAACAGATTTGTAACCCCAGATGTAACACACATCTGTTCTATGATGCCAAAAAGACTGTCAAGTTTCCAGTCAACTTGCAGGGGAAACAGTGAGGATAAGACATAAACTTTAAATGCAAAAGGAGATAGAGGAAAAAGAATTTGCAAAGCAATATTTAGACATCTTTTGCATGCTAGAAAGAAGGCAAACAGAATTCAGATTCCTTTTTCATCAATAGACCATTTTTCTTTTCAGAAACAGGTCTGTACATCTTATTAAAGTTTTGATATTTTATTTATTTTTAAAGCTCATAAAATGAATGCATAAAAATGGGAAGAATGAGCATGTTTTAATTAGAACTTATTCTCAGAATGATAGAAAAAAATATTTGTTAAAATATAGATGATATGAAGTCTTGTAATATAGAACTCAGTAAGAAGTTCAAAATACAGTATGGTGGAAGTCAAGATGGCAATCTCAAGCGAACTATTTCTTGATATTCTCTCTCCTCTTCAATTTTCCTTCTGTGATATGTGAGGGGGAGTCATATTTGGGAGGTTGGAGAGCAGTAATCTCCCAAAGAATGAAATTCTTAATTCCTAATTTTCAAGTAATATACACAGTGGTAAATCCCACAATCTCCAGTTTACTTCAGGATTGTCCCACAAATTGTGGTCTCCGCTTTCCAGAGAGCACCACAATATGTAGGGTTTTTCTTCTTAAATGTCTGCTCTCCATAATGAGAAGTGACTAGTGGTTGTTTGCAGTGGTTTGCACTGAATTGTTCATACTGTACAGGCAGAACCACAGCGAGAGCTGGAACCCCTGTTAATTTTCCATTAAGTTAGTTTGACAAGTCAAATACTTTGATACCATAAATGACATTAAACAGTAAGTATGCAAACAAAAGAACTTGATTCATGTGCTCTTGTGGTTGTTGGATAATTTAGCAAGAATGGCAAACTCTAAAAATAGCTGTGCMTGTATAGCCACAAACTTTAAGTTTTTTTCTCTTGAGTATGGATCAAAAGAATGCCCCTTGGCAACACCCTATCCTTTAGTTCTGCTGGTGTAATTACTAATCAAGTCATGGACCGTTACAGTTAGACATCCCAGCAATGCTAAATATATTTGTTAATCAGCAGCGCTTAAAAACTCAGGATGGGATATTCTACCCAGAATAGTAAACTTAACACGGCAAGTTAGCTAACTTTTTGCTCTCTAAGCATTCAGCAAAAGCTGACACAAAACTTAAGACATCCCACTTTGTATCCAGTTACATAAGACTCTCTTTTACTACACTAGTTCTGTTCCAGAATCACCATTCATGATATTCAAGACATTATGTTAYATGTTTGAGGAAAATATTTGCCCATATTTCTGATTTCTCTGTCCCTAAGAAAAGCAACTAAACAGATATTGCTGGGATATGAAACAGGAGATTTAAGCTATCTAACATTAGGCATCTAAGACTGTTCACAGAGTGAATTGAGGGATAGTCACCGGAAATCATTTCCAATGGCCATGTAGCAAAAATTGGGCAAATAGGATCTTAATTTTGATCTATCGGTTAAGTACTTAAATTTAGATCTCTGTAAAATTCCCCTGGATATGCAAGTAAGGTTTGTAATTCTGTCTACACAGAATACTTGTGATCTCCCTTTTCATGTTTTGGGCTTTCCTATAAATACGTAAGATGTCATCTCTTGACATAAACAGGCCAATCAGAATTGTAAAGATGTTGTGGTTAAATGGCATTCAGGAGGGATCTTTTCTTCCTTCTTTTTTTTTCATGACTACTCTGCCCCGAGAATGCTAGRAGTGGGATTTCTTGTGAAATCTTCTAGAATTACAGGGGATGACAATAGCTACAGTGTACTACTCTACTCTGTCCTAGTGTTTCTAAATAAAGATGATTTTCAAGGTTTGCTAATAAATTTTATCAGGTATATTGATGAGGAATCTTCAAGAAATAGTGTACCCATATTCACCAAATCAGTCTGATTACAACGTGCTGAACAACATGCGGTGATGACAGTGACAATTCTATCTGGGACCTGTCCTCTTGGCACAAAACCTTCAACCACAGGTTAACTTGAATTCCTATAGACTCATGAACTCCTATGTAAAACTGGAGACATGAGGTCTCATCATTACTACTAAAGTGCTTTTTGATCTGTTTTGGACAGACAGTCTGCTGTCTACCCATTCTCGTTTTGCAAAGGAGCCTGGAATGAATCTGAAGCCTGGAATCTGGAGACCTCAAATRGAATGAGCAGTTATAAAGCTGGATTTTGGGTCAAGAGCACTGCTAATGCTGAAGCCTGTCTGAAATCTGTGCCTATGACTGAATGAGGGAAAAGCCAGGGAAAGCATGCCTTAACTGAAAGTAGTCTAGTCCCCAGATAATTAATGACCCTGAACACCTGAATTAAAATGGCTTGCATACCCCGCGCTGAGTCAGGACTCTTTGCTCATGTCCAACTTACTTATCTTTTCCTTCTCTTCTTACACAACAGTAATGTTAAACAAAATAGAAAAAAAAGAGAGAGACAGAGGGGAAAAAAAAGAGCAGAAAAAGATAACTTAATTCTTCCAAAGCAAATTTGCAGCATTATTGACAAAATGAAGGACTCCCCAGTAATCTCTTACTCAGACACACAGATTCTATTTTCCAAAACAAGCCAAAAAATTAAACAGCATTTCCTTTAGTTTCAGGAATAGCACATAGATTGATTTCTTAATATGTTTTTAAAGGTCCCACTGTAGTAAGAGAGTCCTAATAAATAACAGAGGCAGGCAACATTACTCCTTTAGTTTAAAATATGCAATGTTTATTGGCTTCCAAGGAAGTGTACAGTACATGCACTGGTAAAATAAGCCTTGCTCAGAAACAAAAGAATATATTTTGGACTAGGACTTGCCTTTGGACGTGTGAGTAATCTCACAACAGCGTGGCTGGTATGATAAGCAGAAAGGAAACATATTTCTGAACAATTTGTAAAGGGACCTGCAAGCAGGTCCGGTTTACTTCATCATCTGGTCCCGGGGTTTAGAGCTCAGGACATCTGTGCTTTGGTTTCTCTTTTAAGGTCTTTTCCACAGAAGCAGTACATAACACTATGTGTGAACAAAGCAATGCCAACTGATTAACATCTGTTCATTTGATTGAACTCATATAGATGGCAAAATTTCAGGTTCCAGTGAGACTGGCTTATGCTTGTAACAAAGACAGACATCGTGTAACAAGCTGCCATTGCTGTAGTTGCTCATATGCTTTAGATTCACATTTCACACCTGAAAAGGGAAACCCCGACTCCCTGAACTGGTTGTGTAAATTCCCTTTTATGTTCATCCAATAAAATATATTAGCAAGCACACCAGCTACTGTCCTTACTATCCAATAACACAGCAGAGACTTTAGATTTCAAATTGTACTAGGACAGTGAGGTTTAGATGATTGGAATTTCCTTACTGYTATGTAAACAGATCCTAAAGTGGATATAAAGGTACTGATATCTCTGTTTCACAAACCAGTGCAGTCTCATCTGAGCAAACTTTGATTGAAGAAGATGTCGAAACAGAGATACCAAAAAGATCAGGCAGGGCTGTATGTATAGAGGTCCTGAACCAAGCTGGTCTAAAAATGTGTCCTGAGGAACAAAACACTTGTCCCATTACAATCTAGCTTCTGAAGACTCTTAGGGCAAATGGAATTTCAAGCAAGGCCAACTGTTGTACCTATATTGCATCCAAGTGTCCAAAAGCATGATAAATGAATGGAAAGATCACACTTATTCTTTGAAGCATTCTTGACATCTGAGGAAATTTTAACCTATTCTGGATGGATGCTGGTAGTCTAGGAATAAGAATTAGGCTGGAGAATGTCTTTTCCCTCAAAAGTTTTGCCAACAGAACCATATAGATGTCTGCAAAATATATGAGGCAAAAATAAGCTTGCTGTGTCCAACACTGAACCCATAGGGCCATGTTAGCACATCACCACACACATCACCACACTCAACCTAATAAACAGCAGAGAGATGTGGGAAGCACTGGGAGAATCTGACAGTCAAAGCACTTCTGAATTACCAGTAAATCATATTTGTCTCCAGTATACTACAAGGACATATTCTATATCATCTTCAGTATTTTCAGGACGTATCACTCAAATATATCAATTAAAGTAGACAGCACCATCTTAATTCTTAAAGCTCTGTGTGGAGTTCCAGGTCTTAGAGGAAAGAATTAGCCGATGAAAAGGGGTGTCTTCTAGTTGCAGTATGGAGAAGCATGCCTCATTGGTAAATAGGAATTTCAATGTTTTCTATCCAAGTGAGAAAGAAATGCTAAGGGTAAATTATATACAGTCAGTCCCTGATGCTGTATCAAAGCCAGAGAAAAACTTTTCTGGTGCCAAATTTATAAAAAAGAACTCAACGGGGAAAAGCTGAGAGCAGCTCCAAGGGCTTAATTCTGTAGAGGTCTATGAAGTGGATTCCATTCTTTGTGTGTTTCAGAAGAAAAGACCAGTTGGATACAGCAATGGATGGTCAAGCAAAGCCCAGCATCAGTATCTTGTGACACAGACTGATTGTCCTTTTTTTTCAACTATATTTCTTTAAAGTGCTGATTGGATATTGAATTTTCCTTCAAAATACAGTGAACCTGAGGACTGGCCTGACACCTAATCAATGTGTGATATGTTTTCATTCTGAAGATATTGGTGTATATGTAGCTGTATTTGTTAGCTGCTGACATGCTTCTGCTAAAGTTTGCTCCATGCATCAGAGCAGTGTGACATGCAGACTCTAATTACACAGGTGACTATGAAGACCGTAAGAAGAAAACATATTCCAAAATCAAAAATATGGCTGTAACCAATATGGCTGTAACCAAAATATGGCTTGACGCATGTTAAATACAACCTAATCAGCCTTGAGCTTTGCTTTTGATAACTTCCAAGATTTGTTGGCCTTTTCAATTCCATGTTGCTGAAATTGGTGAGTGATGGTGGCAAGAGAGAACATTATCTGATAAAAGTGTTTTTCAGATACTTGAAATCTTTCAAAAAAAGCACTGTTTGGTGAAGTACATTATCATCACCAAGTTAATTATGCCCTAAATTGATATTCTAAAGGAGTTCAGGGATTTCCTTTTACATAAGAAACTAAGGTGATTAAATGCCCTTGCAGTGTCTGTTTCTTTCAGCAAGTGGATTTCTACAGGCCTGTTACAGTCTGAGACATCCCAGATGTTGCTTTCCATTTGCACTGGAGCATGTATTTTCTGGTAATTGCACAWCTTACCTAATTCCCTTGATTCTGAAGTCTATCCTTCTGTTGTAGCAAACCTTTTTTTCAAGGGAAGCATCTGTTTTATGCAAAAACACGCTTACCATTTTGAAGGGGTTGGATGTTGCAGACACAAGAAGCATGATTTTACAGACTTGCAGTGACTGTAGGGATCCATCTGGAAATTGTAATTAGAGGGTAATTTCTTGAAATACACTGAAAGTCAGGATTAGCTTAATATTTACAAAGATAATTTGTGAATTAGGCATATGAATACTGTGACTTCTTATCTTCTGAATGACCAAAATTACTCATCCTTCTATTCACATATTTCTACTTTTTATCATTTTCATCAGAGTTAAGGTGTAGTGTATAATAGGARTCTATTCAACTCTTTATTAAAGTATTCTGCCTTGCATACATCAATAAGAGCAATTACTGTATGTGGTTATATGTTTATTCCTGTATGCCAAAAAAAATCAAGATATAATTGTGCTATTATTATATTGATAATAGAATTCACTAATAGTATCACAGAATAGAATCACAGAATATTCAAGGTTGGAAGGGACCTMTAGAGATCATCTAGTCCAACCTTCCCGCTCAAGCAGGCACACCTACAGCATGTGGCACAAGGCAGCATCCAGGCAGGTTTGGAAGACCTCCAGAGAAGGAGACTCCACAAGCTCCCTGGGCAGCCTGTGCCAGGGCTCTGTCACCCTCACAGGAAAGAAGCTCCTCCTCACCTGGAGACGGAACTTCCTGTGCTCCAGCTTATGGCCATTACCTCTCGTCCTATCGCTGGCCACCACGGAGAAGAGCTTGTCCCCTTCCTCCCTGCATTCTCCCTTCCTGAACTTATACACATTAATCATATCCCCTCTCAGTCTTCTCTTCTCCAGAGAAAACAGGMCCAGCTCACTCAGTCTCTCCTCGTACGAGAGATGTTCCATTCCCTTAATCACCTTGGTTGCTCTTCTCTGGACCCTCTCCAGAAGCTCCACGTCCCTCTTATACTGGGGAGCCCAGAACTGCCCCCAATACCCCAGGTGCAGCCTCACCAGAGCTGAGTAGAGGGGCAGAATCACCTCCCTTGACCTGCTGGCAACATCCTCCTGATGCAGCCAGGATCCCATTGGCCTTCAAATAGTAGAGCCAATACGTAATACCTCAACCTAAAATCTTTGGAACTAGGACCTGTGACTAATTTCAAAGACTTTTTGCCTGGATAAGAGTGTTAGAGACTGCTGAGGATTTTGCAGGGGAATGTCAATCTCTGGGAATGCAGGTGGTTCTGAGGAATTATTCTAGGAAATTATCTTCACAGATAAGTTCATCCAACAAGTTCCTTTCCAGTAAGAGCTGCCTAGTACATTGACAATACTCCGAGTGATCTGTTTCTGGGGTGCACTCCAGCTTTTAAAGCCTTTCCATTTTTTGTACTGGGGGATTTGCATTTGCTGCAGAGTGTCAAGGGACACTGGGCGTGGGAGAAGAAGGGAGTAGATAAAAATACAGGCAGCAGAGTGAGCCAGGTATTTCTGCTTGCTTGGAACAAGGAGATCTGAGCTTCAGCATCAAAAATAAAGGAATAGTTCTGAAATCTTTTAGGATATTACATACCAACCTGGCCTTTCCTACTCATACTCTTCATTGATATTTTAATACAATAAGATCTTATAGGTAGCCGGCACAAGATCTRAGTTAATAAACAGCATTACTACCAGACCTAAAGTGACATTTCAAGTTACAGTGTCCAATCAAAATGAATTGAGAGTGAATACTCACACAATCAAACTTTCTATCTTTAAATTTTATTGCTTTATATTCTGAATTATTTAAAGGGGAGGCATAATGTTTCTCTTGTCTTCTCTGACAGTGGGTTATTCAGTGAGTAGCTTGAGTTGAATATTGACCTGAATAGTGGTGAATATTTTCATCACGATTGAAGTTGCTAACTTCACCAGAAAAGACACTATCATCTTWAAAATAAAATGATATACGCTTGTCTTTTTGGTTGTTGTCATTCTAAAATAAAAAGTATCCAACCTACTAAAATCAGAAATAAAAGCCTGGTTTTCATGCAGGCACACAAATAYTATGTTGTATATTTCTTTTATCAGAAAAAAAAAAATGGACAAGACTGCTTTTGTCTATCCACCATGATGTGCTGTGACAAGAGACAGAGCAATCTATTTAAGAACCAGGTTACAATTCTGTGTTTCATTTGTGTTGTTTACCCTGTATTCTCCATCCTCACAGATAAGTAGTTACATCATCTCTATCACATAATCCATAATTTGGAGAAAGATTCTTCCAACACTCCCTTGCGATTTGACTCCAAGCCAAATGCCAGTCCATATATTCAACAAATGCCTCCCTTCATCCTTGAAAAAAATCACTCAGTATACTGAAAGTACATATGTATAATCTCAGAGCTATAGAAACACAGCATCATGCTGCAAATATTGCAGTTTGAGTGCTTCCACACTTCCTCACAAACTCTTGTGCTCACACTAACCATATGTTCAGCTATTATTTTAAAATAATCATTCATCTCTCTGGATTCTCCYGCCTTACAGCAATTCCTAGCGTTGTTTTTGCCATTGTGAATAACTAGGTCATTAGGTGGTCATAGTTCACCAACCAGTGTCAGTAATTCAGAAAAGCCTGAGCAGGTCTGACTACACAGACTCAGCTTACAGCTCAGYTTTGATTCACTTCGCCACCTGTCCAATCCCGTGAACAACATCGTCCACACATCAAACATCTCTAACATAAAATGTTTGAAATGTCCATAGAGCATGAACACAAACACCTYGTTCCATCTTCTGCTGCAACTCCACAGCAGCAATGACAAGTCTTGCAGCAACTTGACCTATCTAAGACCTAACTTGACTAGAATCTCTCTACACATCAGATTGTTGGCAGGTAATGATATTCTTATGTCCTGATAGGGTGCCAAAGCTTGCAGCAAAGAGAGCAAGGTAGCACCTTCAACATGCAACAGGCAGGCTAAAYAGTTGTGGCTAAACACTAGCCCTAGCTCCTGATTCTGTATGGTTAAGGAAGATCTGGCTGCTCCTACAGGGTATACGCTTTCATCCGAATTCCCTTAGCACCACTGAGGCCCCTTTTCAGATTTCATCTGCTTTTGAATTCCTCAAGTGCAAAGACACTATTTCTTGTGTAAACATCCATTAATTCTAATGCATGCCTGGACTTGCCCCCAGCTCCCTGAATCACTAGCTCAGAAAGCATGAAGAAAGAAAACAGGACAAATTCTACTTTAAATAGAACTGTCTCCATCTCCATAACTGCATACCACAGAAAGACAGGGACCTCAAAGAATAATCCAGACCAATCTCCAGGCTGAGACAAGTTCAAGCATACCTCTAGGCCATGCCTGACAGTTGATGCCCGGGGATCCATAGATTTGTTAATAAACAGTTAATGTTATGTATCTCTCTCAGTTGCATCTTGGTTAATTAATGTAATGTCTCCTATGGGTTGTATTTTATAAAACTTTTTATTACTGCCCTGTAGAACTGCCCCTAATTGGTAATGCACTTTCTTTGAAAGGTCAGATGAAGCTTAACCAAAGCCAAACAGTCATTTTCTCACGTATTGTAGTGGAATGTTTTTGATACTAGAAACCAGAAGGACATTTCCCTTCGACTCACATTTCGTTTGTTGCTTCACCTTGTTTCTGTACCTTGTAGCTCTCTTTTTTTTTTTTCCCTTGTTTGTATTTTTCTCCATGGAATTCAGCTCATTCAATAACTAATTTCTGTCTGCTTTTTCTGCTTTTCAGCCATTCAAGGTCATTTGAAATGCTGATTTCATGTTTTAGTCTGCAAGGAACCCTTCACACATTTATGCTGTGTGCATATGTTATAAATACATTTTCTGTTCCACCAGTTAAGTCTGATGTTGAAAGTGCTGAATAATGCTGGCTCAAGATATGTYCTTGCAGATGCTTCTTATATACTATTTGCTTAACAGAAAACCAGAAATAACTACTGTGTGGGTGCAGTTTTTCAGGGAATTCTGCATTTATGGATCTTGACCTAGCATCATCAAAATAATATTTCCCATTTTTTCCTGAAACAGCAGAGAGATAGCATTTAAAAAAAAAATCCTAAAGGCAAAATGTTACTACCATTGTTTCCTGTCTATCCATCACAATATTTATTGATCATGGAAAAAAATTATATTTGGATTAACTTTGGCAAAATCTGCTTTGGCAGTCGATCCTSTCTCCTTCTCATTATTTTATTATTTACTATTATTTTATTATTAATATTTCTCAATATTTCATTTCTTACTTCTCTGTGTATGTAAAAGAGTGTTTCTCTCTTTCTGGGACCTTAAGCTTGACTGATTCATAATTCTCCTGAATGCCCCACATAAAGCATCCATTTACTCCAGTGAAATCTTTCTGGCTAAACTTACTAGTGATTTGCGATACCAGAGACATTTGTTTTATAATTTATGTTTCATCAGTAAGGTCCGTTAAAAACAGTCTCATACGTATGATGGCAACTCTTGCTGATGCTTCAAACAGATAGACTTTCAATGACATAGAATGAGTTTTTTTACATACCAACAGTGTTCAATTCCATATTATAGCTAAAATGGGTTCTTTGAAGCCCTCTAGCTACAGAAATCAAACTTGTTCAGAGATACAAAATATTCTTTTACTTTCCTGGCTGCAGTCATACTTTTTACTCTAATAGTTTTGCTGAAATTGCATATATACTCAGATGTAGCTAGCTTCTGCAGTTCARTTCCTCACATGCAGTTTGTTTTATTTTACAGTGATCTATTCAAAGCTTGTGAAAACTATTAAAGTAAACCTTATGTACACCTGACCATCATACCTTCTGAAATACCCTAGCACTTAATTTTACCTATCCTCTCCCTCTGGCTTTTGGAAGAACTCTACAGAAACAGATACCTTGAAGAAATTTTATGACAGTACTTAGATTATGGAGAACCTGATGTAAAAATATCTTTCAGGTGACTTTTTCCTTTTGCATTTAGTTCTCTCAGAGCAAACATTTTCAGGAAGATTGTACTGTACATCCAAATGCGTGGTTTGTCTAGAGGTCCTTCATTCACATCAGCATTAAATCTACCACCTACATTATCAGATATATCAGATACACTCTCCAATATATTGCAAGTTGAAGAGAGCTCAACCTCCAGAAGATTTTGTGATAAAGAAATGTGGCATGTTTGCTTTCTTTTCGTGCTACTTATACTCCAGGATAATAAACCAAGCAAGCATTTACTTTTTTTGTTCCTGTCTGGAGCCTACTTCCTTCAGTGAACTGCACATATGAAGTGGAATGCAGAATTTCATATCCAGGAACTTTTCCCACAATGTTTATATGGATAGAAACAAAATTGTGATTCTTGGATTTTTCCTGATCTTTTTTTCTTATATGACAATTCATCTGAAAGAATTAGAAATGAGGAAGAAGGCCTGAATGTCATCCATAAAGAAATGAATCCATGTTATTTGTATTTACAAAATATTAAGAACCTCATGAGGCAAGAGAGAAAGTAAAAATCATTAAAAATCACATATAAAGCCATTATAGCTCATATTTACAGTAACAGGAAGGGTTATTTTTTCTTTGAAAAAATACTTTAAAACTATGGCTGCAAAATTCATGCAAAAAAGTAGGGAGCTATAAAACTGTAGAGTCTGGGGAAACTGGTGAAGAGAATGTAAGAATACAATATTATTATATTAGAGGATATAGCAATATAGTAATATAATAATGGGAAATTATAGGCAGAGTGACCAAGTACTGGTTACACTGAAAAGGCAAAGGTGAGTGAAGGCTACAGAAGGAAATGTGGCTGGGTCAAATAGTGATTTTGGGGAAAAAGACAGGGATCCTTCATATCCATATCCATAAGGATTTGAAGGAAATCAGAGGAAGATATATGTAAGCTGATGAGACATGGGGGGAGTATATCTTCATTTTGTAATCTTAGGATAGGCAAATGAAGTCCTCAACAAGCAGCCAAGTGGGAAGTACATGCACTTTATATGTGCACTGATGTCTGAATTGATTCAAAGAAAGACAAAATCAAGGATAATAACTACAGACAAGCTAAAAATTAAAAATAAAAATGAATATCTTTGTAATGCTAATCACATAAATGGTTTGGCTAAAACACACTTGCTTTTTCTTAAGAATCAAATAAATGTAGACCATTGTAAAATAAATAGAATTAACTAGTGCTGTAAAGTGTCTTTAATGACCTGGCCCAAGAAGAGGTCAGCTTGAAAATGTAAACTTTCAATCATCAAATCAATCTGCGGGGATACAGAGAATTAGCTATGTCCCCCTCGTGATTACTGCATTATGGCAAAGGCTGTTCAGGAGAAGGAGCCTGAATGAACGGGACAAGAAGATTAATTACAACGTATGACTTCCAGACACATTATTATTTAATCTTTGCACTTTTCAGTTGGCTTTCATTATCAGTCAACAAAAATTTCTTCATCATCATCTGTTTGCTATTTACAAATCTAACTCAGTTATCATCTCAGAATCCAGAAATCCAGGTCTCCCTGTACTCCTTCCTTCCTTGTCTGCCAAAAGTCCCTATGGAGCATAGGGGGAAAAAATGGAAAGTTTTAGACACTCATGGACGCAGCTGAATGAGCTTTGGTTTGCAGGCACAACTGAAAACCCCRTGTTATTCCTACCAAGTCCTGCCTGACAGCATCATGGAGAACGATGGCTGTGCTTATGCCATGGCCAGTACAATGCTCATTGCATTGGCAATTTTAGAATCTCAGTGGAARGAAGAATCTGTATGCCCAGGAAAACTACTGAGAATAGCTTAGCAATGTATCATTTAAAATCAATTTGACTATTTACTCTAAGAAATAAATGTTGTCCCTGTGCCTAGAATGGATTCAGCCTTTCYCTTTTGGGACTTCAAGACATAATAGTGTGTTTTTTATTGTCTCAGACAGCAGAAAAGAATAATAAAATAGTCATGAACCTTCCTTTTACCTCCCTGTTTTGTATGAAATCCTTTTAAAATGTTTCTTTGATGTAATTTCACTGCTTGTGATGAGAGTCTCTGTTGCACACAGAGTAGGAAAAGCAGGCAAAGCACAAGCAGGAAGTGCAGGGCAATGGACTTGATCAAAATAGGTGACATTCCTTGAGGCAGTCGCTGCATACACCTCTTGATTTGCGTACCAGTCAAATACTAAAGTTCAAGAGTACAGAAGAAGGCAATGTAGATCTACAAGGTTAATTTAGTCCATAATCTGTTAGTCCAAATGTAGTCCATATGTTTCTATTCTGGCTTTTCTAATGAGCTCACCCTAAAAGSAACAAAACATGTTGATTTAAATATAGCAAATTTTTGTCTTTAATCAGAGAAAGTAGTTATTACAGTGGTCTGGTACAGCAGCATGATTTTGCTACTATTTTACCGTGAAAAGGAAAGGGTTCTGAAGCATACAGGATTTCCTTCAGTGACTTCATATAATGTGATCAGCATAATTTCTAATTACCCATATAAAGCAGGAAACAGATAAATTGCTATTCATAATCTGGAAAATATTATTATAGTTTATTATTCACACCAGCAACTTAAAATCAATGGAGAGTAAACCAAAGAAGTAGCTTGAGTGTCTCAATATAGTTCTTTTTTGCAGATTAGCACAGTGGCAGAAAAAGGGATTTAGCCTTACTTACATTTCTGTCACTGGAAACCTTCTCAGGAAATACTCAGTGTTTGACTCCTACTGGTTTCAGTAGATATTCAGCACTTCAAAGGATGTAGTTAATATGTCCAAATACTAAAAATGGATCTGCTTACAAAAGAAGATATATTGATGAAACATTGTGTCAAGAGATACAAAGAGAAAAGCATTAGAGAAGAATTTGTGAAGCATTAAAGGATATTTCTTCTTTAGTTTTACCACCTTTACCATATCTTACCTGAGAAGCCCGGGGAGCATTTTAAATTCAACATGTGCTGATTTCTGGGCTAAAAATCTGTTAAAATATGTTTGTATGCAATTACCTAAGGTTTTTTGACATTGTCCTGTTCTTGAATGTACTGAAAGCCCTGGCAACATTCTGAAATGCTAACAGCAGTAAACAGAATATGCAATTTTTATGTAATATGCTTGCAAAATATGTAAGCAACATTACAAAAAGTCCAGTCTGGTGAGCAAAAAGTAAAAATGATGATCCACAAAGTTCAGTAAAGTTAAAACGGGGGGAAAAAAAGGGGCCTGACTAATGGCTTTAGCCAAGGGTAATGCAAAAAGAGAGTTTTGTGAGCTCGCTGTTGAAAAGTCTGTCAGGAGGAGATGAAGCTGAGGAGGTCAAGTACAGGTCAGCAACAGTTCAGTTTGCTCCCCTTTTAAGTTTTATAGAAGGCAACCTTCATTTGTCAGAAAGTCAATGGGACAAAAATACCCCATGGAAGTAATGTACGGTCAGCCACAGTCTTTCTCCGGTGTGCAGATAATCTCATATATCAAAAATAAAAAAGAAAGTATATGATTGTGGAATACTATGGTGTGATTAAAACACTGAGGGCACTGAATACAAACATTCTGCTCGGTGACCTGTGGAATAAGTCATTTTTGTCTTGTACTTTCATAAACACCAATMCAAGTCCCGATTTTCTGGGTTGCATTAAAAACCTTGTGAACTAGCAAGACATTTTCTGCAGGGCAGCTCAGCCAAAATGTACCAAGAAACACAGCACTCATCTCACTTTCCTTCTGCACTGTAACAAGCAACTCCAGTTTGCTTTTAGTCTGTGTTTGTACAACAAACTAGGGAAATTACCTAATGCTTAATTAATTATTACACTTAAAAACAATGTCAGAGCAAAGAGGATAGATCTTGGAATTATTTTTTTGCGGCTCAGCTTTTCAACAAAACAGTTCTGAAAATTGCTTTGAGGGAGGCCTTCAAATGGGAGCTGATGAAGAAGTATAATTCCAAAGAAGCGTGAGGAAAAACAACAGCACATAAAACTTCAGTCAAAATGGATTCAGTGATTTTGTATAAGTGCCATATAGAGTTAGCATCATTTAATGATTCAGAGGATTCTGAATTTTTTTACATCACTGGCATACACAAACACAGAGGTAAACATTTTTCAAAATTGATATGCTTCTCTACTCCACACTAACTTAGATGTAAAGGAAGGGCTTTTGCAGGTGATTAGTGAGTGCTCTTGGCAGCTCTGGAGGAAACAGCCAGAGGATCTGGAGGTTGTAAATGTGATGGCTACAATAGACGGCAGTTGTGAGCTTGGGGACCGTGGTGCAAATCTTTCAGCTTTGGAAAGTAGGGAGGAGTCTGTTTTGATGACCTGTTTTTCTACAGCACATGCCTTCTACTCGAGTGATTTTAAACTTTTAACACCTTCCTTTGGGTATTGTTGCCCTTTCTCTCTCAACATTGTCTTCCTGGCCCTTTCCATACACATGTGAAACTTGTAGATGTGCCTCCAAAGGGACATTCCAGATCTCTCTTTTTCACACGGGGGAAGCATGAGAACATGGTCRTGTTCTCATGCAATATATGGGAAAATTTGCTGTGCTTTCTCCAGTACAGGTAAAAGAAATAGTCTCCTGAAAAGACAAAACATTATAGCAGTAAGAAATATATTAGCATGAGTTATAGAACTGACACACTGGCGATCATTTTTGTAAAAGGTATGTCATGTCAGAACAGAATTTAAAAATTTCTGGCTTATTCAGTAGTAACAAGACTCTGTCAGAATCAAGGGGATCACAAAGATCCAGATTTTACCCCTTTCATCATTTGTCTCACAGTGTGTCTCAGACTGCTCACTGGCCTTCTTGTAGCCACTGTCAGACCTCCAGCTGAAGGACTCATCTGGAACCTGTTATTCATTCTGGATTCTTTTTAAAACAGTCTTTAAATTATATTTGCAAAGTGCTCACTATTATAGGGCTCTGATCTTGTGCGGGAGCTGGGGCACTAGTATAATAAAAATTAAGGGCGTCTATCTCATTTACAATTAAAGCTTTGCAATACTTCTTATTCGGATATTTAAAATCTCACTCATTTAAGCCCCAGTTCAAGTAAACATTTAGGCAAATGSTTAATATCTAAGCATATGAGCAGTCCTGTTAATTTTAATGAGATTACTCTCAGAATTAAAGTTAAGCTTTAAGGGCTTTTGTGGCTCTTAAACAGTCATTAATTGAGAGTACTACATATGTTGGTAGGCCTGCCTCATGCAAACAGAATTCAAATATGGGTGCTGCAATTAGACACCCATAAACCAGCCATAAACTCCTTTGAGTATTTACAGAGCACTTACTTTATAAACACCATGTTCTTACAGGCACTTGAGGTTGTGAAGTGTCAACAAATATTTGTATTGCTGTGGAAAGGGCTCCTTCACACGAGTGTGTGTGGGGGGAAGCTTTGGAGTACAAAGTAAATTAAAAACTCACTGTGTGTTTTGTGTTGCTTCTGTGCTCTGCACTGTCTTTTCTTTGGCTGAAATCCAGATTGAAATCCCAGCATTCTCCATTAAGRTAGGAAAAAACTGTCTATGAAACCTGGCCTTTTATCTCATAGACTAAAAGCTRAATGAAAAACAGGAATCTTTTTTTCATTTTTTTTAATAGAAATATTTTCAAAACACAATCATATGAATAAAAGAGCTTTCTTTGCTGTCTAGAGAAAGGAAGATTTATAAGAAAGGAATTCTTGCACTGCAGTTGGAAACCCTGTTAGTTGTAACAACTCAACAGTGAAAATGGATCTTCACACACTGCTTGTTATTAATCCATAAGGTAGAGGACAAAGGAGAGTTGTAGTCAATTTGTAAAATATAATGAACAAAATCAGGAAGTTCAGAGAAAACAGAGTTTGGTGGATTTGGAAACACTTGCATGGCACTCCATAGCCTGGTCTGCAGGTGCRGAGTGTGAACACAACGTGCTGCTGGCCAGACTCTGAATCTGCACTGGGACAGGAACAAGRGCAGTGTCCTATCATGATTCCCTGCAGAGTTGCATTTTTCCCTGCAAAATACAGACCAAGAAGAGACAAAYAAAAGTACGGAAATATAATCCCCGAGAGTCTCCGAGGCAACAGTGGCAAGYAAATAAGCTTTGGGTTTTCAAAAATTCCATTTGCCAACTCCCAGAAACAAAATTTTCACAGAAGGCAGACACTTTTCTAATGAAAAAGCACATTTCATCCATAATCCAATGTTTCATTAAAGCAGTTTATATGAAAAATCTGAGTGGCAGATGAATTTCAGGCTCATTTTCTCATGAGGGCAGATCCACACATGGTGCAAATCATCACCGTCCTATGGCATTCGCCACGGAGATGGCACCAGCCCTACCCCCAATTATAACTGGCTACATACAAACATTAGTTTTAATTGTCTGTGGTACAACAGAGATCCCTGCTGCTGAAGTGTAGCTATTYAGCAACAGTTGATTTCACAGTAGTTTAAAAGATGCAGCCTTGACTTTCCTCTATGCCAACAGAAACAAAGTAACTCGCTTCCTTACAGGAGTTAACAAAAGGACGAAAGAATAAAAAAAAAAACCCACGGGATTTCTTAATTTTAATAACAAACTTCTAAAATCACAAGGTATTTCTTCTTCAGGTGCTTTCAAGAGAGAAGAAAGGGCAAATGAAAGAGAAAGAATAAAACAACCTCAGAGTGCGGCCTGAGGCTGCAATCCCACTTTCAAGAGCAGACATTAAAAGGAAACCTCAGAAAAACCTTCAAATATCAGGTGAAAGCATAAAAAGTCATCTGTGCTGTTTTTGATGTGGTGCCCTGACATGGATCTTGGAATCAGTTTTATCAGATTTGTTTGATTTGAGATGAAGGAGACGATTCCCACACCCTCCTCATTTTGGAGCTGACAGTGGCCATGCGAGGTAGAGCATTGTCCATAGTCTATCCCAATCCACCATGGACAGTAGAGCAGCCTCATTAAGAGCCCCTGGCTTGGGCAGTTTTGCTGCTCTCATGGAGTGCCCATAAACATATGTATCTTTGGAAAACTATCATGTGTTTTCAACTTCCTGAAGAATTCTTGTAAAATATCCCTGAACCACATTACCCTTTGTCCTGTGCTTTTATTCCACTAATGGACAAATTGAGAGGAGGCTGAGAACAAATGTGCTATTAATTACCCAGATGGCTTTTTAATAGAACCTTGGATTATAGTGCAGCCACTAAACATTGTCCAGAAATTTCTTAATAACGCCGGTGAACGAAGCATTCCTTCAGAGAGAATAAAGATACCATTGACCAGGAGGCTAAGTTATGTCAGGTTAGTTTAAGAGATAGCAGACAAAGGGTGTGTATTGTATGGAAGGAATGACAGGCCATATCCTCGCTGTCCAGCTCCTCCAGCAATGACAGATTTTCTAATTCACTGCAGATTCTCATAAAAGTGGGTGGCCAGTTCTAGGGAACCAAACAGTGCACCTATTGATACTGGGTGGGAGACAAGTAATTCTGAATTAACCTAGGCTGATTTAATACAGCAGGGACTCTTAGTATCAGCATAAAATTAGGATTAATACATTAAATGTAGGTCAGAATGTTAAATCCCATTGCTGAAAGACCTACATGCAGTAAGTCAAAGCTCAATATGAGTATTTGAGTCAATCAGGGCTACTGATTGGAGTGTGTCACACTTGCACTGCAGAAATGACACATGCAGAAACAAAATAACTAGGACACTTCCTGAGCTTTTCTCTTCAAATAGCAATTTTAAACATTTTCACTTTTTGATGTGTTTATGGTCACACTAATTTTCATGTCAGCTCACATCAAAATGTATAGGACAATAGGTTCAGGCTTGTCTTAGCTTTCTTGGAATGATCTTGCATCACAAAGAGCTGTTCCTTGTGTTTTCTGTGTATATTTCTGCTCACTTTTGCCATTCTTCTTCACAGAAGACTTTTGATACTCCAAAAGTTATATGGAAAATCATTGTATCTTCATGCAATAATATTTGAACATTGCACTAGTGTTCTCTCTTCTTTTCACTAGTTTAGTCTAGTGTTCTTTCTGCCAATTCTACTATTGGCAATAGTAGAATTAATAACAAGAACTCAACAGTTGTGAAAATTATCAAGCTTGCTGTAAGGTCCACGTGATAGCCAAAGAGATACTGTCAAATAAAATACCCTAAACAAATTACGTAAAGCTGAAAATAAGAGAGAAGACTATATGAAAACATAAGAAGAAAAGGATCRAGTAAAATCAGATTGAGATGTGTGAATTTTCTCAAAAGAAATGGAAATTGGCATCTTCACCTACCATATCATTTAGGGATCTTTTTTTTTGTTTTGTAGATCCATGATACCATCATGGATTTTGAAATGTAGGGATTTCTTACAGCACACTCCCATTCCTTTTTGGTTGCTAAAACTCCTCTATCTATGCAAATACATTCCACAGTATATTTTACAGGCCACCAAGGTAATACCAGAAGCCCAGTACATCCAGCATGCTGCAATCAATACATAATAAAAATAGGCAAGGTCTCAAACACTGATATCATCTCCTACCTGAATGTATGACTGCCCAGGTTGCTTCTGCACTGTCTATGCCCTTCCCTCTCCCTTCACTACTCTTATTTCTGTAGTCTCCGATACATCTCTCTCAATGCGCTGAGCCTTGTAGCTGATGGCTATATACCTCCTCAAGAAAGATGAGGGTTATTCACAACATTTCATAGTTGTTTTATGCCTTTTTCTTTCTTTAACATACATGAGCCAATCCAATGTTGCATACACAGGCCAGGAGAAAATATACAAAAACAATTCTTGAACAAGTGTAAGTATCGCCATGTTACCAGAGCAGAGTAAATGCCACTTCTTTGGTGTTTAAGAAGTAAGCTCCCCCTTATATATGCTGTATTTTCAAAAACATCTACTCTTTAGCCTCAGATTTTAGCACTGCAACTGCAGGACAACTGGCTGAAATAAAAACCTCATCCACTGAATTAACCTCAAAAAAGTGTCTCTTTTTTTCCAGTTGAGTGCCTTAAGCACAGGTTATGTCTTTTACTTTAGGAACTCTGGTTGACTAAAAATGAAAATGAAAAAAATGAAAAAAAAATCACTTTTAGTCATACTGCTTTTGCTCATCTTGGTTGTTATGGTGCTCTTACAGAAGTGATGGTAACATACCTTTACGTTTTTTCACATCTGGTCAACTCAATRCAAAAACTGCTTTGATGTCAAAATAGACTGTACTCTACTGGTCCTACATGAAGACTACATGCTTATACTTTTATAAAAAGGGGTTTGTAGGCTGTATTATACCCATCTGTAGGCATGAAACTGTACAGTCCACTGAACAATCTCAGACTTTGAATTAATGAAACATGGTTTCCCAAGGAATGTGTTTATCTGGGGTCCCACCTGAGCTCTCAGAATCAGTAAATCCTGATTTACTGATTTTACTGGGAGAAGGRCTAGACCTCAGTAATTTCATATACATGGGTCATTTATGCTAAAATGACCACAGTGTTGAGTATTTAGACAGGACCATGAAGGAAACAGTGCTCTGTCATGTGCAGTATGGCTAATCTCAACCAAATCCCACGTTTATAGGCCAGTGTTGGAGCTGCCCTTTAAGCTTTCAGACGTAGGTTAAGTCACACGGAAAGGTGACCTTACAGTGGGAGTTTTACTGGCGTCCTTGCACCATCCCTCTTCCACCAAAGGGACAGCCCAAAYGCTGGGCTTGCCTAAATGCTTCACCCGGCAGTCACAGATGCGATCCCAYGTGTATCAGGGCTGCCCTTCTGGAGGGCTGGACAAGGTAAGAATAGGGTAGAGAGCCTCCACTCTGCTGGTTTTCGCAAATTTAATTGTCCCTGCACAATATGATGTCATYGGTATGTCTGTTTAATTGAAACGCACCACTGTGATAAGTTGCAAATAATTCACACTGCACTGTTGGTTCTCTTTTTACAGGAATGGGAGGCTCTCCATGGTTTCCAGGCTCTTTGAAAGACTGTGACAGAAAGTTCATCAAATGATGAATGTTCTCRTATAAGTAAACAATATAGAAATTTTCTGAAAAATTCTTGCCTTAACTCTCTCTTTGAAAGGCCAAAGCAAACCTTATGAGAAAAAATGCTCAGAGGAAAAAAATATATAAGAATTGCTAAGCATGAAGCAGTTACTGAAAATGTGTATTTTGTACTCAATCCTTAAGTGTTAGTTTAAAACAGACAGCTACCTTTCCGCAAACAGTACGAGCGCATAACCGTGAACATAAGTACAAGGAAGTACCAAGGAAAATGCCAGTTTTTCTTACAAGGGCAACGTTGCTACTAATGTGCAAAACAAAATACGATACACGAGCTCAAGACAGAAGTTGCCTTAACTCTAAATAAGCTGGCAGTGTAACAAGCTAAGCTTGCTTTCTGCCAGGAAATACCTGGCCAATGCACGCTAATATCCTTTCTTGTTTTCTTTTGGACATAGTTTTGTAATTGCTTGTCCTCAGGTACAAAGATGCTTACGGGAAGTCATTAATCTTTCATGAGACTATTCTACCATTTCTTAATTTGGAACAATAAAAGCTTGGAAAGGCACGCATTCTCATGTCACTCCCTACTTCAAGGGAAAGGAAGTTTTAATGGAAGATAAATCTGATCAAATGATAGCAAGAGATAATGAAATAACCGTGTTAAAGAGAGTAGTGTAACAGAGGAAAAAAAAAAAAAAAGCCCTTGAACTTTTTTTTTTTTCCTCTGGTACAAGAGCAGATGGGATCTGCAAACATCATGATATATTACAGCTGAAAGAGGTGTGATTGGTCCAAGATTTTTTATTTTCCTCCCCTCCCTCTTACCCCATTACATATAGCCCCCCCTTTTCTTCCAGATATAGAATATAAAAACACTTCTTGTTTGCTATATGGAGCAGGTGTGGCTGAACTAAATGTAGAGGAGATGTCCAGCTGGAGGGACCCATCAGCCAGCTGCCCGGTACAGGCTGCTTAGATAAATACCACCTGTTTCCAAAGAGCAGGGGGATGGAGGGGAAGAAGAGAAGAGGAAGAAAAACAAAACAAACCTAATGGTCACAGAGCTGAGACCTTCTGATCTTCTGGCTATTGTGTGGATGATGCCTTTGTAGTTGGTTTGTCCCCAAACTCAACATGAATTTCAAAAAAAAAAATGAGCGCATGCAGTATGTTTAATTTGATTCTGGACAGTGATGAGAAGCTTTTGAAGAAACAGGGGAAATAAGTCAACCTTACTCATAGCACACATGTGCAGAATGATAAACATCACTGAGGAGAAAGGAGGGGGAAAGCCACAAAAGACACAAACAGCTTTACAGGTGCTTTCTAAATCAAAGACTATGTTGAAGGAAGGCTTAGCTAAAGAAGATTATAATCATGAGAGCTTTGAGATGATTTATTTTCCTCTTGTGCTTAAATGAAGTAGATTCTGCCTCACTGTGCATCACCAGTACAACACAAAGTTGTTGTCCCTATAAATAACAGCTTGGTTCTTCCTATCAGTCTGTACAAAATGTCCTGTACTTTTATTTAGAGCATCTTACAGATGTGGTAATCTCTCGAACATTATTTGATCTGAAAGCAATTATTAAGCAGTGATTACAACACATTTGTCCTGCTTATGGCCATATATGAGTGATTCATTTGACTAAGATAGACTGTTTCCTAACACTGTGATACTCTTCTCTTTCTGCTCAAATAGCCCTCAGGCAAGCAGCATTTTTTTTCCCCTTAGAAGCAGCGAAGCACAGTGAACATGCACAATCAAGAGACTGTGCTCCCYGAGCGAGTTTCAATAGGACCAGAGAGAAACAGCCACCCTTTTGAAATGTCTTTGTTCCCTTTGTTACTGATATTGTAGATGAAATTAGCCCTAGCGTAGGGAGGCGGCGTGGTCCCATGCTTAGCATTAACCTGAGACTGAAAAGGTGAACTCCCTTCTGTGCCTGCTGTTGTGCTCTGCCTCTTTGCCTTCAGCAACTCATTTGCTCTTTTTCTGCCTCCATTCCCCATGTGTGAAATAGATGTACAGAAACAGCAAGGGAAACTTCATTCTTCTGCTGTGGCTCTCCTTTTAGAGAATATAAACAGAATATATGTCTGTAAATGCGTATTGTATTCACTATGCATTTTAAGTAAAATTTATATAAACTAAATGCTTTATCTAGTTACTTTGTCAATTGGAAAGTGTACTTTCTTAAACTAAGTCTTACCTTCTGTGGAGAGCTAAAAATGTCTCTGGCCTTGCCCATTTCAGATGCAAATACTTTGCATCTGAGCCAGGATTCTTTGGGGCACATTCCTGAGAGGTGTCAGCTACCACTTTCYGGGCTCAGTTTGCATCAGAAAACCCTCAGCCACGAGGATGAGAGGTGCTGGAGAGGGGTCAACATAGTTTTTGTAAAGGCAGGCCAGGGCCCTCCAATCTATTACTACTTTGACTGAGAGACCAATCATAGGCATAAACAAGAAATTCTGCTAATTATTATTAATAATGACAGTGAATGACAAGTGATTTTTGAGAGTCAAGGACTAACAAATGCCTTGTGCATTGCTGATGCTTAARTCCGTAAAACTTCCCACATCCCATTTTAACAAATATTTCTTCTTTCTCAAATCTACCTTACTCCCTGTCTTTGTCATTTTGGGGAAGTATATTAGTGTTTTTCTCTGATATTCTTCCCCAAAAATGTGTCCTACATAACATTTCCACCTTTTCAGT
Organism: Nothoprocta perdicaria; assembly: GCF_003342845.1. Classification (NCBI taxonomy): domain Eukaryota; kingdom Metazoa; phylum Chordata; class Aves; order Tinamiformes; family Tinamidae; genus Nothoprocta; species Nothoprocta perdicaria. The sequence goes on from NW_020454783.1 coordinate 65,536, forward strand.
GTGTTTCTCTGTGAAAAGGGACACTCATATTCCATTATCCTTTATTTTTTTAATAGTTTTAATGATGAACAAGTACTTAGGCTGTCATGCAAGCTTTTACTGACCTCTAACCCTCTTAAACCTGTTTCAAGCCATTGACTTAGCTAGTAATTTTGCCTGTTTAAAAACTACTAGCCCGTATTCCAGACTAAGCTGAGAAACAAATGTACTTCAAATTGGATCGTGGGTTTTTCTTTCTATTTTACCTGTGCCATAGTGTATAAAGAGAATTCTTTATACACTAATAGTAGGTTCATCTTTCTAAATTGTAAAAAAATATTTCCTAGAACTATGGCCCAATAGTCTGGGGCCTTCTTACATGTCACTTTATCTGTGTAATCTGACCACATACTTCAGCTAATGTCTGTCCCATTTCTGTGACCCACTTACTTTACTTTATGTTTGTAAAATAATGACTTTAGGTAAGGATTGGCAGCAGTAGCATATAAATGACTTTAAAAAAATAGTAAAGAAAATAAAAGAAAAGAAAGAGCCTATAGCATTTTCCTATTGGCCTACTCTTTTCCTAAGGGCCAAAGCAGAGATGGTGTGATATGGTATATGGCAAGGGAGTTTGGATTTGAGAGAGCTTTAAATGGAATCCTGTACAATGTCCTTTCAAATACAGCCTTTGTTTTAGAAACCATGAAAATAAATTGATAGGAAAAAAATACACAAATAAAATTACTTGATTGACAATAAAATGCAGTGAAGAAAAAAAAATGCAGCTATTCTGTTTTCTAAGTACTCTAATTCTGGTGTTTTTACCARGAAGAGTATTTTTTTCAGAATTTTCCATGTGGCATTCATGGTTTCTCTAAACCATGTGTGCCTGCAACAAACAGCCTGAAACTCTGAACACATGGCAGCCTTTCTTGAAAACCTCTGCTACGGCCCAACTGCCTTTCACATAGGCCTGGCTCTTGCCAGCACTTTATGGGGTAAACAGAAATAAAAACAATAACAGTACAGTGGGAACCACTGACTATTGATTGAAAACTGATTGATATCCAACTTCAAATGACTTAAGGGGAAAGGAATAGAGCTAAGTGGATCTGTAGTATTATTTTTTATACGTGCCCATAGATTGGTAAGCACCTTGTAAAGTCACCAATGCTTCTACACTTTTGTTTGTGTAAATATTCACTATATGAAACAGAAAAGGTTCCTGAATTCATTGGCTTGAAAAAAAAGATCAGTAAAGAGTAAAACACAAAACATAATTGTTARCCTAAACTTTTTAGTAAATGTTGACATAAGTGATTATAGACCTTTTTAAGGCTTTTTACCACTGCTTCTCCTTTTAGGTTATAGACTAATAGCTTTTTCTTCAACTTATAGGTGGGAAAACAGAAGTCTATAGTGATAAAATACCAGCTGGGCAGCAGCAAGCCAAGGATGGAGTTCAGCAGCTCTGAGTCCCAGGACACTGTCTCCCCAGCAGTGGAGATCAGCATCTGCTAACAGTAATATATATAGAATGTATGAGGAAAAAACCTTACAGTACAACACAAGCTGAAGCTTAGTCTTCAAAGAGCTGATATGTTTTCAAAGCTGAAATTGCGTTCCCTATGTGTTCAAAGGATGCCTATGTTGATATTTATGATGTAGAAAGCCACAGGAGCATGATTTAAGAATAGTTTGTTTTTCATTTGAATGTCCTGTCATTTACTCCAGTGGGATCTGCAGGCAATTTTCTTTCTAACAGGATCAAGATCTGATTGCAAAAGCTTCCTCAGAAAGAGCTAGAGCAAACCTTGGGTTTTAACTATGAGTTGTCACAAATATTTGTTTATTGAGTTCTTTCAGCTTCTTCGCAAAACTAATGCAATGAAAAAAGCCCAGAAGGCTGAAATATGATCCCTTTATATCCATTCTTCATCACTTGGCATATTTTCTTACACTTGCTTATATTTTCTTACAAGTTTATAACTTTAGTGTTTAGTAGTAGCATGATAACCTTTAATAATGTGTAAAATATGCCTTCATGATCCAGTAAGTACTGACTTTGCTTGGGAAAACTACTTTTGGGAAAAAATCTGCATAGTCCTATCATCTCTTACTGAGAATCTGCTTTAATCTACATAGAAAATGATCACAAAATATTGCCAAGTAGAGAAATGGAATGTAAATGTGTGCTAATCAAAATTATCTAAACAGCATATAGTGATAAAGCAAAATCTGTATTTTTAAGATTTAAGAAGTTTGGAGGTTTATTTCATTTAGATAAATCACACATTTATTTGTTTTGGTGGTATGCAAGAGCTGTATTACAAATTGGCACATCCCAGCTTCTGGGTTCAGTACTGAATGTATACAAAAAGCTGGACAGCTTTTGTTTGTTTGTTTGTTTGTTTGTTTTTAACATTCGTAATAAATTTAACTGGTTCTCATAAAAAATCACTTCTGAATTGACATTGAATTTCTTCAAAATTTTTTTTCCTGTCTCCTGAATGATCCCAACAATAATTTAGAACAATGAACCAAGTCTTCTCACTCATCCTATACTACTATTGTATTTTTAACAGGAGCTTCTGGACAAACAATAGTACAGTTCCTGAAAATTTTGATGACCTCCAGCTGCCTGATCTCTGTAGTTCATCTTCAGTCCGGTACAAAAGCCACACCTGAACCACCATGGGAGATGGACAGCTTTGGAGTACCGAGTTTGGGTAACCTTGGAAGCAGAGCGGGGTGCACTGCSTGGGGCTGTGGGCCCCTTGAGGAGATGAGTGCTGCTGTATCCTTACTTCTGTGGGTACCAGTGTGGGTCACAGCAGAAGTAACAGAGCTAGAGCTTCCCCACGCTACACATGTGATAACGCATTTGAAGCTCACTAAAATGAGGAGAATAAATAATTTTTAATGCTYTGGAGACCAGGCCTAGATCAGCGGCTAGATTTCCGAGGTCACATTGGTTGTCTGTGTGTGTTACATGGATGTCTGGCTGTATGTAATCCAGCTGCTTTCAGCTGGCACCTGAGTCCTGCAGGAGAGAAGAAATACGTCCTCATTTCAAGGTTATCACTTTAGCAATGAGACCTTGCACAGAAGACAWAACAGGCAGCGGACTGTCCCGCTCTCTTTCACGGTGCTCATAGTGAAGGGAGCGCCTGATCTTTAGCAGAGATGTTGCTGGAGTCCATCATGGTGTGGAAAGGTGAAATGTGCCTGGCGCAAGCCGGGTAATCYGTTCCAGACTTCTGTGCAATGCAGGGGAAACAGGTGCAAACAATTGAGGCTGCTGTCAGTAAGCCCCAGTGATCGCTTTTGATATCTTAATCGTTGGTTGATCCATGTGCAACATTGGCAACATCACTGTCATAGCCGCCTGCCTTCTGCACATCTGCAAACCTTTTCGGAGGGCTTCTTGATATGGGCGCGAGTCCATGAAGTCCTGACATCACGAGGAGCTAAATTGGGCGTGATTGCTGCCATTTCCGTTTTCCTGCTACAAAACCCAAGAGCTGACAAATGTCAATAACTGCTAATAGCTCACTACTGTTGGTCATACATAGGGCAGGTATGAAGAGAGATCGGTGTGTTCCTGCGAGAGCCTCTCAGCAACCCACGGGTTTGTGAGGCCGCCGTCTAATGGCTTTTGCAGATAAAGAATTGGCAGTTGCCTCACTCTGTGAAACCCTGGTGACAGTTCAGTGTTAAAACATGTTCCTGCTACGGACACTTAACTCCAAACACCTGGGCTACAGCTTTTCTTGAGGGCAACAACAATACTTTGAAAATAATTTTTAAGCTATATAATAGCGCTATATATAAAGGTGTTAGCAAATATATTAACCACCTCCTCTCYCTTTCCCAACAAAATACATAACTCAATTATCTACATCTAGTTATGACACACACACCCATAAAAAAAGTTCCCCAAGAATCCAGACAAGAGAAGGCAATGAAGGGATTCCTCTTCCACCACTCTTTGATCAGCTGTATTTTGGCTTACAGATTTTGCTTAAGGGCTCCTAGGTACATCTCTTCTGAACAGCCTCACAGGGAAGGATTCCAGGAAGATCTTATATTWTATGCCAAGGAATCCTTCCAGAAGATTAAGTTTCAGAAAATACCTATAGAATTTCTGTGTTCTGGCTGGTAGGAAGCAATGAAACCCTCATGTAACAAAATTTATGGGCACTACAGTCTGTAGGTCAGATCAGACTCAAAAGATAAGTATTCCCTTCCCTAATTACACATTAACTAAAGAAGCAGATGGGGAGGTAAAAGCACGAGCCTCTGCCCTGCTTTGTCTTTCTATATAATCAGAAAACTTGGAGCAACAGTCGATCCTGATTCCTTATTAAAATTGGTAAACTCAAAATAGGATTAATTTCAGCTTGCCATAACTTCGCTAACCTGACTAGCTGTTGTGTCCTCTTTTCAAAGCTGCCAGAGTCGTTGATCCCATTGATGATTACCTAAATACTGACTTGTACTTGTTTCAGGATCATTGAGCACGGGTGATAATGAAATCCACTAGCACTACATATTAAAGAAGATTAAAACCTAATTATGATGAAGCTGAAAAAGATTTGATCTGTGTGGTTGCACTCCTGGCTCCAACAGAGTGACACCATAGCAAAGAATGACAGAAATGCCTASAGGCCTACGCAATCTGCTGACTTCTCCAATTTGTTCTACCATTTTGGAGGAGGAACTTTATGGAGAGGAAAAGGTATCACTGTTCTTCTCATAGAAATAGAAATAAGAGCTAGATAGGACTATGAGGCATTACTTAGCCCACACCTTTCCTCCCACTCGAAGCAGGATCATCTGTAACTAAACAAGTTCTGAGGTATATTTTCTAGCTTGTCCTAAAGCCTTCCCTTAATGAAGATGACTCCCCTTTCTCTCAGAGTCCGTTTAGAAAGAGATTTACTTCATGTCAGGACTCAAAGATTTAAATAGAGGATTAAGCATAAGCCTCTCAATTAGACATAATTGTTTCCTATCTTATAAAATCAGACAGGAGGCCTTTGATTTTTAGAATTGATAACATTTATGATTTAGGGTCTGCAGAGAAAAGGCTGTATATGTTTCTGTATCTTTTATTTATATATATATATATACACACACATATATAAACACATATTTAATTGATATATTCATTTAGCATTTATTTGCAGTATTTATATGGCTAATCCTRTATTCTAAATCTATCTTGAGGTATTTGTAAGTATCCTCCAATGCCACTTTCCCTTACAATACTTTTAATGGTTAATGCTACTGGTTAATACAACTGCCTCTATCTTACCTTGGGAAAAGAGGACTAAGGACACATAAAATGCGTATGATTGGTAAGTGAGTAAGACTTTTTCACATGCTTAGAAATAGCAAATCATACTTCCGTGTTGAGAAATGACAGGATCTTTTTGCACCCAGACTATACATCAACTAAATTTAAGAGTGCTGTAGGTGAGCACAGCTGCACTGCAGTCACAGGGACCAGACGAGCCCACTAACAGATGAAATGTTACCAATGTCGTGAAAAATATCCTTTTCCATTTCCTTTTTTCTTGCTCTTTTTCGGGAAACATTCAGAGTTCTTCTGTCTCCACTAGGAATCTGAATGGGGACTAGTCTGCATTAGAAATGCTAATCTCTTTCTGCCTCATAAATTCTAGTTGAAATTCATTTAGTCATGTTACTTCTCCAGTTCTGGCAAGGTGCATTTCATTCCATCTGGGTATCTCCATAGTACCAGGAAGTTCTTTAATCACTCCCAGTTCAAAGAAAGCACTAACTCCTGGTTTTGTCTGACATGTTTTCAAAGCCACTAAGTTTCACCTGCTCTTTCCCTTTCTGCAAGATACATAAGTTTTTATATACTGTTATTTTTCCCTGTTGGAAAAATTTAAGTTCTAGTGGTAACTCTTTGGAGCACCTGGCTCAGATTCCATGAAGAGGAAAAGAAAGGAAAGCCTGATTTATAGAGAATGCCAGTGACTTTCTTTTGGCTGTGAAATTTAGCTCTGCCCATCTGATGCCTTTTAAAGTGCAACCATGTGTGAAAAATAATGGATCTTTTTTCCCTTCCTTGGCTTTTAAAAATAAAAAAGGAAAAGTATTCAATTAGAAAGCTCTTTGCTTTTGATAGATTTATACTTGGTTTCAAAATCTTTATTCTTTATTCTATGCTTTATTCTATGTAGGTTATTTAGGTTATTTGCTTGATGCTAACAAATATTCTGGAATGRCACTAGTGCACTGTTCATGATCCTTTTTAATATCAAAATTACACATTAAAGCATCAGAAAAACATATCTGAGCAAAGCTATTCTCCTCTGCAAGAAAAGGTCTTGCTTAGGAAGACCAGACAAATTCATGTGATTATCCACCACCTTATGACCATGGAGCAGGACATGCCCTGATACACTCAGGGATATAAGGCAGCAGGGTATTCCTCCGTGTAGTCCAACTGCTCCTTTACGAAGTGTCCTGCAGTTTGCACCTAACCACATCTGTAATCGGAATTACCCACACCCCGCTGCCATGCCTGCCAGCAGCCCACTGGCTCTGACCACTGTGGAAATGACCCAGGAGAAGCCAGAAGGAAGCACAGCAGAGCAGAATGCAGTTCGCTGCCCAACAGCAGGTTTCTTTGCAAGCTCATAGGTGCAAGTAGAGCCAGTACTTGCTGCAAGCCCACAAGCACCAGGGCAGGTCCTGGAGGGGCCAAAAGTGGTTTACAAGATCTGTGTGCTGCAGAAGATCAGGTGCAATGTTACATTTGGCTCCCATTTTGGCTCAGATTGTGAAGCAGAAGGAATGAAGTAAAGTAACAAGTAGGAGCACTCCAGTTCAACGTGCAGGTCCTAGGGGGGCCAGAATGGTTAAAACGATTTGTGTGCTGCAGAAAACCAGGTGCAATGTTACATTTGGCTCCCATTTGGGCTCAGATTGTGAAGCAGAAGGAATGGAGAGAGGTAAAGGAATGAGTAGGAGCRCTCCAGTTCAACAGGCACAACCCCTGAGAGCTGCATGTGATCCATGTGGGGAGCAGCTGGGACCGTTTGGGGCTTTCRTCTCTGCAGGCAGATTCTGAGATCTCCCAAGTAGGCTTGGGCTTGGCAGCCAGTTTTATTAGATAGTCCCAAAAGCTCCTGCCTGTGTTGGTCTTGCTGGAAAAGAAGCTCTGGAAAACAGGCAATGGAGGGTGCATAGGTCAGCCATCTGTAAAACCTTCACTGGTTTGAAGCAGCTGAATGGGGAGCCTATGGCTCAGCACACCACAAGTATGGGGCATCAACTAAAATAATATGGAGTCATGTTCAGAATGAGAAGAAGTTGTTTAGCCCTATCCTTGGTAAAACCACAGAACACCATGGGTGCTGCGAGTTTACAAGGGCCTAAGGAAGGATTGTACAAATTCACAGAAGAAATCCCCATGGAGGAACCACGTTAGTCGAGGATGTCCCTGAGCTGCAGACAGACCCTGGAAGAGTTTATTGGACTTACCATTGTTTTCCCTATTTGTTTACATTTTTGTAAGCATCTACCACTAAGTGCTATTGAGAACAGAATATTGGGGTAGAATAACCCTTAATCTACTGCAGGATATCTAGATAGCTCTACATTTGTAACTACGTCAAGGAAAAGCGAGGAGCAACGAATGCAGTGGCTAGCTGGCATTTCCATCTTTCTCCTGGGAGACCTGACATCAAATCAGAACAACATATACTCTAATTTGACTACATGTAGAGGAAATCACTTCAAATCCAGTCCTCTGGTCACCTCCCTAATCACAGGCTCAGTATTGGGCACTTTATTATTTAGGTGAAGATCCTCCTCTCTGCTTTATTAGTTTCCTCAACMAGGATGTTATGACTTTTCAAACATCCCCCTAATACCTCAACATGAAGGGAGTTTCACTGTTGCACTAGTAGAAAGAATTAATTCTCTTGAATTTATCCTTCATACCAGATAACCATAGGGAGCTAGACTTGTGCAAGACATACAAGGAACATGAAATGGTCCAAAACCTGCATAAGGATTGTCCTAGAMAACTATATGCAGGTAGGCTTTGACATCTGTGACTCACATAGAAGAGAGTCTGGAAAGAATGAATTGTTCTGGAGGAAGCTGGATAAATTATGTTTTAAATTATTTTTGTGGGAAGCAAGCCCTTTAGTCTATTAACAAATGGCTTGCAAACTGACCCTGTATTCTATTTATGTATTAGCTGAACAATTTAATACATTTCAGCTTTTTGTGAGTTGTTCCAAAACAGTCTGTCAGTGGTTACATGAGTCATAGGTCATTGTTTCTGAGAGCTGGTTGGATGACTGCAATTTTTAATAAGGAGACAAAATGTGAAAAATAGCACCCAGAGAATAAAACACTTAAGAAGGTCTGTGCCAAAAGATTAATCAATTATGGTGAAATGCTTTAGTTTGGAGAGTTACAGCCTTTTATGTCATCTGAGCACTTACAACACATGGGTGATACGACCTGCAAAGAAGAGTTAGCCGGATTCACGCTTTAGCACCACTTTAGACTGTATTTTACTCTGTCAAGCCATATTTATTTCACGTGACATGGGTCAAAACATAAAACTTTTTTTTTATATAAAGCATATTTTACATTTACGCTAAGCTGCTAATAGCAGAAATTAAATATAATGCCTTGTTTGCCCGTTGAACTGAGCTGATACTCCTTGCCTCCTGCCTGAGGCAGGGAGGCCACACGAACGCAGTAACTGCGAGGCACAAAGAGCTGCTGAATAGACAGGAGCTTCTCGCTGCTTGTGTGCGAGCATCGACACAGTGTCACTCCTGCCCTGGACAGCATCTTCTGCCAGCATTATGTTTCCCTTCTGAGGAGCCCCAGAAGCGCTCACACATGACACAGTACATGATTCCAAGCAGATATGCCCCTCCTAGGGGCTGTTTTATTAAACCAGCTCAAGACAAGCAGATCCTTTTGGCCTTACCAGCTACGTGGTAACTCTTTTGGAGCCATGGTCCCTCCACATTATGGTTTCCAGTGTAAAGTTRCCTATTCCTTCCTAGTTCTTGCTTGTTTCCTCCTCCCTCAAAAGGAGGAAGAAAGGGTATTTTCCACTGAAATGATATTTGTTTGCAACATTCTGAGGGCCTGTTTCCCAGGCCAGTTTTGCAGGCCAACTCCCAGCCTTGCCACAAGCTGCCCAGGATGACCAGGGCCATCTCAAACACCCTGCAGCTTTGGCTACTGAGACCTGCCTCTTTACCCCCAGGATGCCCACAGGAGCCGWGTGCCCTCCTTGACAGTTTGTGGCCACACTTGCTAAGTCATTCTTTCTGAAAGACTTAATCACTCCTATCTACCCTGTTCCTTAAGGGACCTACCTCAAGTTCTTTCAGTCCTTGTGGCAGGGCTTTAACTTGCAGCTGCATGGTTGCCATAAGCCTTTTCTTCTAGTAGACGATGAGGCCAGTTTTCCAACTGCTCTCTCTACATATCAGCAGGCTGCAGTCCCTGAGTAATGACTCTGGTTAGCAGGATTTATTCCAGCTGTGTATTCTCAGGAAACATCTCTGCAGCTATACATGTAAATCAAATGTACCCAGGACCATGCTCTCATGCTGGGATCCAGCACAAAACAGCCTATCTGCACTACTCAGATCTCCTTCCCTGACAACGTGACCACATGTAAGACACTCCTTTGGAGACATCTAGAGAATCCCAAATTCTGCCTGGTGGTTTTTAGTGGAATGCTAGTTAGTTAATGAGTTACTTGTTACAACAGCATCAGTTGTTGGCACAGGCCAGAGCATTCTCCAGCACTGCTGAATTTACCGGCATTGATGTAGCCTGACAGTCCTAACTAAACATCTCAGATATGTCACTCTATAAATGTCCTTTTCTTTCTGTTGATAATAAAAGGGCCTTGACAATTCGTTTACATGTAGATGTCCATGGTTGACATAGAAATTTATCTAATCTAGGGAGCTAGATTAGATGAAGCCCTTGCACGTCTCTAAACTCTTGAGTAAAACTATGCTGAAGGCCAAGACAAGCCTGGAGGATTTAGACACTGAGATCTTTGTTCAGCACCACCAAAGAAAGCATGCAGAAAACATTACTTTAAAATTCACAACTGTTTTTAAAACCTCATTCAAGTGCTAAGTGTTCAATATTTGGCTTAAATATTCATTTCTTTGGCTTCTAAGCCATTAAGTTTATTTTAAAATGTTTACTTCACATTTTTGAGGGCCTCAAAACTTTTTTTTTTTTTCATTTAAAGTAACGAGATTCTTATGAAACTCTCTCAGGGACTTTAAGAAAAACACCAAATATCACAACAGCAATCCATCTTGAGAACTAGTTATTCTGCCTTTCAGTGGCATTTAATTCTCACATAAATCACAGCATTTGAAGTGATTTTCTGGCTCACTATTAGTGATTACAAAACAAAGAAAAAAAAAAAGAAAACAAAAACAAAAAGCACAAATGTAGTTGAAAATTAGTCCAAWTCCATGACAGACTGAGGGGAGCGGTTGTGGGATCACTTGAACCAGAGAGAGGATCCCTGGTGCAAGTGATGGGAGAACGCTCGTAAATGCAAAGTCAGGTATATCAACTGTCATTTTTTTACCTCATTGTCAACCATGTCTAGGCTAAATATGCATTTTTAGAAGTGACTGTGGGCACCTGCACTACTGAGCTGAGTCTGAAACTCAGGAAAAGAGCAAGTGGTTAGGACTTAGCGTCTCCAGCAGGTCGTGGAGTTAGCGTCTCCAGCAGGTCGAGGGAAGTGATCATCCCCCTCTACTCAGCCCTGGTGAGGCCACATCTGGAGACTGTGTCCAGTTCTGGGTTCCCCAGTACAAGAGGGATGTGGAGCTGCTGGAGAGAGTCCAGCRCAGGGCTACCAGGATGATCAGGGGCCTGGAACATCTGCCCTATGAGCAAAGGCTGAGGGAGCTGGGTCTGTTCAGCCTGGAGAAGARGAGGCTGAGGGGGGACCTGATCAGCGTGTATAAATACCTCAAGGGAGGCAGTGAGGAGGAGGGGGGCGGCCTCTTTTCAGTGATGGCCAGTGGTAGGACTAGAGGAAATGGCTTCAAACTGAAGCATCGGAAGTTCCACAGGAACTTAAGGAAGCATTTCTTCACTGTGAGGGTGACAAAGCACTGGAACAGGTTGCCCAGAGAGGTTGTGGAGTCTCCTTCTTTGGAGATCTTTAAAACCCGCTTGGACGCAGCCCTGTGCCACATGCTCTAGGTGACCCTGTGTGAGCAGGGGGGTTGGACTCGATGACCTCTGAGGTCCCTTCCAACCTTCAGCATTCTATGATTCTATGATTCTATGACTTGCTGAAGCAAGGCTGTCTTGATACAACTCCAGGCAGAAACATCCGTATTGTCCTCTCAGATCCATCACGTTACACAGGTGCTAGGAGTTAGCCTAACTCTTGTTAGTCGCAGGTCATACCTTTTTGGACAAACATCCAACTTTGTGGGCTATTTTCTTTTTTAAGAAAAGAGAAACTGAGAAAGGCTCCACTACAACTCCTTCCCATTTCAGCTTATACTGCAAGACTTCACATTGTTTAACTTAAACTGAGATGTTTGCATGCACGTAAGAGAAAATTCTGTGCCAAAGTATGAGTATATACAGACACCAGGATTTAAGAGCTGTCCTATTTATCAGACTGCAGAGACTGCTGCGCAGCTAAGCTTATTGACTCATGTGTGACTAGGAATACGGAGAGATTGTTTCTGTCCATTGCTTTARGAATGGTCTTGCAGCTCTACGAAGCACATCATAGCACCAAAGTGATTTTAACTTTTAAAAAGCCTGATTTTAGGACCATAAACTCGCCTGGTGCCTGAGTGAAGGACGAGGCCACCCAGTCACTCAGATGGATGATATCCAATTAGACAGAGGAATTTGTCCATATAAATTGGGCAAAGGGAGAACTTGGATCACCATTTCCCCTGAAAACATCTGCTAAGTGCAATTGCTAAGTGCACCTGCACTTGGCAGGCCAAAAAGCCAAAGCGTATTTGGAGGAATCCACAGCTTCTTCCTTCTGAACCTTTTGCCGGCTGTTCTGCATCAGCAGGGGAACGCAGAGCAAGCAGCGAGAGCCCCTGGGGCCACTGTCAGCATCCTGGTGGGGTTAGAGCACTGGTGACTCGTAGCAGCCTGCAAATCCTTGCTCAGGTTTGGGTCGTGACTATGAATTTGAAGGTGATGAGACTGAGGGGGAGCTGAGTCAGCTCTGTTTAGGGYATTTGGACAAACACAGTAAACAGCAAATCTGTGTGTTATAAAAATTAAGCCATGCATTCAAACCAATTCCTTTTATGTGGATGTGCACCTATTGCCCTCTCAACCTATCAGTAAATAGACTTTTTTAATGGACTCTCTCCCTAGGTCATATTGGCACAGTCGAAATGCTACTCTGCAAGGCACAGCAGGCATCCTTAATCACACAATTAGCAAGCTTACCCTATTTCAGTGCTTCCCAAATCCAATGTATCACATTAAATTGGTGCTGGGACTTAAATTAAATTAATTAAATGGGGACTGCGGTGGAGGGGACAGAAAAAGTTGATGCTCCCCATGCAAGAGGAATTGCCCTGAAATCCTCAAAGCCTACACTGACCCTTGCTTCATGCTACCAGGATAGAGCTTCACAGCTCTCCAAGCATGCAAGGTCTCACTGTATAGTTTTCTTAGTTTTCTTTTTGTTCTATGTAGGAGAAATGTGTGGTGCATTAGCAAAATTAGCTGCTTTTGTTAGAATAATTTCTCATATCCA
>NW_020454783.1:78520-81982 GCF_003342845.1 Nothoprocta perdicaria
TTTTTGAGTCCAGAGATCATATCCCTGGAGGTAGATTGCATAATTGTGAAATCACAGAGACCAGAGAAACAACCCCGTAAGTACTCCCCAAGGCATAACCAACATGGAAACTGAAAAAAATGCTCTCCAAAGGCTGATGCCTCTCAGCCAGCGCCAGGCCTCAGTGTTAGGTCAGCTTCCGTCTTGTACATAAACCACAAGACATATGGCCTCTTTGCATCATTATTTTGCAGCTGCTTTTATTGCTCCATCATTGACACTAGCACCTGAAGCACAGGCTGGAAGTAAAAACACTCACAGTTACTGAAAAGAAGGATGCTTGACCTGCCTTTTTCAGGTTCAGATTTTTTTTTCATTATTCTATGACTGTTCTTGAAATCCTTCAGAGTTATCAAAAAGGACAGTAAAAAATTATCCACCTTGCATCAGGAATAGCAAAAAGACCTTAAGCAATGCAACACCAAAGGGGCTTGGTGATCTTTGGTTTGCAGAGAGATTCCATCTTTTCTATAATGCGGCTATAAACACGTTTACTCTTAGAGAATAACCAGGCTCTCCACCACTGCTAGCTCCTGTTCCAGCCCTTGCTGGTCCCTTTCAAGACCTGCCCAAACATGAGAGGAGGCAGCTCTTTGAATCACAGCATCTATTTGCCASAGCGCTCTCTCTTGTGGAAATGTAAATACAAGAAGATGTCAAGATCCCTGCTTTCCCTGGTTAGCATTATTCACAGTAGATACAGTGTTGTGTTGATTTTATTTTCTGAGGGAACAAAAAGACTTTAAAGCAAAAAGTGAATTTTAATTGGAGAGGGTTTGATGGTTATTTAGATATATATCAGCATAAGGTTTTTGATATAGCACTGTGGTGTCAGCTTGGGTCAAACCCTGAAGATTCACAGTGGATGTTACAAGGATAGTCTGTCACGGGAATGGGGTTTCCAGAGACCTGCAAGGTTAATCGGAATTATCTCGGAGATTAGCCCTGAGACAGGGGCTGGTTCCACAAACATCGCCGCGCTGTCCTGGGCAGAGATACGATCCGCTCGGGCTCCTGCCCACGCTCCCAAGGAGGCGACTGCCGCGCGCTCCTGCGAGGAGAAGACATAATTTTATAGGTGATGCTGTCACCGTGTCTCCAGGTGAATTATGGGCTGGGCGCTCGGAGCAACGGGAGCACAAAAGTTACAGGTCAAGCTCTTCAAAGACTGTCATCTCCAGCAAATCCACTTGCAAATTTAAAGCTCCTCACCCTCGAGTGTCAAGCAATTTATTTTGTTCTACAAGAGAGATAAGCTGTGACCTTGTTTCTTACATTTCTAGCTACTGTGCGTAACGTATTGTAGTCATCAGCCAACTATTTGGTGATGTGTGTGAAGTATATTTTATCACACAAAAATTACCAGAAATCTTCTCAGTGCTTACCCTACATATCCAAAGCAAAAGGTCCTGAACTGCCTGTCCTTTGACTTCAGAGAGTGCAGCTTGCACATTGTAGCTGCTATACAGATTTAATTCACATGTTATGCAGATCTCATTTTAAATAATATTTAAAATCATATTTAAATGTTTAAAGCTCTCGTAGTTTGTACAGTGGTGTCGAACATGCCTACAGGCCAATTGAACAATGTACCTGAAAAACAACTGAGCTGCACACACATAAGCGATGCTGGGACACTTACAATAAATCAGGACAACTGGAAGTACATAGAACTGTGACATGACAAGTATATTTTTCAAACAGTGAATATAGCTAAATGTTAATTTAATATTCAAGTAATACCACAGCAGCAGCTACATTTAAAAATATGCTTTGCTAGGCATGAGCACCATCTCAGATGGAAAATTAGCACAGAGTAAGAATTCTTTAAAAAAAAAAAAAAAAAAGGCAGTGGTTATAGAAGGATCCTGAAACCAAGGGTTAGCGCAGAGGCTCTAATTATTTTTATTTAACTGCATTTTCAAAGAGGTGGAAGAGGAGTAAATGATGCATTAAAAATACAGGTAACATTATCTATAAAAAGATGAAAAAACCCTCTGAAGTCAGTGGACTTTTATTTCAAGCACCCAGGAGTACAGAAAATTAGAGGCACATGTAACCAAAGTAGTTTTCTGTTTGGTAGGTCCGGTCAAACCTCCTTGTTCAAAATGGAAATGATTAGCGTATCCCAGAGCAGGAAAGGCTCTTTCTTACTGAAGCATCTACGGAGAYGTGATATCTTAGCATTGCCCCATTGAAAATCACTTTGCAAGGACA
This sequence comes from Nothoprocta perdicaria, assembly GCF_003342845.1. Taxonomy (NCBI): domain Eukaryota; kingdom Metazoa; phylum Chordata; class Aves; order Tinamiformes; family Tinamidae; genus Nothoprocta; species Nothoprocta perdicaria. The sequence goes on from NW_020454783.1 coordinate 80,777, forward strand.
TTTCAGAGTGAGGGGCATTCGTAACCATGCAGCACCCACGCGCCTGCTCCCCTTGGTCCCAGCTGCAGCTACATGCTGGTTGTCACCTAAAGTGCTGCTGTTGCTGCTCAAACACCCGCCTCTCACTTCTAGTTCATGGTCAGAATTCAAAACACTAAACACCACAGGGAAAAAAAAAAAAAAAAAAAAAAGAAGGCGGCTCTTTGTCACCTTTCCAGCTCGGTTTTCCAAATTCAAAGCAATGTGGACAGCTTGGATAAGTTTCAGGTAAACACCCCGACAGTTCAAAGCTGAGAAAGGTAAATCCAAACCAAGAGCCTGGATCTGGGAGCTCCCGCATTTCATAGAGACTTAGATCCAAATCAAACACCTACCGTGGAACCCACGTGTATGAAAGTGTGAATAAAAAGAACATATCCAAATCATGTTTCTTCCTCCTCCTCGAGCTCTGAAGCTGTTTGAATGCGAATCTGAATATTGTTTCCTAAGCCCAGTCTGGTGGTTGTTCRACCTGAACCTGAACACAAACCTTTTGAGGTTTGTCCAGAAATAAACAAAAATCCAAACCCTGGTTTGGCAGTTAGCTCATACAAAAGTATAATTGTGTCTACTCTGATATTTCAGGTGCAATATGAGATACTTTATCAGTGAATCCAATGCCAGTGAATCCAATGCCTGTAGCAGGTTCTACAGTCCTCTGTTTAAGACATTTCAAGTCTAAATTTTGGAAAACACAATACGATCTTCTCAACATGCAAATTCTGAAAATTCAGGCCCACTTGGGACACCCTCAGATTGTGGGTCACTTTTTAAGCTTCAGTTCCAATGTATGAACTACTACAAGAAACATCAAAATCTTGCCAAAAAAAAAAAAAAAAGAAGGGGGGGAGAAAAAAAGAGGAAAAAGATGCAATTTGCTGTTACTTTTGCGCTTCTATGTAGTGGGTGTTTTTACAAGCCACATCTGTACATGCAAAAAAAAAAAAAAACGGTGCGGGGACTTGCGTGGTTTGGTCTGACACACAGAGCTGCATTAACCACCGGTCCATATATATATATATGTATGTATATATATATATATATATTCTTCATAGGCCCGTGTGTTTGTGCGCAGGGCCCACGGGAAGGCGCTGCGCGCGGCGCCGCCGGCGGCAGCCGCAGGTCGGTGCTGGACGCGGAGCCGCCGCCATTCGGAGCCGCCGCCAT